>NC_134847.1:27702134-28317343 GCF_965363235.1 Mytilus galloprovincialis | reverse complement strand
TTTTATATTATAAATCATGACATATATGAAATACAAATACATTTCAAATGAGGTACACAGAAAGAATAAACATCTGAAAGTTTACTCTGAATAAATAAGAGCCCATATCTCTTTGTATGAATGTATGTAATGTATATATGTATATATATCCGTCTTTAACGTAACCTGTCGCCCAGGAAAAACCATCAAAAACTTTAATAAAGAAAATTGATATGGAAACCTGTGTTCGGAGCAAATGCAAGGCACGCCTCGGGACATTGATGCCAAACACCATCACAAGAAAAAACATCAAAATAATATACAATATCAAATATTATTCTGCGGCTAGAATGATTTTCAAACACAAGAAAATTAGAACCCCGCTTTCACCTCATTAACATAAGAATACTTATTGACACAATCCAAATGATTTGTCCACGTAACCACGTGTACAACTACACATAACAAAAACCCGCCAATAAATATACCGTTCTTATATAACGTTCCTTTTAGACAACATTTTCCCGCTATACTCCGAAACGCGGGAACATACATTTATCCGTGACATTTCGTCACGATACTGGTGTTATTTTAGTGAAATCGCGGACAAGACACATTAAAGTCATTAATTAATAAACATCAAACGTGATCTTCTAAAGTGTTATATATCATTATGAAGCTTTTAAATTCTACTTTCAGAATATTGCAATTTTGTATATGTAACAGACATTTTTCAATAAGTGAAAATCAATTAAATCTTCATTTTTTGATATAATTTCCTTGTCCCGCGTTACACTTTAAGTTTTGGGAAATTCGGAATATTGTAAAAACCATATAAAAAATTCCACCAAACGATATAAAAGTCTGTCTAGAAAAAGCACGACATAATTGGTCGATGAAGTAATGTCGGTTTTTTTCTTTGAAAAGACGGAATTTAGAGAAAAAAGGATCTAGATGATACAAATTATGTGTCCCATGCACAAAAATCGTTTTTTTCTTAATTGACCAATAAAAAAGGGACACCAGAGCAATCACCATGTCGTAAGTAAATAATTATTATACTAGTATTTTGTACAAAGCTCACACTTTCGCCTCATGCAATAATCAGGGATTTTAATAACAAATTCTTTTTATTCGAGTCGAATATCAATGTCCGACAATTTGTCCCCTTCAAACCCAATTGACGAAGGATGACGTTTTTCTGTTTTTTTCATGATGTTTATTTAATACAGTGCTATTCGCTACATAAATCAAAATATAGGGGGGAAAAGTACAAAAAGTTATCTTTATTTTGATAGTAAATTCTCATAAATTTAATCTAAAATACGATATATCGGATAAAACTATAATGTCCGATACAATGTCCCCACATGCGATTTTAATGTTACGTAACAAAATATACAAAATTTACGTCAATTGCCATTATTGCGGTTTTCCGGAATTTATAATGATCGACAGGCCGATCCGCTACAAAAAAAAAATCATAGAAAAGAAAACAGCTATTGTTCCCGCTGCTTTCTGTGTAAATTGTATGTATTTGTACAGAACTTATAATTAGCACTGTCATGCTATATATATTGTAGTCCATTCGCCTCGACATTCTGAAGTGTATAAATGAATGCATTAGCCATGTTAGCAGTGTGTAGTGTATTAAAAACAATCGATTGCGTTTGTAATTAAAATGTATATTAAACAAATAGTTTCAATTCAATTTTTATTTTTTATTTGTTAATAAAAAGCTTAGTTTATTATCTAAGAAAACATGAATCTAAAGTTCATAAATTTCGCTCATAAAATCCGTTAATTTTGAAACGTGCATTCTAACGTTTTTATTTTGGATAACGTCTTCCAGTAAGTAACGTTAGGTGACACCAGTATCTTGCGACGTTTCTCACAAATCGTTAAACTATGCCATACATACGTCGTAAAAGCTCGTAATATTAGAGATTTCAAATAAAATGACATACGTACCTAACACGACGTACGCACGTAACGGGACCGGTTATTGCTAACCAATTAAAATTGTTAAATGCGTTACTCAAGTTTTAAGAAAGTATTCCTAAACTATAAAACTCATTAATGATAAAAAAAAATTATATATCACGTGATTATTGAGATTCCCGCCTAAATTTCACTGTCATAAGACCACGTATATAATATTAGCAAATTAACCTGACGATATCGGGATATGGGTATTTAGTCGGATCTTAACACGTACTTGTGATTTGTTTGAAACCGGTTTCAACGAAGAAATGTTGAAATGTTCAGAACTTAATTAAATCTGTTTTTGGGTAAGATGGTGCAAGCATACGATTTTTATTGCGTCTTACACTTTGAGAAGCGAATAATCTTTAGCTACTTTATTTAAATATTGTGTAAAAACGTTAATTATGAGCTATGAAAGTCAAGTGGCTCAAGCATTTTACTGAGGAAGTTTAAAAAAAATGCAAAGAAATATTTTAACAGTGGGTTAGATTTCATTAGTCTTTACTCTCTATAGATTAACAACTTTTGGTTATATTTATAATTTAGAATCATCATTGAAGGTGGAGCGCGATTGCACGGTTAATTAATTATATTGATGTGCCATTTGTATGCAAGAGTGACATTCCGTTGTATTATGATCTTATTTCATTGTCATATTTGTGTCAATAAAATCGTTCAAAGTTGTAATGACAAAATATTTAAAGATAATAAAAATTAGTTGGGGTTGATTTGTACTTTAAGTATATTCCAGCAAACAATGCGTGTTCAAAGAACTAAACATGCATGCAGTGTATGCTCCCCTCCGTCATGCTTCAATGCAATAGGACGAAATACGTTGAGTTAGGTCGGTTATGTATATAGTAAAGTCATTTTATTGGAAATCTCTATTAATAATGCGTAATAAACCTTAAACAAATCGTTAGACATCGTTGCAACGATCTAACTAGTCATAAAAGGGACCAAATCGTGAACATTCGTGAATGTTTGCGTTCAGTAAGGACTACTAGACTAGTTATAAAAGTTCGTGTTAATAACTGTGGCATCAACCAATAACGATTGTGCTTTATCTTAAATTGTGAATCATGAATGTGAAGTAAACTGCAATACCTTGTTTTGTTGTTGTTGTCAAACTCTAATTTGTTAACATCGTCACATATATATTTCAAACCTGTTCTATTGAAATCTTTAAAAAAATCACGATTTCTTCTTAATCAAACATTAACTAATTGACTTTACCATTATCATTGATAGAGAAATAACTTTGATCAGTAAAACATGAGAAATAAATATTCTTTATTGAATATAAAACAGGGTTAAGTACAAATTTGGGTGATATGAAAAAATTCAAACAGAAAAATCCGAAAAAAAATTAAGTATTAGCTGCGTCATCATCAAATTACGCAAATAACAATGACAATTAAATCATTATTACCATGGCTATATTAATATTCCAGCAGCACCTGCATACGGGGTATATATCTCCCAATTGATACGATATTCCCGTGCTTGCATTTCCTATCATGATTTTCTTGATAGAGGTTTGCTGCTCACAAGGAAGCTATTAAACCAAGAGTTCCAAATGGTGAAGTTGAAATCATCCCTTCGTAAATTTTACGGACGCCATCACGAGTTGGTTGACCGTTATGGAATAACCGTTTCACAAATGATATCGGATATGTTCCTTACGTCGTAACTACAATCCCCTTCCCTTTCATGAATATGACCTACCGAATTAGACTATTTACCGGATTTGTAATCACTTAAGCAACACGACGGGTGCCACATGTGGAGCAGGATCTGCTTACCCTTCCGGAGCACCTGAGATCACCCCTAGTTTTTGGTGGGGTTCGTGTTGTTTACTCTTTAGTTTTCTATGTTGTGTCGTGTGTACTATTGTTTTTCTGTTTGTCTTTTTTATTTTTAGCCATGGCGTTGTCAGTTTGTTTTAGATTTATGAGTTTGACTGTCCCTTTGGTATCTTTCGTCCCTCTTTTAATAGAATATCAGATAAACAGTTGATAGTCAAAGAGGAAGAAATAGATAAAATAAAATGTATAAGACGAGGCAAGAATATATGTTAAAGTATTGTTTTTTTAGTTGAAATACCTTTTGTGTCAATAAGTATTTCTTATGATGACACGAAGATGGAAAAATAGTTATCTCTACACTTTATTCAAAATTCATTTTTTCTATTTCTCATCTTAGGATATCCATATGTAAAGATCTTCTTTACTGGCAACAAAAATTCAGTTTCACTCAACTGCACCATTTCACCATTTTCGCATCATGCTTCTTGGAGAACAGGTGAAATGAAATCTCTAACGGAATGCACAAACTCATTTTGTACAAATACAAAACATGGCTCCTATATATTCACTTCGAGTCCAAAAGGAATATATGTTACAATTAGCCCATTTGATGAAAAGGAAATCGGCATTGAGTGGACTTGCACAAGTTCTACCGATTATGCAAAATGTATAATCACGAAAGGTAAGTATATAATTTTTGATTCATTAAAGAAACAATCTTCTTTTCACAGAGTAGAGTGTATATTTTTTACAGACAACTGCAACAGAGATCTATTCTTAAGCAACTTCATAACAAATTGATATTGATTTGCTTGCAATATGCATGCTTTTTTACAAGTTCCTTGTTTTGAGGTCTTAGCTCTTTATAATCGCAGAACAGTCGTCTGATCTATAAGTTTACTGACAATTGAATGGAGTAATGCATGCAGGAGATGTTTACTCAGTCAACGATGCAAGTCTCGTTCCTTTTTGAATTCCAGTGATATTGTCAGGTTTTTTTTTAATTTTCACTTGAATTTGTTTTCACTAAATGAATTAATGAGAATTACACATCTATAGACTACTGTTGCCGTGGCATTTTTCGCTATCAATCTCTTTAACAGTTTACGAACAATTGTTATACATTTTGATCCCTTAAACTTCAGGCTTTATATATATATTTAACATGCTTAAAGTGTAATTTGTAAATAATTGTCACTAGTACTGGAGCAGAGAAATGTTTGTTCATGGTCATATTAGCATGAACATAGAAATTGGAATCCTCTAATCTATATAAATGTTATTGGAAAGTCATTTGCAGTGCAACATATCTAAATAGGAATACAAATTACACACTTATCTAATCAACAAATTTATTAATAAATGTTAATGTTAATGTTGAAAAAATAGCTTTTATCCGGGTTTATTTTAAATTACTTCTCTCTGTTTTAGATTTATACTCTGCCTTGCCATCAGTTTCTACAGTTTCATCTACAGGTCTGCCAGGTAAATATGTTATTACTTTTTATTTCTTGAATCTCGTAACATAATAATCTGAACTCAATAGTGATTGATCAATTTTACGTATTAATAAGTATTTCGTACTCCGTATTACGGAAGCCGATAAGGGCCATTCAAAATTTTTTGACATCGCTATGTCGTAATTTCGACATGACATGTCGTTATAACGACATCGCTATGTCAACGACATCACTATGTCGTTATAACGACAAAGCTATGTCGTAATAACGACAACTGGAGTTCGTGGGGCCACTCTACCCCTTCCTGTGTGAGAATTTGAAAATGGTTGAGATCCCCACCCATAAACCATATATATTCATGTATTGGACAATATAACAAATCAAATGAATTAAGGGGGAGTCCCTAGGGTCACTGCACCCTCCTGTTTGAGAACTTGGAAACAGTCGAGATCCTTACCCCTTAACCATATATATACTCATGTATGGGACTAAATAACAAATCAAATAAATTATGGGAGGAGTCGCTGCGGTCACCCCACCCCTCCTGTTGTTTGAGAACTTGGAAACGGTCGAGATCCCCACCATTAAATTAAACCATATATTTTCATGAATGGGACAAAAGAACGAATCAAATGAAATATAGGGAGAGTCCTAAGGGTCACCCTACCCAATCCTGTTTGATAACTTGGAAACAGATGAGATCCCAACCCCTCAACCATATATATTCATGTATGGGACACTATAACAAATCAAATGAAATATAGGGGAAGTCACTGGGGTCCCCCACCCCTCCTGTTTAAAAACTTGATAACGGTCGAGATCCCCACCCCTAAACCATGTATATTCATGTATTGGACAATATAAAAAATCAAATGAAAAATAGGGGTAGTCCCTAGGGTCACCCAACACCCTCTTGTGTGTGTTTTGAGAACTTGTAAAAGATTGAGATACCAACTCCTAAACCATATTCATTCCTGTTTGTCATTTCAAAAAGATTGAATGACATACAAGATCAATCTCATAGGCGTCACATATACATATCACTTTGCTAGACCTAACACCTGTCATTTTAATCCAAACTTAGACATCATTGACTTGGGGTGAAGGTGGGAGTCATTTACATTTACTATGGACAGGTCAGTCAGACCTCACCATTGATCCCTGAAGTAGTAAACTTTTGTCTGATTTGTGTCTCATAACTTTTGTACTGTAGAACACAAACTCAGTTTTCTTTCAAGGGAATCAAGTCCATTCATACTTTTACAAGCTCGTAGTAAAGTCAACTTGAACTACTAACAGTCAACTAATAAGAACAATTACGATCATCTAGAAGAACTGCAATAATTGCGAATTTGTACCACTGCTGACTCAAGACTCATGACCACGAAAAAAAATATACTTGATATATACGTTGCTATTGAAAACCTTGATAAAATATTAATTATTTGCCTTAATGATTAATTCATTAAATGAACATAAATGTACAATTATATATGAATGTTTAATGTTTGTTCTTTTAAATCTTTAAAAACAATGAAGCAACAGTTTTCATAATTATGTTTGCCTTGGTTTTTGGTTAACTACCAACAGTGCTTACAGCGCTTTGATTCATAAATGTAAAGTTGGACATCCGTTGTTTTTCACATAGCTTTGTTATTTTAATACTCAAATATACTAGATATTACTTAGTATATGATCAAGAGCTGTAAACACATAATTTAAAACATATATTGAATTTGTTTTAATATTGGTTCGTGTTTTCTAACATTTTTATTTTGTTTTACGGATGAAATTTCGAAAATTCTGTTTTAAATCCTAAGGGTTGAAGGATCATCGTGCCCAACGTTTGAAAGAAGAATTAGAGCAATCTATACTTCTATTCAGCCTTATCACAAGAAGCCATGTATATTGCGCTTATTTAAAGGGAGGTGGGAAGCTTAACTTGCCTTGGTAGGATTAATTGTTAGTGCCAATATATTTCTACTATCTCTTGTTTCTACAATACAGAAGGTGCTATCGACCTTGATTGGCTATACAGCCTTTTCACACCATAACAAATTGTTAAGTTAATGGGGGATCTATAATATACATAACTTTCTCACAGAAGGTAACCAGAGAAGGTAACCAAAGATTTTGCGACGATGCAAATATTAAACTTTCTAATGTAAATAAATATCTTTAACCAATGAATTCAAATAGAAAAATCTATGCAATTAACAAATATGTACAAATATATAGCTTCATGTAAATTATTTAACAATGAACTACAT
Source organism: Mytilus galloprovincialis (assembly GCF_965363235.1). Taxonomy (NCBI): domain Eukaryota; kingdom Metazoa; phylum Mollusca; class Bivalvia; order Mytilida; family Mytilidae; genus Mytilus; species Mytilus galloprovincialis. The sequence goes on along the minus strand of NC_134847.1, from coordinate 28,309,840 downwards.
TAAATATGAAATTTGGAGTTTTACCAAGGGAGCTAATAATTAATTAATAATATTGTCTGCCACACAGCATTTCGGGGACTCTCCCTCTGGTATCTTTCGTCCCTCTTTTATAGCTGATTATGCGGGGGATTTTCAAAGTCTTCTAATTATTGGGTGCATTATGATGACCTATAGTTGTTAATTTCTGTGTCATTTAGTCTCTCAAGTGCCAATCAGTATAAATATTCTTTTATATATACTAGAACACACCCGTTAAATCGCGGGCATTCAGAGCGTAGTTTAAAGTATGTAAAGTGTTGTTGGAAGAATTTTGTAAAATATTGAATGACTGGAGAATTTCAGCAAAAGTATCATAAGTCATAGGTTATTGGGGACAGGAAAATGTTTTTTTTATCCCTCCTCCTTTATTTCCAAAATTCCCAATTTCTAGCAATTTCAATATGAACATACATTTAGTATGTTATGAACATTTAAGTAAGGAGCCTGTAATTCAGTGGTTGTCGTTTGTTTATGTGTTACATACTTGTTTTTCGTTCATTTTTTGAACATAAATAAGGCCGCTAGTTTTCTTGTTTGAATTGTTTTACATTGTTATTTTGGGGTCTTTTAAAGCTGAGTATGCGGTGTGGGCTTTGCTCGTTGTTGAAGGCCGTACGGTGACCTGTAGTTGTTAATTTCTGTGTAATTTTGGTCTCTTGTGGAGAGTTGTCAACATGGCAATCATACCACATCTTCTTTTTTTTTTGTAATCAATGAATTTTGTAAAAGATTTAATGACTGGAGAATTTCAGAAAAGGTATCAAAAGTTCACATGAATACTTTTAGCGCTTATCTGTATATTATGAACATTCATTACCGAGTTCATTACTATATAAATAAAGTGTGTTTACTTTCAATTCTAAGTTTTCTAATCGATCCATGGTGGTCATAGATATAGTATACAGACCCTTAATAAGCTCTTTGACCGCCGTGGATAGTAAACTTGAAAATGATAGCAAATAGAATTGTAATGTTTATTGGTCGTTTAGGTTACTAATAAATAGGATCTTACTGTAGCAATGCATGGTTTACGCTAGAGAAAGAGTTAGACAGATTTAGACGTTTGGCGGGAGAGTCAGTGGTTCGGTCCATTGGTATGGTGGTGTTTGAGAGGTATTCTTGTGTTCGGTATCGGGAACATTTAGAGAACACCCCTATCCAGAAAATAGTATATTCGCCCTGGGGTATATAAGGGAGTGAGAAACGGCATTCGAGGCTGTCGGTTGGCTGACGATTAGCCGTCATAAGTCAACAGAGCGTACGTCGGTAATATTAAGGGCTGAAAGAGCTTTAATATTTAGAGGACACTTTGTAACTGGGTACAAAGTAAACGAACGAGTTGATTGGGTTGACAAGGCAGACTGTACATGTCCCACTCGGAGGACAAGTTGTACCAGCCCGCACTGTCTGGTAGTGATAGACTGTCCCTCTCGGAGGACAAGTTGTACCAGCCCGCACTATCTGGAAGTGACAGACTGTCCCATTCGGAGGACAGGCTGTTATATTGTATAAACTTGTATATATAAGAGTTCATACATTGTACTTACTTTGTATCGGCAAAGAGCCCGTGTATATATTTTGGTTCATTGTGTATAGCATAGATATATATAGTTATAGTTATTGGTATTGACGTATTGTTTGTGGACAACTTGGATCCAAGTATTTACTGGAACGGACGTTTGAGATATAAACGCCTGGTTACACGTTACGGGTGCCACATGTGGAGCAGGATCTGCTTACCCTTCCGGAGCACCTGAGATCACCCCTAGTTTTGGTGGGGTTCGTGTTGTTTATTCTTTAGTTTTCTATGTTGTGTCATGTGTACTATTGTTTTTCTGTTTGTCTTTTTCATTTTTAGCCATGGCGTTGTCAGTTTGTTTTAGATTTATGAGTTTGACTGTCCCTTTGGTATCTTTCGTCCCTCTTTTACAGAATTTTGAAAATACACTTTATTCGTTCAAAGTATACAGAAAAACGCAAACCGGAAGTCTAATCTGACTAAAAATTTTGCCCAATGACGGGACAATATCCGGATGCCTTTTTTCTCGTTTTTCTCCCAAAATAACTCAATCTGAATAGTCATATGAATGGATGACAAATGCAACTATGCACTGTACCTATAGGACACAGAGGCGTGTTGATTAATTTATTGGGGAAGAAAGAGAAGCGACACACAAAATGATGTCGTTATTTGTCGTTATTACGACATGTTATGTCGAAATTACGACAAAGCGAGGTCATTATAACGACATGTCATGTCGAAATTACGACATAGCGATGTCGTACTAACGACATGTTATGTCGAAATTACGACATGCTATGTCGTAATAATGACATATTTTTTTTTTTGAATGGCCCTTATCGGCTTCCTTTCGTCCGTGTATGCCTAAATATTTATATCAGATAACGAATAGATTTAAATACATCTACAATAAATTCGACAATGTTTGATTCATCAGCAGCGTTGTAAATTGAATATATTTGAAAAAAACAGCAAACTGTTCGAAAGTACCGATTTAGCTTTATTATAGGGAAAAATGTATGTTCAAACACAAATTGCATGTCAATACTATTCATTGCTTATGATTTCAGCGACTAGACAGTTGGGCACAGACCCTTGCTCCAAAATAACATCTATATTGATATACAGTATCGCTATGAGGCTCTTAATATGACAAACAGCATGGCGATCCGTTATTATACTTTACAATGTTATTAAGATAACCGATTTTTTTTAAAATGCATATACTAGTACATAAATGTATATTTTTAGTGTTATCGGAGATTTGTACATTTTCATTTTAATATGAATGACTGTATTTTTTTGTATCTTTTCCTGTATATAAACTCCGATGATGTATGTCTTTAACTGTGCAGCTTATGTCTTTTTATTAAAAAAACATACATTGTTGTGATGTACTGTTATTCTTAATTGTATTGAAATGGAGACTAGTAAACATCAAAAACAATTATGAAACATTTCGAGAACTGGATGGCTCTAATGAAAATAAGATAAAAACCTTATCTTCGTGAACCATACATATTTTTTCTTTTAATAATTATAGTTTATTATTTATTTTTGTTGCTTCTTTCTCTTTTTCAATTATATCAAAGTTGTTATGGTGTTAACATAAAAGGATACACAGAACTTATAAGCATTCAGCTTTTCAGAATGATTTATTGATATCTTTTTTTGACAAACTGCAAAGTTATGTCTCTTACAAAAAAGTATTTGATTTAGTAGGGTTGGTTTTAAAAACGCATAGTATATGCGATATTATTGACCAAATGTCTTGGCAAAACATTACGAAACAACAACACGGCATAAGAGAACAGATGACACAAACGTGGCGGAAGGAAAAAATTAACAATCAAAAACATTTGTTCTTAAGTTTGTATATGTAAATAAAAACAAAGGTATGTATGTCACATATTTTGAAACTTAATCTAACGGAGTTATTTATTTTTGAAACTAAACTAAATAGTATATGAATGACGTATAGCTTATTTTAAAACTGAGACAAGATACACTCAAATTCAAATTAAGGACTTATTATATTTATCCTTAAGCTTCTATTTATGTTTTGCCTAATGTGTACTGTATTTGTAAGATTTTTTTATATGATTGTTAAATTGTTTTAGTCAGTTGTGTTGTATGTCTGTAATTGTGTTTTTGGTTGCTGAATCACAATTATTGTCCCATTAACCTATCAAACCAGGTTTTAACCACAAAGCATTTTTCGTTAAATAATTTTACCAAGTCAAAGATGTTTCCGTTCGTATTGTTGCTTGACAAAATCTAAGTTTGATTTTGACCGTTTTATGGGACTTTTTGGGTGTACTTTCGGGTTAAGTGTTTTAGTTATACCTTTTCATAATAGCTAACGTTGTGCTGATTTTAGAAACAAATTATATAGACGTTAGCTTGAAGCAAGGGAGATAATTTGGTATATTTGGTTTATAATGTTTTCTGGTTTTATAAACATTTCTTAACACTGATTCCACAAAAAATGGCTGAATACTTTAACATTAAATTGTCTCAGACATTGGTACATTTGGTTTTCTTTAGATCACTTTCGAGTCGCATATGTAACGCAAAAGACCATTTTGCTTCATCTTTTATCAATATAAATTTCAATGTCATCGATCTATGATAACTGATTTAGATCATAATACATTGTATTTGAATCTTTTCAGGGGGGATTTTAAATGACTATATAACCGTCTGAACAATAACATTTCCGTTATGTCGAATACAAGAAGGACATTATCTCCAATATGAAGTCTCCAGATCGTTTCTGTTGAAAGAGAGGCAATATTGACTGACAATACAATGGCAACCAACAAAACACGACCATGTATACAAACAACCAAAACATAGATAACTAAAACTGAGCAACACGAACCCTACCAAATCCCAGGGCCGTAACTAGCCTCTTTTAATAATGAGGCAAAATATATTCGCCGAGGGTAGCGAGGCGAAAAAATTTTGGCGAAGTGTCTGGGGGCCGCCCAAGGCCCCCAGAAGCTTTGAGTAAAATAACGCAAAGTCGTGCATTCTGAGCGTTCCACAGACTCTTTCTTACATTGAAACGCAAATAATCTTTAGCTATTTTTTCGACAATATTCTGGTCTCAATGCAAAAACATAGATTCATTATAATTTAAGACTTTTAGGTTTTAGGGGCAATATTAAAAGACCGATATGTAGGATAAAGTAAAATTCGTATTTCTTATAATCATTAATACCGGGTCTGTCTGTCTGCTCTTGTCTTGTATTGTGCTGACTTTGGTGATTTTTTTTATGACTAGATTTAAATATAGTGACAGTGCAGTATTATACTTTAAGAACTAGTACTGCTTAATTCGGCACCAGGGACCATCTTGACCTTCTTTTACAGTATTAATGATTCTTTTATTACTGGGTACCCTCCAGCAACTATCAAAATGAAGAACAGGAATAAAAATTTTGACCATTGATCATTTGTATTTTTCTATGCATTGACTTTGTGTGCGATAAGTTCCCGTGTATGTTTACCCCATATTCCTTTATTTTCTGTCTGAACACGACTTAATGCAAGTTAATGTAAAAGGTCATATGGCAATACATTGTTGTTGTTTTTTTTCAAATGATTTGGTACCGGGAAATCGGTGGTCTTACTTAATTTAAACCATGTCAGCTATGTAGTTTTGTCCACAGGCGCTTGAGTATATGATACATATATATTTTTATGTTTTGTTGTTGTTGATCAAAATAGTCAATTTTCTATTTTTATAATACATACATGTATGTATCACTTTTGTGCGTGTCTCAGAGAAAATATCCAATTTTACAATCCATACTAAGAAAAATTGGGTATTTTCTCTGAGTCGTTTAGATCACTCGAAACTAGGTGAGACATGCACAAAAGTGATATATAATATGCATTATTAATATAGAAAATTGAATATCTTAATCAACGAGAAAAAAATATATCTGTATCATATGCCCAAGGCCTGTGGTTTAATATACAAAAAAGGCAGTTTTGTATTCTTTGATATCAAGTTCAATTATCCATGCAGAAAAGACAATTTTTTTCTGTGGCCAGTAGCATCGTAGAGCATATTCTTAAAATATTTTCCCGCACAATATCTGGACATTTGTTGACATGCAACATTGCGCACATTTAGAAATGAAAATCAACACTCAGACTATAGTCATAAAGCAGGAAAATAAAAGAACAAAAGACCGTGAAACCCGAGACACAGAAGTACAAACAATAGACCATCAACTCCGAAAAACCAAAAGTAAAATAGAAACATGGATCACGAAAAAAATGCAGGGGCGACATCAGGGAGTGAGGAGAACTTGCTTCTTGCACGACACTTTCCGTGAAAACAATTTGATATGAAGACAATCTTTTTTTCAGTCTTTTTTTTTTTTTTTTTTGAAATTTCCAGCATGAGGCATTTGCCTCATTTGTCTCAATGTAGTTACGGCCCTGAATCCGGTGGTGATATCATGTTGTCTATAAAGGTGATCAGATCTTGCTCCACATGTGGCACCCGTCATGTTGCTACTGTTAGTACAAACCTAGTGTAACATTTCTTTATATAATTTCTAGAATTAAACGTAACCTCATTAACATCTACTGAGATATATACTTCATATTCAGGCTATTGTTTACTAGATAACATTGAAAATAAGGTTGAGAATGGAAATGGGGAATGTGCCGAAGAGACAACAACCCGACCATAGAAAAAAACAACGGCAGAAGGTCACCAACAGGTCTTCAATGTAGCGAGAAATTCCCGCACCCGGAGGCGTCCTTCAACTGGCCCCTAAACAAATATATACTAGTTCAGTGATAATGAACGCCATACTAATTTCCAAATTGTACACAAGAAACTAAAATTAAAATAAAACAAGACTAACAAAGGCCAGAGGCTCCTGACTTGGGACAGGCGCAAAAATGCGGCGGGGTTTAACATGTTTGTGAGATCTCAACCCTCCCACTATACCTCTAGCCAATGTAGAAAAGTAAACGCATAACAATACGCACATTAAAATTCAGTTCAAGATAAGTCCGAGTCTGATGTCAGAAGATGTAACCAAAGAAAATAAACAAAATGACAATAATACATAAATAACAACAGACTACTAGCAGTTAACTGACATGCCAGCTCCAGACTTCAATTAAACTGACTGAAAGATTATGATTTCATCATATGAAAAAGCTCACTTTTTGTCTGAAACGTCTCTAATTTCGTTAAGTTTTGTTCTCAACCGACCCATATTGGTATTTTTTTAAATGTAAGTCAATATGTTAGCAAATATTTAACGATATCCTGAGGATGTAACAAGCAATTCGAAACTAAATGTGTTGTTATTGTTGTTGCGTATGAGAATTGTGCACAAGGAAAGCCCAGTGTTCGGATAGATAACTTCTACAAGGAAAATTTTTAAGTTTTAAAAGCATATTAACATCATTAAGTTAACTGTTCGATATTATATGCAAACTTACTATAAAGCGACATTTTGCGAAATAACAAAGAAAAATATAAAGCAGAAGAAAAGAACACAATAAGATGAAACAATTACTGATTTTCGCATTTAAAAGTAAAAATATCTACTAATCATAACATATTCCTTTCCATAAAAAGGTTAAAAATCTTTCAAAAAAAAAGATTTTCCATGAAAGGTGGAAAGACGTAAAACGTAAATATTTTCTAATTTACTTCAGTTTTTTTTTTTTTACATCAATATAAGAGTAAAATACGTACGAAATGTTGTTCTTGGTCAAGATACACTGTAGCGACTACGGATATCAAGATAACGATATATTTTTTTATCGAGTTCTAACTTTTTGTGTGTCCCTTGTGTAAACCTTGTACACAGATAAATTAAGGGGAGAAATTTGATTGATTAACTTCCAGTGATGGTTATTTTCTTACATGCAATGAAATGTTATGTGAATTTTTTTCTATAGTACTGGACAGGATAAACGTTTACTCATGCCAAGTATTTCTTTATTTGAAACGAAGATAAATTCTGCACATCATTTTGAAAAGTGCAAATTTAACAAAGACTAATAGGTGAAAATCAATGGTGGTATTACACCTAAACGGACTGAGCAAAACAAATTACTTACTATAATAACCAAAAACAGAATCTTAGTTGTCAAAATTGCCCAAGGAAAGACCACCGCTTTTCATTTGGTCATTCATGGTACCAATTCGCATGTTACACAACATATTATCTATAATACTAAAATTACGAGGTCCAATTTGTCAGCCGTCATCACGTAAAAACGACGAATCAAAGAATTCAACTTTATATATAACTAATATAGTACAAAGGTGTAGATTAAAAATTACACCACTCCAGGCCCTTTTGTTTCCCACGTAATTAATATTGCCAATAATTAAGAAGTTCAAGGTCGAGTCCGATACCGATACCAATAGTATATTCACCTGTTACCGATTACCTTATCTGTACGATCCGCATCTGACAGGCGCACAACCAAACGGTGTATTCAGGATTAATATGCTATATAGTATTACACGGGTCATAATCACAGGGTTGACACTACTTAATTGTCAAATTGTTACCTATTGTAGTATTTTAATCAGTTAAACTTTCTAAGATAACAATACGAATCTATAATACTAAAATTACGAGGTCCAATTTGTCAGCCGTCATCACGTAAAAACGACGAATCAAAAAATTCAACTTTATATATAACTAATATAGTACAAAGGTGCAGATTAAAAATTACACCACTCCAGGCCCTTTTGTTTTCCACGTAATTAATATTGCCAATAATTAAGAAGTTCCGGGTCGAGTCCGATACCGATACCAATAGTATATTCACCTGTTACCGATTACCTTATCTGTACGTTCCGCATCTGACAGGCGCACCATCAAACGGTGTATTCAGGATTAATATGCTATATAGTATTACACGGATCATAATCACAGGGTTGACACTACTTAATTGTCTAATTGTTACCTATTGTAGTATTTTAATCAGTTAGACTTTCTAAGATAACAATACGAATACTAAAAATCTGGACTAAAATAAGGCGTATAGGTACAGTTTTCAATTTGTTAGCGGGCATGACGTAAAACAGCGAATCAAAGAATTCAACTTTATTTATAACTAATATAGGACAATGCTGTTGAAAAAATATTCCAAACCTTTTGTTTTCCAAATAATTAATATTATCAATAATTGATAAGTTCCAGTTCGAAGGGTTCAAACAGAAAGATTTGAAAGCAGAGAAAACTGTGTATCTTATAATCGGCATGACTTTATCAGATGACAATACTAATACTAAAATAAGGCTTGCGCATAGTTATATACTTTAATTCAGTCACGGACCCGCGATATCACGGGTGTGTTCTAGTATAACCTTACGTTTATGCATTTTCTATCGTACCTTTTCTAACTTTGATTATTAAGATATTTCCCCTACGTGAGGAAAGACCTTATTGTTTTTCTAATTTTGTTTTTTTTTTTTAACTTTTTTCTTCCAGCATTTTTTTGACACACGCTCCTACTTCTTCTATTGGAGTTATCAATACCAAATTTGAACCATCGACAGGCCTCACCATGAAGTTTTACCAGATGAACTGTTGTAGGATTTCATCATCCCCTTCAGAAGTTATCTCCGTATCATTGATTTTTTTCAACATGGCCCTCTCGTTGTTTTTTTTAAAGATCTCATGACAAATTTATTTGGACAATAGGTAGATCTCATCATGATGCATAACCATATGATTTCATTATCCCCTATGAAAGTTGTATCCCCTTAAAGCAATTTCTTCCCTTTGCATTTTTCTCAAAAAGAATTAGAGATAGAATCGATTTGAAAACGGCAACATGTACAAGAACAGATGGCAATGCTAACACACATGTTCAATAGTTTTGTTGTTAACCCTTATAAGAAGTTATTTCCCTTGAAAAAATAAACACAATTTTTGATAATTGTATTTCGAGAACTGGAAGTCGTAGAGACTTAGGACCTACAACAATAATCTTAAGTTTATGTGACCTTCAATTTGCACTCAGGTTCAAATTACACCGAGTGCAAAAAAAATCACGCTGCATTTTCAAGCTTGCATATTAAGAAAAAAATAAGAGTTTGCTGCATACATACTGTGTATAAATGTTTCTCTCGACGAGCTCCACATTTCTTTCATTAAAGAGGGGGGCAAGGGGGGTTCCAATAACAGCAAAACAGCAAACTGATTTGGCTTATAACAGATAACAAGGAATTAAAATGGACAAAAACAGATAACAGTAAATGAAATATTAAAATAAGTCGGGACCTTCACAAATCCAGTAATTCTTGTTACGGGTATAATCCTTTGTAATGAATTCCATTTTCTATGAACATGTTTTTAAAATTATGTATCAAGAATGTGTTTACTACTCAATATATTTTTATACGCTCGTTTACAGGACGTATTATGGAATACTGTTGTCCGTCTGTCGTCAACATGTCGAATATTAACTCCAACACTCTTTAACCAATTTGCATAAAACTTTTGGAAATTGTGTATATCTATTGACGTGAGCTCCCCTTCGTATTTCATAAATTTCAGATTTTAAGTTTCTAAGTACCGTAATGGGGTTTTATTCAATAAAAATGGTGGTTTTTTTTTTTTCAGTTTTCTGATATCTCAAAAATCCTTTCACAAATTTGCAAGGGATTTTGGTGAATTGTTACTATCTATTGACATGGGCTCCCTTTCAATTTTTATAAATTTTAGATTTTACGTTTCCGAGTTAAGGGTTTTGTTAATTAAAAAGGGGGGATTTTCCAGTTTTCGGACATTAACACAAAAACGTTTTCAGCAGTTCTCATGAAACTTTGCTGAATTGTTTATAGCTATTGTTGTAAGCGCCCTTTCTATTTTCATTAATTCTAGATTTTATGTTATTGAGTTTATAAGGGGTTTTATTCATTAAAAAAGGTGGTATTTTCCAGTTTTCGGTCAATAACTCAAAAATGTTTTCAGCAGTTCTCATAAAACTTTGGTGTATTGTTTATATATGTTAACTGAAGCTCCCTTTCAATTTTTATAAATATCTGATATGACGTAAAGAAGTTATCGAATATTTCAAAAAGGGCGACGGGCGTATCATGCGCTCATGGCGTAGCTGTTTATTTGTTATAGAATACTTTTTTTCAGCATTTATTTTTATACAGTTATAGAAACTCACACATGCTTGTAATTTAAATAGTGTGTAATAAAAATGAGAATGGAAATGAGGAATATGTCAGAGAGACAAAAATGATATCTAGTAAAAATTCAAGGGCTGTTATGGTATTCAATTCACATAGTTCTTGTGTTTGTTGCTACTAAAAAATGACCTAAAAGAGTTTAAATATATATATTCGCATTCTGACTTTTTCTAAATGCCCATTTAATGAGGTGTGTGAATTTTTCTCAATAAGACAATGAGGCAAAGTGGTCAGTATATAGGGTAGAAAAATCAAAAGCACCAATTATAAGCATGCAATTTATCAAGTACCTCGAACCAATTTTGACACTCCAAAAGTGATTTATTCCATTATTTTCAAAGGCTCAATTTGAACAATTTTTTATCAGGCTATTGACTGGACCAAGTGTACTAGTAAGTAGAATACATAGTTTAGTAGGAGAGCAATGGCTTGAAGACGAAATGAATCTTTGTTTGTAATGAGCTATGTGCTGCTTCGGGACCCAGTACATGGTTGGAACTTTCATTGTACAATGTGTTTGGTTCTGCTTTAAAAAGAATCACAGAGCTGAGCCAATGCACCATATTATATAAAAGGTTAACTGGTTGCAAGGACCTAGTCCTTAATTGAGATTCTTGTCAGATATTCCTGGTCATATGTTTTCCTTTTTGTCATATTAAGAATTGTTCTGAATTAATATGTTGGTACGGGAAAGAAGGAACATTATCCTCATACAAAAGAATAAGACAATTCTAAATACATGTTCCAAAAAAAATGGAATTTATTACAAAGGATAATCATAAGATATACTGGAATTGTCCTGGACCTCACTTCTGTAATGGGTATATGTTAATGGAATCCTTCTCCGAATACGGGACCAACATATTACTAGTGGTAGACCCCAATGTCCAATGATCTTCAATTTCTACCGAATATTGGCTGTCAAAAAAATGCTAACTATTCTGTTTCACATTCAATGTTTATTACATGTTTTCATATTTATCCGGAACAAATTGAACTGGACCGATTTCTCAAATCACCGTATTATCGACTACCTTTAATTTCTGTGACACCGTCCGCTTCAATATTTCAACACATGGAAAATGGACGACATTTGAACTTCCTACGGAAATCGAGACATACCACTGTCAAGTACGTTTGATTCAATCATAAACTGTGATAAATTAATCTGTTTTAACTCCGATATTTTTGGATAAGTGATTTATAAATACATACGAACTGTAACTTATCTATTTCCGAGAAATTGACTGTAAATTCTACTTTCGTTTTTGACTCGATTAATAATCTTGTATTTAACATTCACATTTAATTCGTACACATTGTAAAATATTGTATTTTTATTTCTTTCAGTTTACCAATCTACTGACTATTATGTAAACCTTTCTGGTGGAATTTATAATTACAATTTCAAACAAGTTGTGTTCGTTATATCTTCATCGAGATTGCGATTGCAGTCACCTGGTTAAACTAGTTGAGTCCGGCTCAGCATAGTAAATTGACAACAACTTGTCTACACATCTCCTGAACAGGAAATACAACGGAGCATCGTTCGTAGCTGTTACCTTGACACTACGCAACACAGCTTGTGCGTCCTAGGCAGCAAACCAACAACGTTAAACAAACATTGCCTACAAATAGTTGATTTACATCATGGATCCCAGTCACGAGGAACAACAAGAAGAGGTTCAGACTCCGGGGGGAGATGTCACTGAAGAACCAGAAGAAAATCCGTCTAAAACAACAAATTTAGATGAAAATGCCGAGACTAGGCGAGTGCGTGAACTCACCGAAAAGGGACAGGGAGCCTTTATAGAAAAACGTGACAAGTTCTATCACGACTTAGAGGCCCTATGGTCAAACCTAGAATCTCGGTTATTAGAAACGACCAACCCTCCTAACGACCTCCAGCAATTGTTAACAGCACAAGATAAAATTGTACAAGCCTGTACTAATTATCGCAGGCTCACAGACGAGTACTTGAAATTTCTCAAAAATACGAAAACATTAGACAGCCTTCAAGACATTGATACATGCAAATTCTCAACGGATATCCGAATGTCTAAAGTAGACCTAGCAATTGAAACTTTGCACGAGCATCGCCTTACCTTGACAAGGGCTAAATCAACAAAAACGAGGACATCTAAGGGAAAGATCACCTCGCACAGTGGGAGCTCACACGCCTCCGACATGTCGAGCCTAGCAAGGAGAAAGCGTGCCAAGGCAGAGTCCGCTAGATCAAAGATAGCATTTGCCGAGCAAGAAGCTGCCCTCCTAAAGCAGGAGGCCGTTTTACAGGAACAAACCCTATACAGACAAACAGAAATCAAGGCCGAAATGGAACAAGAAGCAATCCGTGCAAAACAAGAGGCCACACGTAGGAAAGCTGAAGCGGAACAAGAGGCCACACGTAGAAAAGCTGAAGCGGAACAAGAGGCCACACGTAGAAAAGCTCTAATGGAACTGGAGGCTGCTCACCTAAAAGCTCGAATTGAACAGGAGGAAGAGCACATCAAAGCTAAAAAAGAACAGGAGGCCGTTCGCAGGAAAACTCAAATGGAACAGGAAGCCGCACGTGCGGTCCGAGAAAAAGCCGAACTTAAGGCCGCTATGAACATTCTCGAAGCAAAAAGAGAAGCTGCAGCCGCAGAAGCCGAGGCTCGTATCCTGGAAGACGATGGCAGCCAAGCAGTTAGTGATCTCCCTGACGAAACGGAAGACCCTCTCAAGCGTGTGCAAGATTTCGTCAATACACTTCCTGTGTCAACTGATGTAAAGGAAGTAACAGGAACTCAAAAGATAAGACGAAGTCCTGTTAAGATTGAGCTGAGTCATGAAGCACCAGCGTTCGTGCCATCCGTGGCACTGAACTTGCCGCCACAGACATCTGCTGTCTTGCCTTCCGATATTAAGTCCCCGGAAATTACCTTAATCCCAGATCTGGGAATAGTAACTGGCATACAAAAATTAGGCCTTTTAGATGAGATCCCTGCTGCACACAAAAAACAAGGTGTTAAAGAAGAGATCCCTGTTGCACACCAGCAACAAATCAATCCCACATCGGAGATTACTAGATTTCTCTTGCGTAAGGACCTGCTTTTCTCCCGATTAACAAGCTTTAACGATCGGGCAGAATCCTTCCATACTTGGAAAGCGAGCTTCAAGAACGTGACTAATGAGTTACAAGTTTCTGACTCAGAACAGATCGACCTACTGATCAAGTGGCTCGGTCCAGAGTCTGCTAAACATGCCATAAGCATAAGAGCGTCGAACGCCAATAATCCTACAATAGGTATACAAAGATTATGGAAAAGGCTTGACGAGCGGTATGGTGCTCAAGAAATGTTGGAAGCCTCTCTCAGGAGTAAACTTGACAAATTCCCAACATTGACGAATAAGGACAACGCACGTCTTTATGAACTATCTGACATTCTATCAGAAATAGAATACCACAAGGAAAATCCCAAGCTGGGATGTCTGCTAGCTTATTTTGATTCACCGACTGGAATAAACCCTGTCATTGAAAAACTACCATATGGACTTCAGGAAAAGTGGATTACAAGGGCGTCTAGATACAAATCTAACCACGGCGTTGCCTTTCCTCCCTTTACAGAGTTATCTGCTTTCATCAGTGAAATCAGTAGAATTAAAAACGATCCTGGATTAATCTTTGGGTCAAAAGTCACGTCAAATACAAAAGGTGCTGCGCCAAGGTTCACGTCTTACCCCAAGACTAAAGTTGGTACTCATAAAACAGCGGTTGAGCAGCAATCTGGAGACGCCAGCAAACAAGATCTTTGTATTCTGCACAATACAAAGCATTCCTTAAATGAATGTCGAGCGTTCCGAGCCAAATCAATAGAGGAACGCAAAGGTCTATTGAAAGAAAACAATGTCTGTTACAAGTGTTGTGATTCTACCAAACACAGAAGCCGGGAATGCAATGCACGCATAAGTTGTAAAGAATGTGGAAGTAAACAACACACTACCGCACTACACATCACTAGACCACAGCAACCTGCAAGTTCTCAGTCTAGCTCATATAAGCAAGCCTACGGCGGGGAGCCTACAGAATCGGCTGAAACTAAGTCAACCTCAGTTAACTCTATCTGTACTGAGATCTGCAAAGATACATATAGCGGGAAATCGTGTGCTAAAATACTGCCTGTGAATGTTTATCATAAAGATAACCAGTACAAAGTTATTCGCATGTACGCCATCATTGATGACCAAAGCAACCGGTCACTAGCATCGCCCGAATTCTTTAATCTTTTCGACGTCAAAGATAAACCGGAGAACTATACTCTATCAACATGCTCCGGCAAAGTAGTCACTTCCGGGAAAAGAGGAAGAGGTTTCGTCATGGAATCAATCAATGGTAATGACAAGTTTGATCTTCCTGTACTGATTGAATGTGATCACGTTCCCAATAATAGGGACGAAATACCTACTCCTGAAGTTACAATGCATCACCCTCATTTAAAAGAACTTAGGGGTAGCATTCCACCAATAGAGGAAAATTGTCAAATTCTTCTCTTAATTGGCAGAGACCTTATAGAGGCACACCATGTTCTTGACCAGCGCATAGGACCACCCAGAACTCCATATGCACAACAATTGAAACTGGGTTGGGTAGTGATAGGAGAGACCTGCATTAACAAGCAGCACGTACCTCTTGAGTTAAATGTCAAAATAACTAACATTTTACCTACAGGACAACCTTCAACGTTTCAACCATGTACAAGCAAGTTTGACATTCGGGAAAACTACACAGATCCCGTTAAGAAAGATTTACAATCGCCACTCTTTGAAAAAACAAAGGACGATGATAAGCCTGGAATGTCATATGAAGACAAAATGTTCATGAAACAGATGGACAACGAATTTGTAAGAGACTCGGAAGGAAGTTGGGTAGCACCGTTACCGTTCCGAGTGCCAAGACAGCCATTACCAAGCAACAAACCACAGGCTCTTCATCGTGCTAGCATGTTAGACGCCAGTCTGAATAGGAACCCAGTAAAGCGGGAGCATTTTCTTACATTTATGAGTAAAATCTTAGATAATAATCATGCAGAGCTCGCACCACCGTTGGGCGAACATGAAGAGTGCTGGTATTTACCATTGTTTGGTGTTTATCACCCGAAGAAACCCGATCAGATTAGGGGTGTGTTTGACTCTTCCGCCAAATGTAATGGAGTTTCACTCAACAGCGTCCTGCTAACAGGCCCAGACTTGACCAATGATCTCTTGGGAGTACTGCTGCGTTTCCGGAAAGAAATGGTCGCAGTAACTGCAGACGTTCAACACATGTTTCACTGCTTTGTAGTGAGAAAAGACCACCGGAATTATCTTAGATTTTTATGGCATAAAGACAACGATCTACAAGAAAACCTTGTCGAATACCGCATGAGAGTTCATGTTTTTGGAAATAGTCCGTCACCTGCCGTTGCTACGCTTGGTCTCAGAAAAGCAGCCCAGGCATCAGAACATGAGTTCGGCAGTCACGTGACGAGCTTTGTTACAAGAGACTTCTACGTCGACGACGGTCTTACGTCATGTCCTACCAAAGAGGAAGCTGTTAAGCTCATGAAGGACACACAGCAAGCATTAGCAAAGTATGGAAACTTAAGGCTTCACAAGTTCGCCTCTAATTGTGCAGAAGTTATGTCTGCATTTCATGCCAGTGATTTGGCCTCAAATTTAAAGGATCTAGACTTAGAATCTGACAGCAAACCCCTACAACGTAGTCTTGGACTCAGCTGGGACGTAAACACTGACAACTTCTTATTTCAATTATCATCAGAAAACAAACCGATCACTCGGAGAGGAATTTTATCAACGATAAACAGTCTCTATGATCCTCTTGGATTTTTAGCTCCAGTGATTATACAAGGCAAACTCCTATTAAGGAAAATAGTATCAGAAACCGTTGATTGGGACCAACCTCTCTCTGATCAGACAGCAGTTGAGTGGAAATCTTGGAGAGATACTCTAATTGCTATAGAAACATTGCGCATTCCACGTACCTACGTGCCGTATCTCAGCAAAACCGCCACAAAGGAGTTGCATGTCTTCTCTGATGCATCAGAAAAAGCCATAGCCGCTGTTGCATATCTACGCACGACCGACAGTAGTGGTGAACCTAACATAGGTTTCATTCTTGGGAAAGCTAAAGTTGCACCAACAAGTGGTCATACTATTCCACGACTTGAACTATCTGCTGCCGTATTAGCAGTTGAGATCACACAAACCATTGTGGATAACTTAGATTTACACATAGACAACGTGAAATTCTACACAGACAGTAAAGTTGTCTTAGGTTACATCAGTAACGAGACAAGAAGGTTCTTTATCTATGTCGCCAATAGAGTAGAGAAAATCAGGAAATTTAGCTCTCCAAGTCAATGGAATTATGTACCAACTAACCGTAATCCCGCAGACTCGGGAACAAGGTCCGTACCAGCCCATGAAATTCACAGCAGTGAATGGTTATTGGGACCAAAACAACTTCTTTCCTCAGAACAGAAGAATTCTGAGGACATATACCAACTTATAGATCCAGAAGAAGATGGAGAAATACGTGCAACTGTTAATGTTGCAAAAACATTTGCCACACTTGAGCAAAAAGGTATCGGAACTGATAGATTCAACAGATTCTCCAACTGGACATCACTTGTGCGAGCGATAGCCTTTTTGGAACGTTTCTCCCGTTTACACGGGTCAAAACAGACAGCACCAGTGACTTCTCTGGAAGGCTTTTCGAATGCCGAAAATTTCATCTTAATATCTGCTCAACATGAAGTTTACGGAGATGAAATAGATTGCATTAAACGTCAGGAACAAGTTCATAAACGGAGTCCGATAGCTAACCTTAATCCGTTTTTGGACGAACGAGGACTATTACGAGTAGGAGGCCGTATTGCAAAGTCTGCCTTAAACCTCCGTGAAAAGAAACCATTGATCGTCTCTGGACGTCATCATATAGCGACATTATTAGTCCGACACTACCATGACAAGATAAAACATCAAGGTCGCCATTTTACAGATGGAGCGATTCGTTCTGCAGGATTCTGGATTGTCGGAGCTAAACGCTTGATCTCTTCTATCATTCACAAATGTGTGAAATGCCGCAAACTTAGAGGAAAAACTGAGTGTCAAATCATGTCTGATTTGCCAGAGGACCGTCTAGAACCGTCACCTCCATTTACCAACGTTGGAATAGACACATTTGGACCCTGGACAATTGTTTCACGTAAAACACGTGGTGGATACGCAAACTCAAAACGTTGGGCAATTCTTTTCACATGCTTAGTGACTAGAGCTGTTCACATCGAACTTATCGAGGAAATGAGCTCTTCGGCCTTCATAAACGCCGTCAGAAGATTCGCCGCTATTAGAGGTCAAGTTAAAATTTTCCGATCCGACCGTGGAACAAACTTTATTGGCGCTATCGACGATTTAAAGATTGACTCAATCAACGTTGAAGATGGACCCTTCAAGAACTTTCTGTACAATTCTGGTACAACTTGGATCTTCAATCCGCCACATTCTTCCCACATGGGTGGAGCATGGGAAAGAATGATTGGTATTGCAAGGAGAATACTCGACTCTATGCTTATCAACGCCGCTGGAAGGAATCTAACGCATGATGTGCTAAATACATTCATGGCAGAAGTTTCAGCAATAATCAATTCAAGACCTCTGGTACCAGTATCAACAGATCCAGAGAATCCGCTAATCTTAACACCAGCTATGTTATTGACACAAAAGACCGATTACATCTTCACTTCAGATCAGCTTGGAGAATTCGACAAACGGGATCTATGTCTAGCCGAATGGAGACGTGTACAGGCTCTGGCCAGTGTTTTCTGGTCCCGTTGGAGGAAAGAGTACCTGCCGTTACTACAACAACGACGAAAATGGACCGAAGATCGCCGTGATGTCATCGAAGGAGACGTCATTCTTCTAAAGGACAAAAACCTTTGCCGTACCCAATGGCCCGTTGGAATTATAGTGAACTCATTTAAAAGTTCAGACGAACATGTCCGAAAAGCAGAAGTGCGAGTAATCGTTAACGGAAAAGCTACAACCTACACACGCCCTATCGTGGACATGATTCTTCTCGTAGAGAACAACCCTGTGTAATTATGTATATATATATATATATATATTGGATTTAGATAGGACATTCACATGTGTTATATTTTATGGAATAGTGATATCAGATAGATTTCAGACGGGGAGTATTCTGTTTCACATTCAATGTTTATTACATGTTTTCATATTTATCCGGAACAAATTGAACTGGACCGATTTCTCAAATCACCGTATTATCGACTACCTTTAATTTCTGTGACACCGTCCGCTTCAATATTTCAACACATGGAAAATGGACGACATTTGAACTTCCTACGGAAATCGAGACATACCACTGTCAAGTACGTTTGATTCAATCATAAACTGTGATAAATTAATCTGTTTTAACTCCGATATTTTTGGATAAGTGATTTATAAATACATACGAACTGTAACTTATCTATTTCCGAGAAATTGACTGTAAATTCTACTTTCGTTTTTGACTCGATTAATAATCTTGTATTTAACATTCACATTTAATTCGTACACATTGTAAAATATTGTATTTTTATTTCTTTCAGTTTACCAATCTACTGACTATTATGTAAACCTTTCTGGTGGAATTTATAATTACAATTTCAAACAAGTTGTGTTCGTTATATCTTCATCGAGATTGCGATTGCAGTCACCTGGTTAAACTAGTTGAGTCCGGCTCAGCATACTAACATTCCAATTTTCAATAACAGTTAACAGTAAATACATTATCACAATAACAGATAACAAAAAAACTAAAAGCCCAATAACACCTAACAATGAATAAGACAATAACAGCTAACAGCAAATATATTTTCAGAATAACAGATAACAAAGAATTAAATTGCCCCATAACAGCATAACAGTTAAACCCCTTGCCCCCCCCCCCCCCCCCCTCATTAAACTTAAAAATGTCCGACCGTCTGTTATATCATTTTTTACATTGACTTTGTAAGTTTCATATATTATTCTATTTAATATATAATTCATATTCTATTAATTTTTTCAACTTTGCCAAATGCGGTCATTATATGTATATCAAATTGAATGTCTAAATGAGCTCTCCAAAAAATGAAAATGTCAAAACCCCTTTTTCATCCCAGCGAGAAGGGTGGGGTCATTTAGTGCTCAGAATTCAAACTTCTCTGGTGGTTAGGTTGTCGCATATCAAATGAAAGTCCATAAAGCGTACATTACAAATATCAAATTGACGTCCCAAAAAAATGGGATGAGTGGGGTCATCGAGTGCAAAAAATAATTTTTCTTTTATGATAAGGTTGTTGTATATCAAATGAAAGGTCTTTACCTGTACATTTTAAATATCAAATTCCTGTCCTGAAGTTATGTTTGTCGTAAATCAAACGAAAGGTCGTAGAAAGAACATTGCGAAATCATCACTTTTACAGGAAATACCTTTCAATTGTTTTACAAACATTTGAGATACTAGTTGGACATGATTTTATGTTATACAGCATCAGTTATTTAATCTTTAATTTAACAGAATAACGATCAATAATTTTAATTTGTTACATAATGTTCTATATATTAAGTATTTGACTTTTTTTCAATAATATTGTGTGGGTATAACGTGTTTACTATTTATTTCAAAGTGCAAGTTTCCTTCCTCTTTGCAAAATCATAAACCGATTGTTCGAATTTTATACACAGTTATTTAGATTATAGTTGTATTCATTTTCTCATTCATTAAACTGTGGTAAGTGTTGCTTCTAATAAAGAGTCAAAATTTGGCTGCATGAAATAGTACAAAAAAATATTACTTTACTTGCAATAAAAGAAAAAAGATCTATGAATATTAATCAATAAGTATATATTTTTTTTCAAATCCAAATATTTACATAAGATGTATGTTTCATTATTACACGTTATCGTGATTGGCTAACATTGTGACAATCTCGGGTCATTCTGAAATCAACCTTCATTTCAAAATCAATTGTGACATGTACATGATGACACACGATCCCACAACAAAGTGCACACTCAAGTAAATTAAAGAAAACTTGATAAAAAAAAATGATAGTTATGTTTTTCATGATCATAGCGAAAAAAATGTAATAATAAGTATTGAATGCTTCTTTTAGTAAATTTCATAGGGTTGTCAACGCGTTGACCGTGCATACATTTTTAGAATGAAGCGGTTACCTATTTTAGAAAATTGTGGATTAAACCTGCTATTTTAGCTAGCTAAATGCTTACTCATATGACAGTCGCATAAAATTAGCAGGTAACGATTTGTAAATAGTATGTATATTATAAGAGGGTAGTAAGGGGGTACCTTCATGACGAATAACGGTACAGATTATTGCCAAATGACGTAAACGGTAATTTTGGGTCATGACGATAAAACGCACACTTTCTTTTAGACGACTGGTTTTGACGGGTCACGTTAATATTTTTCCATAAATGACACTGACGATAATTATTTGAGACCACTGACGAATCACGAAACGGATATTTTGACGATTCACGGTAAAATTTTAACGAATTTGACGCTAACAGTAACCGAAAATGACCGTTTGTCGCCTGACGGTATTCGGCATTACTACCCTCATATAACTTAAATCATGTTCAATATTTACCATACTGAATGTTTATTGAAGTTTTAGGATAATGGCAAATCATTGGAAGGTTTGTGGTATATGTGATTTTCGTCAGATTACTAAACCATCAGTAATATGGTGTTCCGAATGTGACGAAGGCCTATGAGTGCACCGAACATCACAGCATCTCCAAGGCAACCAAGGGACACTGTACATCCCCTGTCAAAGAATACAACAGACTTTCACCAACTATTCTAGAAATAACACAAACTTGCAAAGTCCACAACGAAAAGTTCCAAATATACTGTAACAAGCATGATTGTCCATGTTGTAAAAAATGCATTGTAGAGACCCACAACGAGTGCAAAGAATTTGTTGATATTGACGATGTCGTTAAAGATGCAAAATCTTCAAATGCGTTCGTTGAAGTCGAACACACCTTAGAAGAAATATTTGAAAATATAAAAAGAATTAAAAATGACCGCGAAGAAAATTTGATATCAATCAAGGAAACAAGAGAAGATATCGAGTCTCAAATCAAAATGACGAAACTTAAAATCGTGAACTATCTGGACATACTCCAAGAAGACATATTAAAAGAACTGAGCGACACAGCGGAAGCGGAGAGCAATCAAATACGGAAATTGTTAAAATCAGTACAACAAACAGAAAAAGATGTCACTGAATACCAAAATAACATGACGATCATTAAACAACATGCATCAGATCTTCAGGCATTCTTGTACCTTAAACAAATAGAACAGGATGTAGACGGAAAGGATAAATTGATTCAAACATTAGTCGAGAACAAAAATTTAAATTGTGCCACTCTTTCTTGGAATGTGAGCTCTAATGTGCAGAGTTTCCAGACCTGTATCTCAACGTTTGGAGAAATTGTTATTGAATCCAAATTTTAAGTAGCGTATTTATAGGAAGCAGAAAAAACAAACAAGCTCAAATCACGGTCGACAGTCTGGAACATAAATCAAAGAAGACTGAAAACTTGAGAGGCAGAAACATAACTGATTGTTCTGGTCCTGCATTTAAATGGTAGAATGATTAATCATCTCTACTATTTAACGAGGAGACCTCATTTTGTGTGTCGCTTCTCTTCCTTCCACAATAAATTAATCATCATGCCTCTGTGTCCTATAGGTACCATACATAGTCGCATTTGTCATCCTTGCTTTTGATTATTCCGTATGGGTTATTTTGGGAGGAAAACGAAAAAAAAAAAGGCATCCGGATATTGTTTCCGTCTTTGGACGAAATTCTAAGTCAGACTAGACATTCGGTTTGCGTTTTTCTGTATACTTTGAACACACATTCTATGAATAAAAAAAAGTGTATTTGCTATCTGCTATCATTTTCAAGTTTACTATCCACGGCGGTCACAGAGTTTATCAAATAGAGAGGGTTTGTAAAAAGTGTTAATTATTTCATATCGGTTAAGAATAAGCTTCTCCTATTGGATAAAAAGAGGTCACATGACATTCATTATTCTTCAGTTATACATTCAATCAGTCATTAACAGAACAAAACGGACCAGAAAACCGGTCGTTAACGAACTTTTGACATGATAATGACCGGTGGACGTGGTTTCCGTCTGATAATAACCGTTGGGGCGTGGTTTCTCTGCTAATGACCGGTGGGGCGTGGCGTCTCTGTTTAGGGAGATGTCCATTTTATAAAACATTTTCCTGTTTTCAATATTATATTTAAGTTGTTGAATTGTTTACTATATGTTTTCGTTAATTATAAAATTATAGAGAACTTGATTAAGTATTTATATACTGAAAAATATAGCACTAAAAGAATGGCAGTATTACTACGACTGGTATTCACTCTTGCCATAGAAATCGTATAACTACTCGAGTTTGCTTTAGGCATTTTGAATTTATGAGAATTTTCCAAAACATGGTTTCTCAATGAAATAAACACAAGAGTTCTTGAACAACTGGTCATTATCGTGATACAGGGACTGCCCGTAGGACAGTCCATATATCACGATAATGACCAGTTTTTCAAGAACTCATTATATAAATGTTCATAATACATGTAATATACAGATATGCGCTATAAATATTATTCATGTGTTATTTAAATAAATAGAAAACAAAATAATGGGAATTTTGGAAAAATAGAAGCCACTTTTTAGCCAGGCTAGAAAAATCTGAAATTATCCAGTCATAAAATCTTTTACAAAAATTCATCGGGTCACTAAGTATATTAAATAGAGAGGGGATACATGTATAATATATCAATGACCGCCGTGGATTGAATAATAAACTGAGAGTTGATAGTAAAAAGCAAAAACACAATTTATGTTCATTTTGAAATTTATACAAAACAACAAAAACAACAAAACAATGGGAATTTTGAAAAAAAAAAAGAGAAAAAGGGAAAAGGAGAGACACATCATTTAAACATAGCAGTTGCTTAGAAACATGCATAGGGTTTTTCATACTTTCGTACTATTTTCACCTCTTTCAAAGAAATCTGCCCCCTATCCAATATGACCGAACAATCCGTGAAGAGCCCTTTTATTAGCTATTGAAGTCTTCTACTGAAGAGTAAATTGCATGGGTAGTATGAGGCAAAATACGTTATCCTGTATCATAGGAAAAACACCATGGAGTCCGAACAGCGAAAAAGAATTCCTAAACCTGACATGAGTACATCCTTAAATAAAACTATTTCTGTGCAATAATTAAGTCGTTTGCCTTCTATCATTTTCGAATATAATCAATTTACAGCATTCACAACATAAACTATAAACACTCATAATGGTCAAAAAAAGGATAAATGGGTCAGTTGACGACAAATAGAGCAAAACAAAAAAAAAAAGAACAATCAGAGATACTGCGAGAAAAAATGACAAAATGATACCCCGGAAAAAATACTTAAAGATGCCTAATGATAATTATGGTATTCTATTGATGGATTCTTGAAACGTTCATTTAAGGAGAGACAAAAATAAATCACATGAACAAACAAACTCATCAGTCGAAAATATATTGACAAAATGAATGACATAGCAATTAATAAAAGAAAAGACCATAAGACAAAGAATGGTTTACAAAGCACATTAAGTCAACATAGAAAACTAAAAACTGAGAAAAACCGAACCCCGGAATAAAATAGGGGCCGGGGTGACCTGCAAAGGCTAGCAGTTCTTGCTCCAAATGTGGAATCCGTTGTGTTGATTATGTAGGTACAAACCCGAGGAACAGTTTAATTCTGTATTTGAATTAGGAATGAAGATTTAAGGGAAGATATGAATACACATTTGTACTATATATAGTGTTCAGATATAACTGTATAACGAAGTCCATGACACCATAAATTAAACATCAGAAAATGATTCGAACGAAGGAATAATAAATGAGGTGACAAAACATGTCATTAGTGAAGTACCATATGGAAGTTTCAGAACGGATTAGAGCCAAATGTGGATATAAAAAAGAAAAAACGTTAAGAAAGCTTGGTTAAAAAAAAAAACATACACAAAAAGTCAAATAAAAAAATAGATAATTATGTACTATGCTCTACAATAGTTTGAAAGTTTGTTCGAAACATGTATAGCAAAATTGTTCAATCACTGCTACTATTATATACGGATACTTTATTTAGGATGAAGCCGCTTTGATAAAATTGATGAAATTTGCAGTCAGAATGAACCTGCAATTAAAAATACATCAAACATTTGCCACTGGACATTTAACAAAAAATCTAGCATACATGAATATCCATGGGAATATAAAACTCTGTGTTATAATAGTTTGATTGTCAAAATGTCAATCAGTCTTATATAATTATTTAATTCGTTGTTACTCCTGATCCTGATTATGCATGTTATATTTTTCTAATAAAAGGTTTATCAAAAAGTAATTTGGTGGATGATTGTCTCATTGGCAATCATATCAAATTTCTTGTTTTTATTTCTTTCAATCTTCTGTTTACGAAGCAATGGGATTATAAAAACAGCTAGTGCCAAAAATTTCTGTATGAAAAAAATAATTAGCTCAAAGACAATCGTCTCAAGGTTTTTGTATCTGGAATAACTTTCAAATAAATAAATAAAATATATATTGGTAGAATAGGGAATGGAAGAGGGACGAAAGATACCAAAGGGACAGTCAAACTCATAAATCTAAAACAAACTGACAACGCCATGGCTAAAAATGAAAAAGACAAACAAACAAAAGCACACATGACACAACATAGTAAACTAAAGAATAAACAACACGAACCCCACCAAAAAACTAGGGGTGATCTCAGGTGCTCCGGAAGGGTAAGCAGATCCTGCTCCACATGTGGCACCCGTCGTGTTGCTTATGTGATAACAAATCCGGTAAATAGTCTAATTCGGTAGGTCACATCGAAACGTGGAATCTGTCAAATAGACAACAACATGATCACAGAGTGACTGCGCAATAGTCTTCAACACAGCGAGCATACTCGCATCGGGCGGAGGTTAGAAATTGAAATTGACGCATGCAACACTCCGAAACATACAAACGAACCAAATTTTAAAGAGAAGAGAATTTTTACACACAAAACAAACAAAGGTTACAGGTTCCTGACTTGAGATAGGCGCAAAACTGTGGCGGGTTTAATATAAAATTAGCATGGTTTTGTAGTTAACTTAACTACCCTATTTATATTTTACTAATAAAAAAAGCATTAATACAGAAATGTCTCTGTTTGGTGTCATCCTTTGTAGACCGAAGGAGTTTGACATCAAACTTAGTAGGACTAAACTCGCCGGTTACAGATTTAATTCATTCGGCGGTGGAAGGATTATATACATTATTATACATAGTAGCTTTAGAGAATGATAAATTTGCAAAATAACTTGAGAGAGAGAGAAAAAAGAAGAAAACATAGAAAGAAAATTAAAAAAAGATAACAATAGGGTGCTGATTTATAGAGAATAAAAAATAACATAGATAAAAGGGTTAAACAGGGGCAAGGAATGCAGGAATGAAAAAAGGACGACATCAAAAATATGTTGATAGTCGGTTATTCTTTCTGATACCATTTTCCATATGTTTATACCAACTCCTCTTGAATATTTTAAGACAGCCACCAAACTTATTATGAGTATTTTTTTACTGAAACTTTAAATTTGTATTCGGACTAAATTTCTTTTAAGCAAGTTCTAGAACAATTACGGGTCTGGACTTATTCTGTTGCATGCAATTGATTGAGGTTACATGTACGACGGTGTTTTTATAGAAGCTAAAACCACTTTGATGACAGTTTTTTTTTGGACGGACGGACGGACATAGAGATGAAGTGAGGTGCAGCCTTAGATGACGTATGAAAAGAGAGAGAGACTAGCAAAGGACAATATATATTCATATTTTACTTTGTAAAACCTACTATCATTTTACTTTATTTTATTTTAATAATACATTATAAAGCCCACTAGTCTTTGTTCAATTATTGGAAACTATGAAGTCCCCCTTTTTTCAAAATCTTGTATCTGCATTTGAGTATCGACCGGCTATGAAACAAAACTTAGGACAAAAGAAATTACGTTAATCATGTTAATGTGCAATTTTGTGAATTAAAGGGAGTGAAGATCCTTTTGCGGTGCACTCACGCATGTCAATTGCGAACTGACCCAATATATGTTCTCAGATATCATGATCAGGCTGATACTGACGTCGACATTATAAAGGAGTCCACATCAAAGAAAAATGCACAAATTGCCGATAAATAATTTACACATCCTGTTTCGTGTGTATCACTATCTCCTGTATTTTTTTTATCCGTCAATTTGGGAATCAGAACATGTTTTTAAGAAAAACGCTAGTCCAAATAATTATGACGTCTAGGATATTTTAAATTTTTGCTTTGACACCTTTCTGCGACGAATCAAAGCAAAAAAATACATTTTCCATCTGACTTTATCATTTCATTTTAGACCGAAAACTATATATGTAGGACATTCGTCGTGAACATGCATGAAATATTTACCACAGGACGTTAAGCAACCAACAACCAATCAATATATATACATATTAATAGGATTTGGTACCAAGATGAAAATTATGAAAAAGATTCTTGAATATGCAGTATATCAAAAGAATATTCGTTAAACTTTCACGCGGAGTATAAGTGTATAATGTAACAGTGTAATGCCACAACCCTGTTTTGATCTGTTCTAGCGTGATATCGCTGAATTGTACTTGCCATATTATTTAGCGCTAGACCTTTATTAATTGTTGCATAGTGGCTGAGGACACCTCTATTATCTATTATATATATCATTTATGAATTGACCCTTTTTTATTTGAGATCTTTCATTCAAATGTTATTGTCTGACTGTTTTGTGCATTTATATACATGTATAGATAAGGGCATAGCTCATCTGCTTCAATCTTTCTTTTGTGTAGTGGCGGATGCAAAAGAGGGGGGGTCCCGGGGGTTAGAACCCCTCCTTTTTTGGCCGATCAATGTCTTTGAATGGGAGCATATAGTTGGAACACCCCCTTTTTACTCTGGGTTGGGACCCCTCTTTTTTTAAAATGGTGGATCCGCGCCTGTTGTGTGTGCCTGGTCATCTGTAGTATATTGTATAAATTTGTGTAACAGAACAGAAATTGCAGACCGTATACACCCGTGTTCATTGTTTACCCTAAAAAAATGTTGTTTTCGTTCGAAATTTTAAAACCGTGTGAGGGGGTGTGTAATATCTTATAATGTTTTCGACTTATGGAATAAGGTTTGGATATGTTGATATCGGAAATTTAAAGGGTTTGCAAATTCTATAGGTAAATTAAATGTCTTTTTATGGTAAACAAAATAATCATTCTTTCTCAAAAGTATAGGATACCTTTTTATATTATTTTATTGTTTTGAAGAAAAAAAAAGTCCCCTAAAAAATATTGACCACTCAAAAATTAACAACCAAGAAAAAGAATTTTTCCAGATTTATAATTTAGTATAAATATATGCTATGGGAATTGAGAAATTCGAAAACGAGAAAAGAAAATTTTATTAAATGGTAAATTTTATTAAAATAAGAAACAAAATAAATTAAGTCAAGAAAAAAGTATTTTCAGGTTTTAATTTAGTTCTAATATATGTAACGGGGATTAAGAAATTCAAAAACAAGAAAAGAAAAATTTATTAAATGGAAAAAAATATTGATAAGAAACACATTAGATTAAAAAAACAAGAAAAAGTATTTTTAGATTACAATTTAGTATGATTAAATAATTCGAAAACTAGAAAAGAAATTTTATTAAATAGAAAATTTTATTGATGGACATGGCTTTTTTAAAAATAAGAAACCAAAATTAAATTAAAAAAAACTAGAAAAAGTATTTTAAATTTAGATTTTATTTTAGTTATGATATATGTTAAGGGGATTAAGAAATCCGAAAAAGAGAAAAGAAAATTTTATTGATGTGAAAAAAGGGACATGGCCATATTTTAATAAAGAAACAAAACACTGATGTACAACAATTGATAGATTCTTTTTGAATAATTTATCCCCGCTTTCTGGTGCCTTGAACTACTGCTTCCAAATCATTGGCCTGGTGTCACTGCATGGTTTGAATAATCACAATTATCACAATAATCACAATAATCACAATATATCCAATCTTTAATATGTAACATCGGCCGATAACAATAGAAATTTGGTCAAAATTCTGTTGTTTGTAACTAAGGATGCTCATAGGCGATCTCTAACAAGTAAACAACACGAAAGCTACCGTCGTGTTCCAACTGTTACGAACGCGTTCACAGTTGAAAACTTGTCAATCTCACCTGTAAATAACTATCGCTTAATAGCTCTTACATTCCGTGAAATTCCCTTTAAAATAAAGGGGGCAAATTTCTATCGCATCAACCAATGCCCAACACTATTACTGCAATCTTCACCACATGGCTCCACCATTCCTCTTCCTTCAACATCCATGACCAACAACCAGAAGGAGCGTGTTGTCCAAAAGCAGCTTACGGCGGGAATAATTGTCAAACGTTAACGTTGCTACCTTTATATTTTAAACGCGGACGTGATAGACAGCACCCACGACGGATGTAAACAAAAAATGGCTGATAATTACATTGTGTTTCTGTGTAACTTTTGAATGTTAAAAATTAACAAGTTATAGAACACGGAGTCCATCTTGAGAGTAATATTTGAAGAGACAATCTAAGGATAAACCTTGTATTTCAACAAAATTCAATACACATGCGGTATGTTTTAGCCCTCGCCCGGAAAATGAGCTTTTGAACATACTCAGCCCGATGGGGGTGCCAAACCACGAACGTAAAAATTGTTTAGAGTCTTGATGCAGACTGTGAAAAAAATTGACAAAAAAATAAATGAATAGTAAAAAAATCGGCAAAACAAATAAAGAATAGAAATTAATAGGGTGATATTGTACAAAGAATAACTGATTTTGATGGGTTTTGATGGCAGTGGAAAATATTTAAAAAAACAAAAACAAAAACATAAACGGCTACTTGCTGTAATATAAGAGGGGCGAAAACTCCCTTTTATTGTTTACGCACCTTTGCAACCAAAATTTACAAGTTACGGCATGTCACAACTAACAATTTAGTAAAAAAAAATTGTCGATATCTTATAAGGTTAATGAAAAAAGGTGAAAATAAGCCAAAATCAAAATTTAGAATTTGACCTTGACCTTTGACCTTGACCTAATTTTAATTTTTTTGGACCAAGGATCTTAAATCAAAAGACCCTAGGTCTCTATCACTTATAGTTTACCAGTTAGAAATGCATATCACTGATATCATATATAAAAGGGGGGATAACTCTCATATGGAGTCTCCGGATAGCTTCGGTTGAAATGAAACAGAACATCCTAAGGATATAACGAGCAATTTGGAAAAATAAATTTGTCGGTTTCTTATACGGTTGCGAAGGAGTAGTGGCCACAAGAAAAACAGTGTTCGGGGAGATAACTCTTACAAGGTACAGTTTTTTGTTACGCGGTGTCAGTTTCAGAAGCGTATTCACTGTTCGATATCATTTACCTTATATCTAAGCGATATCTTGTGAAACAAAAAAACAGCGAAGGAAAAAAAAGTTGGCGGAAGAAAAAAAAAAAAAATAATTAAAAACCAATTGTTCAAAGAACAATTGAAGGTCTTTCAACCAATAAGGATGTATTTTGATATGAAAATATAAAGATTCAGTTGAAAATGTCAGTTCCTATGGCTTTATGATGTATAAAAATGAATTTCGACCAAAGGTCAAAATCTAGAACGTCCAATTTACCTATGACCTTGACCTCAATTTCAAGGTCATAAACATAGGATCCCAAATCAAAAGACCCTAGGTCTGTATTATGTATGGTTCATGAGCAATATCACTTTACGCATAATTCTAAATATAAGAGGGGCGAAAACTCCCATTTATTGTCTACGCACCCTTGTAACCAAAATTTATAAGTTACGACATGTCGCAAGTAACAATTTAGTAAAAATAATTTGTCGAAATCTTATTAAGTAATTGAAAATAAGTGAAAATAAGCAAAAATCAAAATTTAAAATTTGACCTTGACCTTTGACCTTGACCTAATTTTCATTTTTTTGGACCAAGGATCTAAAATCAAAAGACCCTAGGTCTCTATCACTTATGGTTTACCAGTTAGAAATGCATATCACTTATATCATATATAAAAGGGGGGATAACTCTCATATGGAGTCTCCGGATAGCTTCGGTCAAAATGAAACAGAACATCCTGAGGATATAACGAGCAATTTGGAAAACTGAATTTGTCGGTTTCTTATACGGTTGCGAAACCTTAGTGGCCACAAGAAAAACAGTGTTCGGGGAGATAACTCTTACAAGGTAAAGGTTTTTGTTACGCGGTGTCAGTTTCAGAAGCGCATTAACTGTTCGATATAATATACCAAATATCTAAGCGACATCTTGTGAAACAAAAAAACAGCGAAGGAAAAAAAAGTTGGCGGAAGAAAAAAAATAAAAATTAAAAACCAATTGTTCAAAGAACAATTGAAGGTCTTTCAACCAATACGATACCATATGAGGATCTATTTAGATATGAAAATATTAAAATTCAGTTGAAAATGTCAGTTCCTATGGCTTAATGATGTATAAATATGAATTTTAAGCAAAGGTCAAAATCTAGAACGTCCAATTAACCTATGACCTTGACCTCAATTTCAAGGTCATAGACTAAACATCTCAAATAAAAAGACACTAGTTACTTAATATGTATGGTTCATGAGTAAAATCACTTTACGCATAATTCTTAATATAAGAGGGGCGAAAACTCCCTTTTATTGTTTACGCACCCTCGCAACCAAAATTTATAAGTTACGACATGTCGCAACTAACAATTTAGTAAAAAAAAATTGTCGATATCTTATAAGGTTAATGAAAAAAGGTGAAAATAAGCCAAAATCAAAATTAAGAATTTGACCTTGACCTTTGACCTTGACCTAATTTTCATTTTTTTGGACCAAGGATCTAAAATCAAAAGACCCTAGGTCTCTATCACTTATAGTTTACCAGTTAGAAATGCATATCACTGATATCATATATAAAAGGGGGGATAACTCTCATATGGAGTCTCCGGATAGCTTCCGTTGAAATGAAACAGAACATCCTAAGGATATAACGAGCAATTTGGAAAAATAAATTTGTCGGTTTCTTATACGGTTGCGAAGTAGTAGTGGCCACAAGAAAAACAGTGTTTGGGGAGATAACTCTTACAAGGTAAAGGTTTTTGTTACGCGGTGTCAGTTTCAGAAGCGCATTAACTGTTCGATATCATATACCAAATATCTAAGCGACATCTTGTGAAACAAAAAAACAGCGAAGGAAAAAAAAGTTGGCGGAAGAAAAAAAAAAAAAAAAATAATAATAATAATAATAATAATAATAATAATAATAATAATAATCAGAACAAACCCTATAGGTCTTTCACCTGAAAGGTTGAAAGACCTAATAATAATAATAATAATAATAATAATAATAATCAGAACAAATACAATAGGTCTTTCAACAGAAAGGTTGAAAGACCTAATAATAATAATAATCAGAACAAACCCTATAGGTCTTTCAACTGAAAGGTTGAAAGACCTAATAATCAGAACAAATACAATAGGTCTTTCAACAGAAAGGTTGAAAGACCTAATAATCAGAACAAACCCTATAGGTCTTTCACCTGAAAGGTTGAAAGACCTAATAATCAGAACAAAAACAATAGGTCTTTCAACTGAAAGGTTGAAAGACCTAATAATAATAATAATAATAATAATCAGAACGAATTCAATAGGTCTTTCAACAGAAAGGTTGAAAGACCTAATAATTAAAAACCAATTGTTCAAAGAACAATTGAAGGTCTTTCAACTAATAAAGATCTATTTTGATATGAAAATATTAAAATTTAGTTGAAAATGTCAGTTCCTATGGCTTTTAATGTATAAATATAAATTTAAAGCAAAGGTCAAAATCTAGAACGTCCAATTAACCTTTGACCTTGACCTCAATTTCAAGGTCATAGACTAAACATCTCGAATCAAAAGACACTAGTTCCTTAATATGTATGGTTCATGAGTAATATCACTTTACGCATAATTCTAAATATAAGAGGGGCGAAAACTCCCGTTTATTGTCTACGCACCCTTGCAACCAAAATTTATAAGTTACGACATGTCGCAACTAACAATTTAGTAAAAATAATTTGTTGATATCTTATAAGGTTAATGAAAATAAGTGAAAATAACCCAAAATCAAAATTTAGAATTTGACCTTGACCTTTGACCTTGACCTAATTTTCATTTTTTTTTACCAAGGATCTTAAATCAAAAGACCCTAGGTCTCTATCACTTATGGTTTACCAGTTAGGAATGCATATCACTTATATCATATACAAAAGGGGGGATAACGCTCATATGGAGTCTCCGGATAGCTTCGGTCAAAATAAAACAGAACATCCTGAGGATATAACGAGCAATTTGGAAAAATAAATTTGTCGGTTTCTTATACGGTTGCGAAGCCTTAGAGATAACAAGAAAAACAGTGTTCGGGGGGATAACTCTTACAAGGTAAAGTTTTTTGTTACGCGGTGTCAGTTTCAGAAGCGTATTAACTGTTCGATATCATATACCATATATCTAAGCGACATCTTGGGAAACAAAAAAACAGTGAAGGAAAAAAAATTTGGCGGAAGAAAAAAAAAAATAATAATCAGAACAAAAACAATAGGTCTTTCACCTGAAAGGTTGAAAGACCTAATAATAATAATTAAAAACCAATTGTTCAGAGAACCATTGATGGTCTTTCCACCAGTTAAGACCTTTTTTTTATATGAAAATATTAAAATTAAGTTTTAAATGTCATTTTTAGCGTCAAATGACAGCTTATTGAACGCTTATCCCAAAAATATATGGTTTCTATAAAAAAAATATAGAAAAGGGAGATAATCTTTTACTTCCGGTTTAAAAAGTTTACTTCCGGTATTGTTTGATAGTTTACTTGACACTGATTCCAAAAATATATGGTTCTATATACTTTTACATTGATTTAGTGCAAAAACTAGCTACTTCCGGTTTACCAAAGGTCACTTCCGGTTGTGTTTTTTAAGGTCACATTGCTTACAACTTAATGCAAACACTCCCATGGCTTTATCATGTGTACATATGAGGTAAAAGCAAAGGTCAAAATCTAGAACGTTTAATTAGCATATGACCTTGAGCTCAATTTCAAGGTCATAAACCAAGGACCTCAAATCAAAAGACTCTAGTCCTCTACTGTATATTGTTAATGAGTTATATTACCATACGTATGATATTAGATATAAAAAGGGGGAAAACTCGCGTCAAATGTCTACGTACCCTTTTCGACTAAAATTAATGTGTTACGACATGTCATAACTAACAATTGTGTGAAAATATTTTGTTGATATCTTATATGATTTCTGAAAATAAGAGATAACAAGCCAAAATCAAAATTTAAATCATGACCTTGATCTTTGACCTTGACCTCATTTTGATTTTTTTGGACCAAGGATTTCAAATCAAAAGACCCTAGGCCTCTACCACTTATGGTTTTTCAGTTAAAAATGCATATCACTTATATCAAATATAAAAGGGGAAATAACTCTCATATGGAGTCTACGGATAGCTTCGGTCAAAATTAATCAAATCATCCTGAGGATATAACAAGCAATTTGGTAAAATAAATTTGTCGGTTTCTTATACCGTTGCAAAGATTAAGCGATAACAAGAAAAACAGTGTACGGGGAGATAACTCTTATATAGGAAAGTATTTGGTTTCACAGGGTCAGGTTCAAAAGCGCATAAACTGTTCGATATCATATTCCAAATATGTAAGCGACATCTTGCGAAACAAAAAAACAGCGAAGGAAAAAAATTTGGCGGAAGAAAAAAAAAATAATAATTAAAAACCAATTGTTCAGAGAACCATTGATGGTCTTTCCACCAGTTAAGACCTTTTTTTATATGAAAATATTAAAATTTGGTTTTAAATGTCAATTTTAACGTCAAATGACAGCTTATTGAACGCTTATTCCAAAAATATATGGTTTCTATACAAAAAGATATAAATAAGGGAGATAATTGTCTACTTACGGTTCAAAATATGTTACTTCCGGTACTGTCTTATAGTTTACTTGAAGCTGATTCCAAAAATATATGGTTTTACATACTTTGACAATAATTTATTACAAAAATTAGCTACTTCCGGTTTACAAAATGTCACTTCCGGTTAACTTTTTCAACGTCATAGTGCTTGCAACCTAATGCAAAAAGTCTAATAGCTTTAACATGAATACATATGAGGTAAAAGCAAAGGTCAAAATCTAGAACGTTAAATTAACACATGACCTTGAGCTCAATTTCAAGGTCATAAACCAAGGACCTTAAATCAAAAGACTTTAGGTCTTTACTTTATATTGTTAATGAGTTATATTACCATACAACTGATATTAGATATAAAAGGGGGGAAAACTCGCATCAAATGTTTACGTACCCTTTCGACTCAAATTTATGTGTAACTACATGTCGCGACTAACAATTGTGTGAAAGTATTTTGTCGATATCTTGTATGATTTCTGAAAAGAAGCGATAACAAGCCAATATCAAAAATTTGAACATGACCTTGACCTTTGACCTTGACCTCATTTTCATACTTTTGACCAAAAGCCTCAAATCAAAAGACCCTAGGCCTCTATCACTTATGGTTTTCCAGTTACAAATTTATTTCACTTATTTCAATACAAAAGGGGAAATTACTCTCATATGGGGTCTTCGTAAAGCTTCGGTCAAAATAAAAGGTAACATCCTGAGGATATAACGAGCAATTTGGAAAAATAAATTTGTCGCTTTCTTTTACGGTTGCGGAGGAGATCTGATAACAAGAAAAACAGTGTTTGGGGAGATAACTCTTACAAAGAAAAGTGTTCGGTTAAACAGTGTCAGTTTCAAATGCGTATAGACTGTATGATATCATATACAAAAAAACTAAGGGACATCTTTTGAAACATTTTTACACTGCAAGAAAAAAATTAGGCGGAAGAAAAAAAAAATAATCAGAACAAATTCAATAGGTCTTTCCACCAGGAAAGGTGGAAAGACCTAATAATCAGAAGAAAAGCAATAGGTCTTTCCACGAAAAAGTGGAAAGACCTAATTAAAAATCAATTCTTCAGAGAACAATTGAAGGTCGTTCCACCTCGATAATAAAAATGAAATTTAAAAATCGATGTTAGAAAATGTCACTCCTTGTTGATGTAATTTGGTTCTTCAAATTGATATAAATAAATAAGATTAATAGGTATATGCAGAAGACTTAATTGTTTTATTATGAACAGAAAATCATTTTTAGCAAAGGTCAAAATCTAGAACGTCAAATTGACCTTTGACCTTGACCTCAATTTCAAGGTCATAGGTCAGTGATCTCAAATCAAAAGACCCCAGGTCAATCATTTGCATGGTTGTGGAGAAAAACTGATTTGAAATACATAAGGGGAGAAAACTCCTATAAGGGTTAACCAAAACACTTCGACTGAAATAGGTTGAAGGTGCGCCTTTTTGTAAACAGTAATTTGGCAAACAAATCATACCATTTACTGTAACAGTTTCTTTTGAACAACGATAACAAGCAAAATTAAAAATTTATAACATGACCTTGACCTTCGACCTTGATCTCAATTTCAAGGTCATAGGTCAGTGAACTCAAAATGGAAGACCGGAGGTCAATCACTTATATGGTTGTGGAGAAATACTGATTTGAAATACATAAGGGGAGAAAACTCCTATAAGGGTTAACCAAAACACTTTGACTGAAATAGGTTGAAGTTGCGCCTAATTGTAAACAGTTATTTGGCAAACACATCATATCATTTACTGTCACAGTTTCTGTGGAATAACGATAACAAGCAAAATTCAAAATTTAGAACATGACATTGACCTTTGACCTTGACCTCAATTTCCTTCAAATGGACCAAGGACTTCATATCAAAAGACTGTAGGCCTCTACTACTTAAAACGTATGAATTTATCCAACAAATCGTCTATCTTAAATTTTCAAAGGGAAATAACTCCCATATGATGTCTTCCGATCACTCAAGTCAAAATAAACCAAATCATTCTCAAGAGTAGACGAACAATTTGGTGAAAACAGTTTGCTAAAATCTTTTACGGTTTTAGAGATATAGCGATAACAAGAAAAAGGGGACGCGGGGAGATAACTCCTATAAGAATAAGTGTTCGGTCACACAGGGTGAGTTTTGAAACCCCCATTACTGTTCAACATCATCGGCCAAAAAATCCATTCGATATGTTGTAAGACAAAAAAGCATCTAAGACGGCAGAAGAAAAAAAAAAAAAAAAAAAAAAAAATAATCAGAAGAAAAACAAAAGGTCTTTCCACGAAAAGTGGAAAGACCTAATAATAATCAGAACAAACCCTATAGGTCTTTCACCTGAAAGGTTGAAAGACCTAATAATCAGAAGAAATCCAATAGGTCTTTCCACGGAAAAGTGGAAAGACCTAATAACGAATAGACATACAGGTCAGTATGCTGTTTTCATTAAACAGGTGTTTATCATATCTTATATTGTTGATAAATTTATATTCCATAGAACTTCACAAACTTTACTGTTTAGCCCATGTTTATATGCTTATATACATCCCACATTTGTGTCATTTTGCTATGGTATTTTTCAATTCTTTTCTTTCTTTGCTAATGTGCTTGTCTATAGAGAGTCTATAGACAATGTTGTTTTTCTTTCTTGACATAGTTGTTTTTTATTTATTTATGATTCAAACACAGTGTTTAATGTTGTACATCAATTTTATACATAAAAACCAGGTTTAATCCAACATTTTCGAAATAATTATTACAGTTGTTTCTATTCGTTTAATGTATGTGAGCTTTTGATTTTTTTCCATATAATTTTGATTTTTGAATTTTCCTGGGAGTTCGAAATTTTCTTATTTTACTTTTTTTTTTGTATGTTCATATGTTCATGAAATTTTAGACATTCAACCTTCATTTTCAATATTGGAACTATCCTTACTTTTTGTTACGAATACGACCCTAAAAATCACTCAACAAAGATGAATACGTAAACGAATAAGGTGGTTAAAACGTATTATCAATGTTTAATTTAATGAAAGAGTGTGTGTTATATAACTTCCGAACACTTTACCATTATATCTTTCAAAATTTCTACTCATAAATCTTGACGCACATATAAATTTTTAATACTTTTCGTGAAGAAAAAAAAACAATTTGATAGGAAATGAAAATGAATAATGTGGTCATGTTGAGTGTCATTCTATATTGATGGTTTATGTGTTTACATTTGAAAAGTTGTGCTAAAAGCAGCGTTAAAACACCAACAATCAATCCGTTTTAATTAATTTTGGCACAATATAAAAAGATGTTGTGGTATGACTGCCAATGAGACAACTTTCCACAAGACAATACATGACGTTAAGTATTGATATTTTTCACCGCGTACTATCTTCCACAATGAGCAAACCAATATCGCTTCTGTATTGACTTGCAATATCGTTTATATGTTCATAATAATAGATTAACTGTAAACCAAACTTTGAATGTTTGAAATACTAAGGCTATTCTACCGCAGGAATAGACTATCCTAGCTGTATTTGGCAAAACTTTTAGGAACTTTCCTGTCCTCAATGCTCTTTAACTTCGTACTTTATTTGGCCTTTTTTAACATTATTTATTCGAGCGTTACTAGTGAGTCTTTAAAAGACTAATGCCGGCATCACACATCGGCGTATAGACCGGCGTGCACCAAGCGTACAGAGAAAATTAACAAAGTCGGTATACGTTAGTTGCACGCTAGAAGTACGCTAAACAATCGTTAAACGCGCGTTTGCATTAGTTTGAAGTACGTCGAAAAAAAGGTATACGCTTGTGAACGCTACAGCTCGAGGAAATTTTTAAGCAGCATGAAAATTTTCATGCAGCTCAAGCATAGGGAGCTATAAACAGTTTCGTATAATAAACTAGGGGTTATTCCCCGACTAAAAATAGATATGGAGGGGAGTCCCTTTTTATCAACATGATTGGTGAAAAATGATCATGTTTTTTGTATTTGGTGGTAAAAATATGTTAATTTACTTCAATTAAAGCAGGTTGAAAGATTGAAATAATTTTAAAAATTAGATTAAATATACATGTTTTGAGGGGAGACAACACTGTAAACAGTCTGGTTTTTTTTTGGCTGTGAAGATGAAAACTTATTTGCAGCCACTGTAGCTCTTTTCGGAGCAGGCGAACGTACCCTGAAGCATGAATTTTTTGAAAGACCAGGTAAAAATCTATGAAATTCATACAATTTTGATTATGAAAAATGTGCAGGTATCATGTCTTCAGGGGTGTGCACATGACCTGATTTCAGGTTTTTTAAGCTTAAATTAGGCAATGTTTTTCCCAGTTTCTCTGGATAAAACTTTTTTTATACTATTAAAAGTACACTTTATTTTTATTTCATTTTAAACTAGAGAACATTCTGATTCCAGTGATATCTAGTTTTATACAAGTATCTTTATTAATCAGTCCACCACTAAGGGTCGCTTATGCATGGTTCCTCAAAATATGACGTCATAGAAAAAACTGTTGATTGCACCCATAATACATGCGCTACAGATACGTTTAAGGGCACGTTGTATACGCTTCAAGATCGTTCGACGTTACATAAAACGTATGCGGATGTGTTTGTAACAAACACCCCATAATAAAACGTCCAAGAGACGACCAAGACGCTTCCTTAATACGTTCAAGAAACTTTTTTTTCTTCTTAGCGTGGATTCCACCTACGTTAGACAAACGCCAGGCATACGCCACCATACGTTTTTTAACGCCCGATAAACGCTTAGGTACACTTCTCGAGCGCAAAATAGAGGTTTCCAGATTTGCTACGTATCAGGTACGGTTGGTACGTAACACAACCGTTGGTGCTGTTTGGGAGGTTTCATTTAATGCATGAGATTATTGTATGTATCATGATAAAAATAGAGAAACAAAATTGCATATCAGTGATAAAAACCGTTATCTTTTATTTTATAACGATTTCACTGCTTCTAGAAAACCTTGCATGTGATTTTATACGATAAAATTTATTCTGTGCCCAAGAGAATGAATCAAACAGCAGTCCTTACTGGAACTGAGTTGCCTCGACCTTTATGTTCTAAATATAGATTTGCGTTTCTGTATAGCTATTCTGTTTTTGTATATTAAGAAAAGGATTAGAATAAAATCTAATACTGAAATATAAATTGGAATAATTAGAAATTACTTAATAATATCTTACTTGAACCTTACTGGTGTCGTTAATGGCTACATAGACGGATCCAGGGGAAGGGGGGCTTGGGGACCTCCCCCCAATTTCGGGAATAAAAATGGTTGATTATATAGGGAATCACTGAAGCATGGATGGAGCGCCCCCCCCCCCCCCCCTTATGAAAAGTTATGGATGCGTCACTGAACTAGTACACGTGCTAATGGCAAAAATGAGTTCAAAATTGTGTTGATTTCTCATTAAAATAAATTTTTATTAATTAAGCTATCTTTTCGATCATTTGAGCAACATTTGTTCATAAAACGCAACACACATTGTAAAACTATCGATCTATCTTTTTACTTATATTTTGTCACTGAACTTTTAATAAAATTGATGATTATATTAATTGTAAGAATATAAATTTTATGACACTAACGAAAACCATTTTTTGAGTAGAAATATTTATCATCACGATGTTACTTCATCGTGTCAGCTTATTATTATTATGTCACTAGATATTGTTATTACATTAATATTTGTAAATATTGTCGCACAAATTGCACATGCCTGCGAGTAGTATAATATAATCTACGAGGGGTAATATTAAACCAATATCCATCCATTAATCCTTTGGTCGTACAGCATTGCCAGAAAAACTTCATACAACACAGCGTATGTTGTTCACTGATAACAGCCATAATTTGACGCTATATTTACACTTAGTCTAATGCAATATGAATATGTCTTTCTAACTCTTCGTAATGTTCTACGGAAAATACTGTGTTGCTATATAATGTCTTTTGCACCATTTACAACTGATTTATGGACTCAAAATTAAGGATCATTTTCATCGGTTGGTAAATGTTTCTTGTAATTTGGTTCAGGTTTATATGTGCTAGTATCATGAATACGATATTACTTTTAAAAAATAGTTTAACTTCAGTTTTTCTGAGTTTTCTCTCTCGGCTTACTGCGAAAAAGATATTAAAAGGGGCATGTTTCTAAAATTTATAGAGCATATTGATTTTA
This sequence comes from Mytilus galloprovincialis, assembly GCF_965363235.1. Classification (NCBI taxonomy): domain Eukaryota; kingdom Metazoa; phylum Mollusca; class Bivalvia; order Mytilida; family Mytilidae; genus Mytilus; species Mytilus galloprovincialis. Next base: position 28,268,568 of record NC_134847.1, on the reverse strand, counting down.
TGAGGGTTTTTTTTTTATAAAGAAAAACTTTAAGCCCGACGGTAAAGATAATTGTCCAAAAAGGAAGGATGCCAAGTAAATACGATATCAGCCATATCTCTATGCATGATTGTTCAAATTGAAGATGTAAACCACCTTGTATTTTTTATATCTTCATTCCGGATGTCTGATTTTTTTTTTATTATCTTTATTCAACATATATTTACAACAGATATATTACATATTACACAAAATTATCACAAGGCAATGTTATTAAGTATAATGACATACACAATCAGTACAGAAATAAGAAATCATGCGTTTTGACACCTTCGGTTTCTTGTAACAGAGTATAAATTTTTTTATAGTATGTCTGATTATGTCTCTCTGGACTTTTTTTATCTTGATTCTTATATCTCCTGACAAGTGTAATAGACCTGTCGCGCACTGACAGAACAGTGATTTGGTTTTATATTAATTTTGTCATTTTTCTTTTGTTATTAAGGTCAATTTATTTCGTTCAAATACATTTTATTTGATCATGTTTTCTAAAAACTTACCAAAATAAATACAAAACTTTAACATTTTATAATGATACATAAAGTTATTACAAACAAAATTTATAAAGTTTTAAATTTGTTTTGTAATTTAGCTCCTTTGTATCTATGTAGTTTCACGGGGAAATAACTCTTAACTATAAACCTTTCGTACCAACGGTTTCTTGCAACGGTTGCTTGAAAGCATAATCGAGTGCACACACTATTGTTTTCTACGAATACAAGAAGAAACCACATGAAATTAGTCCCAAATTACAGCTAAAAATTCTCTAAACAGTTCTGCATATGATTCCGAAAACATTTGTTGATATAAAGTGTATACATCAATAATTTTCAAAAGTTAAATGACGGCTCCCACTTTGTACTACGGTTGGTACGGTAGCAAATCTGGAAACCTCTACTACTTGCTTAAGGTAGATTGGGACTATTCGACTGCGCATAATTTCACGCATAAATTACAATGCACACGACAATTATTTCTCGTTAATTCAATATTTTTTTTTAATATTTTGAATGATTAAAAATGTTTCATCATTGTAGTTATGTCACTAAAAAGAATATTTTCGTTATTATGTGTATCTGTTTAAGCCTCAAAATGACATTTCAACAATTTACCCATTTTCCCGCCAAAATTTGGGTTATAAGGCAAAATAATTTTTTTCATTTGCTCATTCTTTGAGTTATATTTCAGCTTTTTATAATACAGTTTTGGACCAAGTGTCATAGAACTTTTTTTTTTTTATATATTACAACACCTCTATTTTACTAATCATTTCATTGAAAAATGGTCCCTTTTACATACCTGTTTAAAAGTAAAATTTTGAGCTTAAATGGTCCGTGTCCCCCTATTTGTTCGACCAATTTGAATCACTTTCTGTAAAGAATAAAATAACAAAAAATACGGCACTTCTGATAAAAATTCCGAAAAGGCCGGATCCACATTAAAGCTCGTTGTGCACACGTTACAGATATGATTGACAGAATGAAGGCATCCAAAACTACTAACGTATTGGCAGCGTACAAGATTTTTTAACACGCCCGACGTAAGTTGGAACTAAACGCTGATGTGTGACGCCGGTATAAACGCGTGTTAGGCGTTAATAGAAAATTTCAATTCTGGTATCTATGATGAGTTTATAGGACGCTGAAAAAGACACGAAATGAAGTCAATTTTTATTTTTTCTTTTCCAAAATATAATTTTCCTATTCCATTTCAGATTATAAAACGTTTAAAATTGTGAATAATAAAACAGTAGTGTCAACGCCATATCTATTACTTCTCTCAATCTATATGGAGACATGTGCCATTTAAAGAAAATTACTTTTATTTCTCTTCGATCTCTTTATCTAATATTGGGATTACTATAAAGAGTAAGAATCCTTATAGTTAAGCAGTTAGGTCAGGCTATGGCAGAGTTATTGCCGTTAAATGAAATAACGTTTGCTATAGAAATCGATTTTCTGACACTCAAAAGACCGATTGGTTTTTGTTGTCTAGCAGCATAGAGAAATCTTAAGATTGAAATGCAATTAGATGTAGTGTCGTACAAAATTGAGTTATAAAACAATTGTAGTGAGTCACAATTACTGTTTTCAGCTTTTAGTGTATTCTCCCCTGTCCATTTATGTTATCAAATTCATCTATAATTTGTCATAGTTTATGTTATAACTTTGTAGATGCGATGCAAATATCGCTTTTTCTAGAGTCTCAATATTTCTTCTTACAGGATAGTTTCCATTCTGTATAAAAGAGGAAAAGCTATTTGTTTGTATATCCCACCTAAGGGAATTGTTTGGGTTTCGGTCTGCGCGTCCGTTCTTTTTTCCGTTCGTCCGTTAGTCTTTCCCGCTTCAGGTTACAGTGTTTCTTGAAAGTTTTTGTTAATTTTTTTGTTAAAGTTTTTTGGTTAAAGTGTTTTAAAATGGATTTTGATAAAGTTGAAGTCCAATCAACTTGAAACTTAGTACACATGTTCCCTGTGATATGGTCGTTCTAATTTTAATTTTCTAATTTTCTAATTTTATTGCCAAAAAAATGATTGACCCTAATTCCACGGTCCACTGAACTTATTAAATGAAAGTGCGAGTAAGGCATTCGTGTACTATTCACACATTATTGTTGGTATATAGTATGATGCAGTTTGTTATTGAAAATGGATTAAATTCAAATATATCTTTCTTTATATTTTCTTTCAATGACGAGTGTGTTGCAGTTTATCTTCATCACATAAGTAATATTATCCATTGTTTCAGTCTTAATGCTTTTAATTTTATTTCAATAATTTCTTTTGCAACAATAATGTTATCATCTTATGATTCTTTTAGTAGTACTTATCCGTGTATTGCGTCATTGAATTATGATTTAGGTGTGTTGTCTCATTAGAAATCATATCAGATCTTCTTTTTTTATATCCAATCCCTAGTCGCTTGACACAATAGGCTTTTAAAATTAATTCTGCTACTTTTACACCTAACATGAAGAATTTTAGAGTACTAACAAAAATTGATATTGTTAGGAAATGACTGTTTTTCTTTTTTAAGGACTTACCAATCCTGCGTGGGTTGGACAAAGGTTTGTTTTAATCAAACATCGAGATCTTCAGAATTCTAGCCTACAGGGGTTTCTCTATCTTATTGAATAATTCGTTTTCAAAATTAGTGATACTTAGGCCAGGTACTTACAGAAAAATCGCACTGATGTTGTACGAGGAACGGGGAAAATGAAAAAACGAAATTATCGAACTCCGAAGAAAATTCAAATTATAAAGTCCCTTATCAAAAAGCAACTGTTACATCAAAAGTTCAAACACATCAAACGTATGAAAAACAACTGTCTTATTCCTGACTTGGAACGGGCATTTCCTTATACAAAGCATTCTGGATTAAATCTTGGTTAATCACTTGTTATTGTCCAGAACATGCACGTATGTTTTGCTTCTTTACATATACATCGTTAAGTCTATCTATTTGTTTAATTGATTTAATTTTTACAAAGCTGTTTAATGCCTCTAAACAAGAGTATTCAAATGGAAGTTAGAACAAACTTTTTCTTTGTACGAATTCAACACTTTAGATAGTTAGTGACCCACCTGAGAGGATGAAATTATAAACATCTTCAATTAATCTAATGTTTTATACAATTTTCACGTATTACTGACATTAAAACATTAATTTATTATGTCACTAAACTGCATGACTCTATCGAAAAAAGGAGAATATGAATGGGATTTAATTGATGTTATATGGGTTTAAATCGTACATTTGAAAAATCCGACCCTATCTGGTATGATATTCAAAGTTGTGTAATATTACACTTTTAAATTACAATACTATGAAATTATTGATCATAATATTTTTATTAGACTGAAGAACTTTTTTCGGGGTCATTGAGTTACAGCTTAATATTGACATGTATATAGATTTGTGACGTACACAAATATTTTGTAAAATACTGTATTTACTTAAATGTTCTCAAATAAAACATTCTGATCTATTTCTTTTGTTCTTTTGTTAAATTTTGTAATTTTGACGTGGATAATGAATTTCGGTGTGGTTAACTGTGATTTGAGGTTAACCGTCAAATCATTTATTATTTATTTAATTTTTTGCATATTGATAAATCGTTATTTCTAGTCTTCTATCACAAAAACAAATGTTCAAGATGTATTTTATTGTTAATAAAAACTAATCATTAATGTCTCAATGTTATCCCTAACGCTAAAAGAGGGACGAAAGATACCAAAGAGACAGTCAAACTCATAAATCGAAAATAAACTGACAACGCTATGGCTAAAAATGAAAAAAGACACGTTTTCAGCTGTGTCAGTAATTCACAAACATACAGTAACAAACTGAATGTACAACAGAACGACCATTCAACGTGAAACATTATGACTAGGGTTAAATAAAGGCAAAGTAGTACAGTTGTAGTATACTGCTGATCAACCTTTTGTTTTACTATTTGTTATGGCCTTTTATAATTTAAATATATATTTAAGAACTCATTTTGCGGTCGCAAAGAATTATGCGCCAATGGTTTTGTCTCTAAAAAGAATTGAATCCTTAATCGGGGCAGGCAAAATGTTTGGTAACTTATTTCGGCTACTTTTTCAAACAGAAGAGTAGCTACATGAATGCATATATTTATATAAAACGTAACAAAGAATGTTATTGTCATGGAATGAATTAATTAGTTTTTTTGTTGACTAGTATGTAGTGAACTGAAATCTCCGGATTTGTAACTCGAAGTTCACAACACCAACAATTCGGATTGTCAAAGTGGTAGCACACAATGGTCTCTCATTATAATAAATCACTGTGTGCTTATCTTTACTCGAACTTAATGACATAGCCCTTGAAATATCGTGCAGATGTTGTACTCAAAACATACAGAAGAAATAACGTGTTATTATCCAGAACATGCATGTATTACTTGCTGATAGACATATGCATCGCTCAGTCAATCTATTTGTATTCTCTAATACAATTGAGAATGGAAATGGGGAATGTGCCAAAGAGACAACAACCCGACCATAGAAAAAAACAACAGCAGAAGGTCACCAACAAGTCTTCAATGTAGCGTGAAATTCCCGCTCCCGGAGGCGTTCTTCAGCTGGCCCCTAAACAAATATATACTAGTGCAGTGATAATGAACGCCATACTAGCTTCCAAATTGTACACAAGAAACTAAAATTAAAATAATACAAGACTAGCAAAGGCCAGAGGCTCCTGACTTGGGACAGGCGCAAAAATACGGCGGGGTTAAACATGTTTGTGAGATCTCAACCCTAACTTGTTTACAATTAGTTTAATATACTGGACATTGGTTTCACATTAAATTTGTTCCAATCTATACACCTTGTATAATTACCTGTACATAAGATGTGTTCACACTTGTAAACTCGATGTCATTTAAATGTTCATTACGTAGAACAGAATGCAAACTTTTCGGACAACTATGGTAGCAGTAAGGGAACGACCATTTCACTTTAAATCGGAAAGGGGGGGGGGGTATATTCCAAACCCCAATTTGAAAATTAATCTGATTCTACAGATGCATGATAAAAAAAAATCTGAATCAAGAGTTGCCCCATACATTATAGTGTTAAATGTTGGGAAAAAATACATATCAGCATCGAAAAAAAACCGGAATAAAACGTTTGCGCGGGAAAACTTCTGACTCAGATAAATAAACAAAATACTCTCCTCCCCCTTTTTGAAGTTAAGTGGTTGCTTCTTTATGGAAGCAATTTTGATGATTTGCAGTAGTTTAAAGATACTAAAGATGTCTGGATTAAGCATTAGAAAAACGTAGGCTGCAGCAGTGTGCTTATAGACGAAGAAGGATATATTAGGGATGACAATATTTCTATCTTTTTTGTTTATTCAAGTGGTATTTCTTCTCCAATGAGTATTCGGCAAGGGGAGGGGGTAATTTTTTTTTACTTTTAAGTGTAATTTAACGCATCCGAGATAGATACTAGACAAATAATACATTTACCTCACACTCTTTAAGTAATGCATTTATGAGTGAATCGTTGTTTGATTAAAGACCAGTGGCAAATATTTCTATGTAAGTCAAGTTGATTCGGGAAGATGTGAACGTGGAAAAAGTCGGACCAATGTATTTCTTATTTCGGACATCTAGACTTGTTTCTTATATTATTCAAATACATGTATTTCTACAAAGAACTTTATTAATAACGGTTATAAATATCAATTTTATTCAAACATCGTTTCTTTCTTAAATATACACGGTGAAACTAATGTTTTAAATGCCTAGTTTTGTGTACTTAATCTACACAAGGCATACATCGAGTATCGACTGCATGTAGACAAAACATGATTTACACTACATGTAAACATTGAGTTTTATCAATGGGAACGTAATTTTGTTTAGTTTACGTGTAAGTTACACTTACACAACACCGAGTTTAGGTCAATGTGAACATGGCCTTACTTTCATTCTTTAATTTCAAGTATTTGATATTTGTTTCATTCTTATTCTTAATAGACATTTATCACAAATGATAATTTCGATCCCAAATGCATAACCGGAAAAAGGTAGCATACAGTTGTCGCTTGGTCATTCCTCACATGCTTACGTGTGGTAAATTGAGATTAGCTGATTAAAATAAAACTTATATATATGGAACCTGTTAGAAAGACGGAAAAACTGTGGATTCTGGTGTTGACAAATCTCAATTTTAAGGTCAGTATTGCTTAAAGTAAAATTTGTCAAATGCTTTACAGATGGTAACTTCAGTTTCTCTGGAAAGTGGAAACGAAACTTATAGGAATGGAAAAATAGGAAAGGAAAAATTCCTTATCAATTTAATGGTTAGATTTCAGGTATACTTAAAATGATAATTTTGGAAATAAACTTGTTTCTTGAAAAGTTGTTGTCCTACAGGTGGGTTTGCATTGGTCAGTGGAATTCATGTCAACATTTTTTATTTGGATTTATTGTCCTAAATAAAGTTAGTATATATACCAGGATAAAAGAAGTTGTTTTCTGTATCTAGAAAATTCGCCGTTCTAACATTTACCTCATGTTTTGTAATATTTCCAAAAGTGTACATGAACTAAAAGGTAGTACACTACAAAAAAAATCAACCAATGACGTAACGTGGTATATAAACAATGAAATTATCCTTAGTTCTTTAGATTCTGAAAAGGCGAAGTGGTTAACAATTTAGTTTACTGAATACTAGACTCCACGCTAATCAGTTTTAAGGTGACGATTCTAATATGGATTGTAAAACACCCCTACAAAAAACTAAGGGTGATCTCAGGTGCTCCGGAAGGGTAAGCAGATCCTGCTCTACATGCGGCACCCGTTGTGTTGCTTATGTGATAACAAATCCGGTAAATAGTCTAATTCGGTAGGTCACATTCATGAAAGGGAAGAGGATTGTAGTTAGGACGTAAGGAACATATCCGATATCATTTGTGAAACGGTTATTCCATAACGGTCAACCAACTCGTGATTGCGTCCGTAAAATTTACGAAGGGGTGATTTCAACTTCACCCTTTGGAACTCTTGGTTTAATAAAGCAATCATAGTACAAATGTTATATTATCCATCCTGCCTCCATTGAGAGATTTTCTCGCTATATTAAACAACCATTGGTGGTCTTTTGCTGTTTGAACGGGTTGTTATCTTTTCAATACATTCCCCATTTCCATTCTCAAATTTAGGCAGTTATTAACTTGATGTTACATGACAGACCATGAATGGCACTTGATTTTCTCTTACTAAATTGGCGGTGCAGAAAGCAACTGTTGAAAGTGACAATTTTGTCTTCTTTTATTCATATGCAATGAGGAAACAGTCATCCTACGTTTTGTCTAAACATGTGAATACACAAAAATGTCACAACAACTGAACGATACAGATAATCAAAATAAATCTAGACACGGGTTTATGCACTTACCCCTTGAAAAATTGATGCAAGTCTTTAAATTTCTATATTTGTACACCGCATATATCTCAAAATATGCGTATTTCAATTTTCGCAATATCTTTTTTAAATTATATACAAGCCGTAACTAATATAGACAAAATTAAGTAATAATTGTGGAAGTCTGTGTAAATTTAAGATACATCAACCGCTGGTATAGGTACAGCATACTACTGTAGATTACAGTTAATGCACTTCTGGTTTCAGATAAATGATTTGAATACAGACGCCAAATTACTATAAACATATCCTCTTCTGAGCCGCAAGTAATATGATTATATGTTTGCATTTTTTTGGTTAAAACACCTGATACACTATCCCCAGGTCTAAATACACAAACGATCAATCTCATTCATTTAAAAAAAAAATGTTAAAATGATATTTATATTTATTGTAATCCAATTCGAATAATGCCTAAAACAAATGCATACATCAAGTTAATATAATTACATGAAAAATATTTAATGAAGTAGATTTTTTTTTACAATTTTCAGTTAAAATGATTTTAATTTTGATACATGATGTAAACAGATATGAATATATTTAGAAAGCAGTATCCAAAATCAGTGAGTATTTATGTTCATTGTTTGCATGTTTTTCTTTCTCCGGATTATTAGTGCCATAAATATTTGATGTAACCATGCTGGTGTTAATCTGTTAGTATTAGGTATAAACCGTACCAGAAATTCATCAACAAATACACATGCTAGAAGACATCCCAACAAGAAAGATGTAAGTATTACACGTAACCGTAGTCTACATTTATATAATATATTTGGGCAAGAAAATGGATATTATTTGAAGTCTGATTACATAGTTTAAAGTTGCATCAGCTATTAAATTAATGTAAACTGAGTTTAAAAAGATTAGCATATTTAAGTAATATCATACATAAACGTATACAAAAATTATGCAAGTTACAAAAATGTCAAAAACGAACAATTAACACACCAGGACTCGATTAAATATATTAGCATTTAGTAATTATACTAGCAAATATGCCAACTTATCAACCATTGAGATGACCTCCTAAGAATTTCTGGTAGTATGAGCCGATAAAAAAATTATACACATAAATTGACAGAAAATCATGTGCAAATGTATAATAATAAATTTTTAAGGTATGGTAGCATTTACTTGTTTGCATGAATATCCTTTTTTTTATTTTTAGGTTCTTAACCACTTTTATATTATTGCTCATAATTCATCAACTTAATACAGGAGTTGTGAGTGGCTTGCATGTCTGTCCTAGATTTTGTGAGTGCTATGATCTGGACGATTTAGGATCACTTTCAATCACTTGTTCAATACCAACAATTAACGATCTTGATTTTTCGAAATTTGAGACTAACGGGACTAGTGAACTAAACCTGTATTGTCTTTCTTCACGGCGTTCTTATTTAGAAGATAAAATATTTCAACATCTGCATTCTTTTTCGACAATCGATATACGGTATTGTAAATTTAACTTTATTACGAAACACATCCTTTATGGATTATATAAACTAGATCATTTAAATATCGCTGGAGCGACAGATCTTTCAATTCATGAACATTCAATTATGAACACGCCAAACCTGCACACACTGGTATTTTAACTGGTCGTTTTGGAATTTTGGAACCTCAATGCTCTTCAACGTTCTACTAGTTTGGCTTTATAAATATTTTGATGTGAGCGTCACTGATGAGAATTATGTAGACGAAACGCACGTCTGGTGTACTACATTATAATCCTGGTACCTTTGATAACTATTAGTAAACACGTTCGCACTAGGTATTTGCATTGAGGAATACTTTTTCATGACGTTCACACTAGGTATGTGCATTGAGGAATACCTTTTCATGACGTTCGCACTATGTATATGCATTAAAGAATACCTTTTCATGACGTTCGCACTAAGTATGTGCATTGAGGAAAACCTTTTCATGACACTCGCACTAGGTATGTGCATTGAGGAATAAGGAGTGCTGCACCAAATGCTCTTACGATTTTAGGTCATTTTGATGCGATTTTTTCTAATTTAGAAACTTATACAAACAGACGCTTATATAATCAAAACCAAACAACGAACGGTTGCGCGTACACGAGATGCATGCATTGTTGAAGGCCGTACGGTGACATATATGTGTTAATGTCTGTGTCATTTTGGTCTTTTGTGGATAGTTGTCTCATTGGCAATCATACCACATCTTCTTTCTTTATAATATCTTTATTGCAAAGGATTTACAACTGATTGAGAAAAGGTGAAATGAACAAGTGAAAAGTAAAATTACAAAAATACCGAACGCCGAAGAAAATTCAAAACGGATAGTCCCTTATCAAATGGCAAAATCAAATTCACATCAAACTTTTTAATATTCCTGACTTTGTACAGTAATTATTCTGTCTAATTTTCATAAAATTGCTGAAATATATTATTAAAAGCAACCCTTATACATACATATAAAAATAAAGCAAGCTAAATAATTGTCTATCTACAAGATTTCAAAATAGAGATTTACTTTATTTAAATAATCATTAAATGATAACAGTCCATCATTAACTAAAATCCCCTTATAAATGATGTTCTATTTATAATTCATTTGTTCACATTGCAACAATGGAAAATCCCTAAGGTATATATTCTTTAGTTTCGTGTTTTGTTTTCTTAACGCTTTCTTTCTTGGGTTCAATTGTAATGGTCAATAAATATTCGATTTAATTTCTCTCTAAGGACTTAGAAAAGTAATAAAACCGTAAACTCATAAGCTATCGCGTTTCTGAATTGTCTGGGGCTAAATATGTCGTTTGAACGCCGAATACAGCATTTAGCGTTGATATGGTAATACTTCTAACTGTTGATAAATGAGTCGAAATCAATTGGTTTCTGTCAAATCAAGAAAATCAAGAACAACCAGAGTTATTCTCCAAATTAGTCTAAGAGTATACATAATCGTTTTATTTTCAGCAAATGTTGATATGAATAAAAGAAGCAGATCGTATATATCAATGACAAAATAATCCAACAACACAAGCAAAAACTTAAAGGACATCTAAAGGTCAAAATATGATTTGAAAAATAGACATGTATCTTGACTATATACGAAACAATGATACACTCATGGAAAATTATAATAAAAAAAGTTATGAATAAATTAAACTGACTTTATCAAATTCATTAAATAATGAATGAAAAATTATGAATGGCTTCATTGTTTGTTTTACATTAATAAATGATTAAAAACTTTTAATGGCTTCTTATTTTGTTTTTTCACAATAATGAATGATTAATAAATATGCGTGTTTTCATATTTTGTTGATCATCAATGTCTCAAATGTCAAAATGAATTTACAAGTTGTTAATGTCTCAAATATCTCAGAGTGCTAGAACAGCTGTTGTGTTCACTCTCATTTTCCATGATCAAAAATTAATCGTTGCATTGAAGACCTGTTGGTGACCTTCTGCTGTTGTCTGCTCTATGGTCGGGTTGTTGTCTCTTTGACACATTCCCCATTTTCAGTCTCAATTTTATTCATTGCTTGCATTTCTCTCTTAAAAATTCATGAAATTATAATGATTAGGTCCGGCAACACTTGAATCTAATAATTATTAGGACATACGCTTATCTTAATGGTACATAAATTAATTTCATTAATGATTTGGTATATTCTTTACTACTCTATATGAACTTTTTAAAATGTTATTAAACGGTAAGATTTTTTATTTTTTCAATCTATTCCTCTTTTTTTTATTCGACTCTCCGTATATAGTTGTTCGTCTCTCGACGTATACACTACGAACATAAGCAAGTCAAATGCATCTTGGTCTGCATTCACCACCCGTGTTACGATTTCGAAGTCTACGAAAATCGTTTTGTCACTTTAAGTGTTTTGATGTTTTTAAGCCTGTTAATAGCAATAACAGTTTATTTATTCAGTTTAGACATATAGAAAAAAATTTCAACCAAACGAATGCATTTGTATAATATATATGTGTATTAAGTCTCAAAACAGATCTTGCCTGAATTATAAAAAAAAATCTTTCTCAGAATCTAACTCGTAAACACTAACAGTGTTGGCAGTATTGAATTAAATTTCTTGATGCTAAAATCAATACTACACGGAAGTGGTATAAAAACAAATTACAAAATGCTTTTAACAGAACGTCTTGGGAATCAGAGATTCACAGATTTAGGTGACAAGTTGATGAAATTAGTCTATTTGTAAAGATGTAAGAAGAACATATCAGATGTAACTACAATTATTTACAAAACATGGCTTTTTCTCAAATTTTCATTTGAAGAACTTGATATTCAATATGTTATTTCTCTGAACCCCTTAAACATTTGTTAAAGTTCTATATAAGAATCGAACTACTGTATCATTAGCCTGTCAACACTCCAGGCACACCGATTTTTTCCATTAATAAAAACTGACCGTCACGAAATAGCTTAATAGTGCTGACAATTGCGTTAAAGACTAATTAATCAATCAATCACTATTTATGAAAATAAGGAGCTGTAGTATAATCATCAGATTTAAATAGCAGTGATATTTTTTTCGAAATACATTTATTTGATTTATAAAAAATGTCATAAATGACCATTATGACGCTCAATTCCATTCATCAGTAAAAACCATCATAAATTTGTCCTTCCCAGACCCCCCAACATTGTACCTCTTTAATGAGTTTTTGAACCATCCCATTTTATACCGTGTATGCCTATTTAACTTTACTTTTTCAAGGTATAATGTGTGTTGCATGCATGAAAAATATATGTTATGATAATAGAACTTTTTAAAGCAATATTAAATGTGGTTATCGTTTCTTCTATCTTCTTTGTTAAAGTCTATTTTGTCAATTTATCCGCTTTGTCAAAGATTTATATATTAGAATAAAACCTACTACATTTGTAAACGCAATAAATCCAATTAATAAACTAAAGTTTGGTCGCAAGTGAAGAGGAATATTAGCTATATGTTTTACAGGGGATTCTAATGAAGAAATTATATAGTTCTATATAAAAACTGGGGTTTATAAAATAAAACATGATGTCACTAATCATACTTTCTTGTATTAGGAGTATCAAGTCTTCAAAAATTTAACCTCAAAATATAAATTAAGAATAGAGAATAAGGGTAATAATAAGACAAAAATAATCAAAACCAAGGAGTAAACACAGACTCACAAAACGAAAGGACATTTACATCAACAGTTATAAATAAATATACAATATTAGGTCAATGTCAGAAAAATATCAATTTTTTTGTATGAGGCTGAGAAACTAAGGAAGGGCGATGTTTTACCGAGCCCTTCCCCAGTTTTGTGCCGAGTACAAAAAAGTTGATATTTTTCTGACATTGACCTAATATTGTTTTTATACTGCAACTTAAATAATAAATTCGTAACTATTTATATTGTAACAAAAATTTCAAACTTAATTTCATCCCTTAATGAACGCCTGAGTGTGGAAAAAGTGTTCCATGGTGAAATTGACATTGCACAAAATATATCTGTGTTACTACATGTATATTTAGGAAATAAACACAACTTGTTGCAATATAATAATTAAGAAACAACACGAACTCCACTAAAAACCATAAATCAGAAACAGAAATTGTTAAAATTGTTAAAGAATACAGAATTGATGGACCTCATCCAGATCCTAACAAACTACACGTTATTCATTTTAAATTAGTTAAAGAGATGGTAATCCATCTGCATATTTATTTTCAGAAGTATTTTTTGAACTACTGCTTTTAACAAAATATGATATTTCGAATAGATATTTTTTTTAATGTTCACATGTTCATAACAACTGTTCCTATTTTAACCTTGAACCCAGATCCAAAATTTAAAAAAATAGACTAGACTGGTTCATTGACAATTATCTGCTGACTTCAGACTCCGATAGAATAAAGGTGTAGTATGTACATGCCAATTAGACATCTTTCCAATCCAAGCTATAGTCACAATGTGTAAAAAGTGAAACCGTTATAGGTCAAAGTACGGTCTTTACCACGAAAGCTTGGCACACCGAGCAGCAAGCTATAAAGGGCCCAAAAATAACTAATGTAAAACAATTCAAACGGGAAAATCAACGGTCTAATCTATATAAAAAACGAGAAAGAAAATAACGTATGAACACATCAACAAACGACAACCACTGAAAAACAGTTTCCTGATTAGGACAAGTGCAAAACATGCAGCGGGTTTAAATGTTTTTACAGGTAACAACATTCATCCTTACCTGAATAGTGGGGTGACAGAAGTGTATAAAGTCGTCTAGATTGCGAGTATTATCTCCCAAAATAACACAAGGCTAAAGGTATTTTTATATATCAAAATATTCTATTCAGTATTTTATTTTCTTCTATTTAGTTTCTTCTTTTAGTATTTAGGTACAGTTTAAAAGTAGAAAAAAATGTCAAAATTGAACCAAATTTTCACAGATTTGTACAGATGACCTTTGACCTCAATTTAAAAACAAATGATATCATATCAAGTCCTGACGACATGCATATTGTTATAGTACAATATTGCCTCTTTCCAATAATATATTATATAGGTGTGTGTTCGTTGGGGAGATAAAAGTAAAAAAAATCTGCCTTCAGTTACCGCACTAGAAGTAATAGAGTAGCATTACAACATTGAAAGAATCAGATACCCGTATGTTGCAAGGGAGGACACCAGCCTGAGAAAAGCAATGTTATACTATAAAATGTCAACTTTATCTGAGGTTGTTGCAACCTTAGTTTTATAACAATAACAAAACCATATTAACTGGTGGACGTTAGTGAAAACTTTGCTTGTTGCTACTTGTAAACATTTACTTTTTTAAAAAAAATGGTTGTATACATCTATGGTTATATACTATGAAGATAGGGAGTAAATGGTCCATTCAACTTATATCGATTTAAGTCATTGAATTATTACTACAAACAAAAACTAAAACAGTTCTACACGAATTCAAAATCAGATAAAATAACAATAAAAAATAAATCAAAATATGAAATAAGAGATACAACAATTGCAAAAGGACTTATCAAATATATAAACGTCATATTCATAGAAAGAAATAAGGGCCACACGCATTATAATAGCTTTGGTTCAAATATTTTCTTAAATTAACTTAATATAAAAAAAAGAAGATGTGGTATGACACACTCTCCACAAGAGACCAAGATGACACAGAAATTAACAATTATAGGTCACCGTACTTTGTAAGTTCACTTTTTTGTCTGTTTTTACATTTCTTATTTTTGATATGAACTCTTGCCTGAGGTTTTTCCTAGTTGAATAAAGAATTAAAGTCATTAGCAGAATGTATTTGCTGTCTCTTTTTTGGCAGTTGCCTCTAATTAACCTACATATCTATATGCATTTTTTGTTGTCTTTACAATTATTTAACAGATTAAACTTTTTTTCATTGAACTGAGACCACTATTTATATCTTCATTTTTTTCTAAAATCAAACAGTATGAAAATATTGACCCAAGCTACATGTAACCAAATAATATAGCTTAGCCTCTTTCAACACCATGGACATAACTCTTCAAGACATACTAAGCTATAACTAATGTGTACATTTTTTCACTGCGTATCGCTGTTTATCAGAGAGATTTTGACCGTACATAGAATGAATTAAATGTTTCCGCCTCCAGAGATCCAATTAAGGCAGTCAAGTGTTGTCAGAAAGTAATACTGTATCGCTATTCTGTCTGTGTTTGCTTATAAAAGAAAAATAGATTAATATATTAAGTGAGAAGAATTGTCGAGATATTTTTGGTATATATTTAGATGCATGTTTCCTCTATATTGTAAAATTTGAAAGTATGTGTAAATATTTTACGGACTGAATACTAATAGAAATTTATGAATATTTTTCATTGTAAGAATTGTTACTTTTTATTCCTGGTAAGAACTTCAATAATTCTAAATTAATGCATCCAATTGTTCATCAACGGCTTTTTATCCTAGCACTGATTGCTTCTTTTTCTTATTAGTATGCCTTGTACAAAAGCATTGACATTTTAAATGAAACGCGGACACGATCTACGCTTTTACAAATCTATAAAAAAAACTATAATTACATGCATATGCTTAAACACAACTATAAAATTACGAGCTATATCAAGACATTCTTGTGTTTTCTTAGCATATTTGTGACGTTGTCACAAATGTAGATATTGATTGAGAATTCGAAGTTTAGCTAGCTATGAAACCAGGTTTACTCCACTTTTTCCACCTAAGAAAATGTCTGTACCAAGTCAGGAATATATAAGTTATTTTCCATTTGTTTGATGAATTAATATTAAGATCCATTTTGTTACTTCCTGTGATCAATTTATTTGGCAATTGCCAATGGCAATCAAGGTTTAAGAACATCAGTTTTTCGTCTTGTTAGTCAAATGCGTTTTGTTAAAATATACTTTTTCATTTTTTTTTTGGTCTTTTGGAAAATGTTGTTTGTGATGTATTTAGACCCTTCTACAACGAAATTTGTTTTACATGCACACGTATAAAAATAGCGTTTTTTATCCAACGCAATCATTTGTTTGAACGTAGTTTTCAATTTAGACTCGTATTTATATATATATTGTATTTGTACCGCTATCATACACAATGCACATTCATATACCATTCTACGTTTGCCTGTTTATAAATTTGAAATTATAAAGAAACTTATTTTTCAACTCCATCAGACAAAGTTGGCTTATGAAGGATTTGGATAAAATTGGTTAATTTTTTTAAATAGCTCTACGTCTGTTTCGATTTTATACATCCTTTGCTTTCAAATATTCGGCTACGGGCGTTCTCGATGACGGGATATCAAAACAATTCTTGCGACACATAATTTTATAGCGTGTTGTTCTCACATTTTCATCAAATTAATACTTCTTTTGTTGATTTTTTTATAAAATAATATACTAAGGTGAATTGTAAAATGCATGCAGTAATCACAGACTTTTCGAACAAAGTTACAATGTGCAGATAACACTAACTTATTTAGTTTTGGTTAATCATTTTTCTCTTCCCCCTTTTTTATTTCCTTTTCCTTTCTTAAAATTTATCAGAATAGTTCAAAAAAAGATTAACGAAATAGAACTATATGTTAAACAAACTATATTTTACATTTACTGTCAGATGCTGCATCATTGAATTTTCTTGCTGATCTCCCATTCGTCAACAAATTTACTTTCAGTTTGATAACAAAATAGGAGTTATCTATATCGTACATACAGTTTATCGTAGTTCTTTTCAAACATTTAAATCAAATAAAATCAATAATGACATATTTCCATACTGTTTAGTGTGTATCTATTGACATGTATGCACATTTAACTATACTTCCCGTAATGGCGGATGACACGTTAAAACATGAAGAAAAACAAGAGGTTAGTATATCTCCGAAACCCCTGCGGTGTAGATTTCATGAAACAGAAGTATACACGATTTTCTGTAAAGATTGTAACGACTTCATGTGTTTCAAATGCATCGGTCAGTTACACCAAAAACACGAACTAAGTCAATTACAAGATGCCGATGAAGCTATTCGGACAGAAATGTTTGGTTTGTTGCTTGAGAACAAATATGCAGAACACCTCAATTCACTGATTGATGAGGTTTCGGATAGAGAGAAAGAGCTTTTACAAGACGAAGAAGCTATTACACGTGAAATAAGAACTAGCGTAGACAAAATGAAACAAAACATTGATCTTGCAGAGAAACATTTATTGTCAGAGTTACGTAATGCATTCGCAAGCTACCAAACCTCTTTACAAGAACAAAAATCAAACATCAATAACTTACAAACTGAAATTGCAAATTTAGACGTTAATAAGCTTCCCGAGTTTAGTTTGAGCCATATTATTAATAGTTTGTCTGAAATGAAGTTATGTTCCTCTACAAGTGACAAACTCTTAAATCATCCAAAACCGGTGTTTCAACCAACGATTGAATTTTCAATTGGAAATTTAATTGAAACGAGAAGTAGAAAACGTGACGCTGGTGCATTACCATTGCAATCTTCTTCGAATATATCAACCCAAACAGATTATTTCGAAGATTCAGATACTGAATGGTTTGATGCTGAAGACTTAGAGGAAGATGATGTAATAGAAAGCTCATCAGATGAAATTACAGATGAATATCCGATAAAGTTCCAAATAAACCCAGATATAAAACTTATCTCGAAAGTAGTTCCAATATCTGAAAAAAACGCTTGGATAATTTCGGACCGGAAGTTGTTTAAAATTGTCGATCATACCCTGCAGGAAGATGTGTACGCAGAGACAGTTGATGATATTGCTATTTTAAAAGATGGTTGTGTCTTGGTTCTCCGTAATGATAAAACCTTTATCATGAAACTCCTTCCAAATAGAAAACTAGTAAGATTTGCAGACGTCGGTACCATAAATTATTTTCCATATTGCATTTGCATAAGAAATAATATAGTAGTAATACATCTTTTGTATGCTGTAGTAAGTAACCAACATGGTAATACTAGCAGAAACCATATCATTTGGATGAACACAGATGGAATAGTAACTAAGAGCTTATTATTTTCTGAAAGTGGTAGAAGGCGGCCATGTTCCATACACTATTTAGAATCGGGATTGTGTGTCTTACATCGTTTTAACATTGAACCTAACTCTCATTCTATAGAGCTTTTACAGGCAAAATCTGATAAATGTAACAAACTTTATGATTTTACGGGGATATATGGGATGAATCCACAGAGGAACTTTGAATGTGGAGGAATGTGCGCCGATAACGCTGGGAACATATTAGTATCCGATCATCGACACCATAGCGTGTATCTACTTGACAAAGAATTGCAGTACAAAAACAAGTTATACGATTCAAAGAACGGACTTGACAAACCAACGGCCATCAGTCTTTTGAATGACCATATTTGGGTTGCTGACGGAAATCAGATATTCATTTTCCCGTATGCAAATGAATAAAGTCATTAAACATTAGCATCTGATAATAATTTTGATTAAGGACAGCAAAACCTACAATATATTTCTCATTTTGTAAATGCGACAAATATATTTACCTATGATCACTTAAAATGCGTACCGATGCCTTTTATACATGAAGGCATATTTCTAAATAGTAAGATAGTTACCTCGATTAAACTTTTGAATATTGAACAACTACATTGATACTGGTTGTATTTTATGATTTTTAATTGTTGAATCATATAAACATTTGCTTTGAGCATACCACAAGATCGTGCATGAAGTGTTCACATATATCTTTGACTACGTATAAGGTTGTAAATCCATGGACATGTGACTTCTCAGATTTTGAGAGCCATCAATCATCGTAAAAAGTAAAATAAGAAACATACATTACTCTAAGGGAAATTCAAAACTGAAAGTCTTTTAAGAATAGCAAACATGATAAACGAATGGATTATAACTGTCATAGTCTTGACTTGATAGAGGCATTTTATTATGTAGACTATGGTGGACTGAACCTGGTTCTATGACTCACTAAACCTCTCACCTGTATGACAGTCACATATAATTCCACTATATTGATACCAATATGTTAGCAAAACAAACAAACATAAAAGGTAAAAGAGTTAATAATAATAATAATAATAATAATTTATAACGCGCCCTATATAAAAAATAAAAATTACTCTAAGGCGCTGCACATACACATGGTAATTAAAACGAATCAATGACAATAACATAAAACATAAAAAATACATCGTGTCAGATTCAAATACTGAAATAAAAAATGCCTACCATGAAATTAAAGGTCAATACGAAATACATGTTAAAACAAAGAATTAAAAATTAACAATATAAGCTAAAAGCATGCAGAACAAGCAAAAACTCTAAAACGAAATACATAGAGTAAAAAAGCCCGTAAAAGAGAAAAAGAATCAATCTAATTAAAAGCAATGCGATAAAAATGAGTTTTTAGCTGTATTTTAAAACACTCTAGGGACTTGCATTGTCTTAAACTGTTCGGGAGATTGTTCCATAGAGATGCCGCTGCCCAATCAAATTGTCTTTTACCGTACGTCTTCGTCCTCACTTTTGGAACGGTGAGTAGTTTTGTGGAACTTGAACGCAAAGATCAGTTTGGCACGTGTAGATTGACTAGTTCCCGAATGTAAGCAGGGCCAATGTCATTCAAAGCGCAGTACACATAAGTCAGTATTTTGTATTGTGGTCTATATTGGACGGGTAACCAATGTAAATAAGCAAGTATCGGTGTAATATGTTCATGTTTTCTTGTCCTGGTGATAAGACGAGCTTCTGTATTTTGTTCTTTTTGTAATCTGTTCAATGTAGTCTTGTTGATACCGTTCAGCAGAATATTCCCATAATCAAGTCTGGAAACTACTAAGCTGTTCAATAGTGTTTTGCAAGCAGTTGTTGTTATGAAGCTGCGAATGCGTCCAATATTACTGATGTGAAAATGACAGGATTTTACTATGGCAGAAACTTGCCGTTCCATCGTTAGATGTTGATCAAAATATACACCTATTTTTTTACGCAGGATACACTACTTATAACAGTATTGCCGACTTTGAGTTGGAGATTTGGTACACTAGCCTTCAGATTTTTCGGTGTGAATATGATAAGTTCGGTTTTATCTTGATTCAGTTTTAACATATTTGTTAAATATTGGTTTACAACAGTCAACATTGTTTTATAACTTAATAATTTAGTCACTTTAAACAAAACTAACTTGTTCAACAAAGAACACTGAGTGGCATATAGAAAAAGTACATTAGCAAAAATGAAATATCAACATTGACCATAACACAATAATACAATGACGCCTAAGTCATACGTTTATCATAAAAAATTGACAAACAGAAAGGTAATAAAATATACCAGGAAAAAAAAGGCAACTTCATCACGTAACGAAGATGATAAGTATTATCAGTGCCTAGAATCTATACTTTGAGACCGTTATGTTGTATATGTAAAGTCTTCAAATGAACCTTTTTAGAAACAGGACAAAACTTTCTTTAACACAACCTTGGCTCGTCAACTTTTTATTCAAACACTGGTACGTGTTATAAAGTCTGAGTTGCAGCTGCAAACTCGTGAATACTGAAATAGTTTGAAAATACATATCCAATATGCAATTGAAGTTGATATATTGCTGATATGGTTGGGAAAATAGATAATTTCAAAATTAAAACAAAATCGTCTCCCTTGTCAAAAATTCAGATGAGTTGGTGGCGGTTTTTTCTTTCTTGTTTTTAACGGTAATTTAAGTAAGTCTTTGGCTTTTTGTCAGAAACAAATTTATTGTTTTAAAATTAAAATCTTAAAAAGTAGACCAGCATTTCAGAGTCTGAATTTCACACTTTTGTTAATTTACCTTCATTATAGAATTCATAATTAAAGCTTTAACTTATTTGAACATTTGAGAATGAAGATGGTCATGATGAACATGTTGCAGAATTGTAAGAAACTATATTGTACATGAAGAGTTATACAGTGAATTCAACCTGTTCACATATCCTAAAAAAACCTACATACTCACCTGGGTTCATTCTGTGATATTCATTCCTTACATTTGTCATGTACAATTCATATCAATTCTCTTACTTTGATTTTAAATGACATTACTATAGATGTAACAAATAACCAAACAATATTAACACGTCAATAAACTATCATCAGCTGTAATAAACAGTTATTATGTACAATTTGATAAGCTCACTAAATCGTACCGATTATATCACATTTTCGTAGACTAAAAAAACGAGTGTCAAAATCTGTCAACGACAAATTTCGGAAAACAGGCAAATTTGACATAATGGAACTATTTATGAAGTTTTAACTAGAAACAATCTCATTCACATGTGACAAACAGTTTGGCTTTTAAATAAAATTTCGGAGATCTTCATCCCGTTTTATAATAAGTGAACATGATGTACGTAAACCAAAAAACAATATAACTGTTCATTAATTTTTCACTAAAAGTTATTTTGTTTCGTTCTGATTGGTATAGGAACAGTTGTATTGATAATTTCATTCATGTAGATAAGATTTATTTGTAATGAAACATGAAACTTAACTACAATAAAACTAGATTATGTCCCTTTAACCGTCTCTTAATAGCATAACATAATATAAAATTCCGAACCGATTACCAATAGTTATCAAAGGTACCAGGTTTAATACGCCAAATTCTTCAGTATTTAATGTAAGTATTTGCAATGACGTCAATACGAGTTTCCAAAATCAGGGGACTTTTTTCATATTTTGTTAAAAAATCGAAAAGAATTTCAATATGTTGATACTAGATTAACATGTCTAAAGGACACGCTTCCGTTCTACTAGAATTTGTAAACTAGGCTACATTATACCTTAATCAGTGATTCGTGTATGTAGCAGTATTTACCAATCGATAATTTTTGCAATATACTTATGCACAATACAAGAATTGGGATCTTTTTACTGTATCTTATGTAACATTTGTAAATCAAGGATATGAATTATGGTCGTCATTAGGAAGATGATTGTGCAACACTTATTGATAAGTTCAAACTGTAAATATACTGGAGCAGACAGAAAATATTTGTATGAAAACGGACTATCTTATACAGTTTGCATTTGGTCGTCCATGTTTTGGATTTGAACGTACCTAATGTAGGCGGATAGTGAAAAATAGGTTGTGTGCGTTGGACTTCTTCGTTCACGTTTTTCTATAAAGTTCTGGCCTTGAACTTAGATTTATCTTTTTAAATTGCATTTCGGCTTTGTTGTTTTCACTTCCATCATGATATTATTATAACCAATTCAAGATAACTGTTTTGTTCATACTTATAAAAGAGTTTATTTTGTGAATAATAAAACAGTAGTGTCGACGCCATATCTATTTCTTCTCTCAATCTATATGGAGACATGTGCCATTTCTCATCGAAATCTTTATTTATTATTTGGATTACTATAAAGAGTTAGAATCCTTATAGTTAAGCGGTTAGGTCAGGCTATGGCAGAGTTATTGCCGTTAAATGAAATAACGTTTGCAATAGAAATCGATTTTCTGACACTCAAAAGACTGATTGGTTTTTGTTGTCTAGCAGCATAGAGGAATCTTTAGATCGAGATACAATTAGATCCAGTGTCGTACTAAATTGGGTTATAAAACAATTGTAGTGAGTCACAATTACTGTTTTTAGCTTTTGGTAAATTCTACCCTGTTAATTTATGTTATCAAATTTGTTTATTATTTGTCATAAATTTTGTTATAATTTTGTAGAAGAATATCGCATTTGTAAGAATCTCGTTATTTCTTCTTACAAGATGGTTTCTTTGGTGATTTCCTATTCTGTATTAAAGACAAACAGATATTTCTTCTTATGTCCCAACTAGGGGCATTGAATGTTTGTCTGTGCGTCTTTCTTTCATCCATCCGTTCGTCTGTTCGTCCGTCCGTCTGTTCCGCTTCAGGTTGAACTTTTTTGTTAAAGTTTTTGGTCATGGTAGCTTTTGAAGTTCGAAATGATATGATTTTTTCTTTTTAATACTAAAATTAAAGTTTTGACCATGTTGTCATCTTATAATTCTTTCTTGGTTGGTAAAACTTATTCGTGTATTTTTTCAATGAATAATGAAGTAGGTGTGTTCGTATGGAAACAAGGTTAAATCCACAGTCGCGTCAGACTACTTTTACACATAGCAAGCACAATTAAGAGTACTTAGGATGTAGCAGCAGAGAATATTATTATAACGTTTTTTGTTGACTCTCATTTAGGGGACTTACAAATCATGTGTGGGTAGAGCAAACGTTATAAACCCTTTTTTACATAACATATAAAAAAAAAAAGATATGGTATGATTGCCAATAAGACAACTATCCACAAAAGACCAAAATGACACAGACATTAACAACTATAGCTAACAACTATAACTCACCGTAAGGCCTTCAACAATTAGCAAAGCCCATACCGCATAGTCAGCTATAAAAGGCCCCGATAAGGCAATGTAAAACAATTCAAACGAGAAAACTAACGGCCTAATTTATGTAAAAAATGAACGAAAAACAAACGACAACCACTGAATTACAGGCTCCTGACTTGGGACAGGCACTTACGTAAATAATGTGGCGCGGTCAAACTTGTTAGCGGGATCCCAATCCTCCCCCTAACTTGAGACAGTGGTATAACAGTACAACATAAGAACTGACTATAAAAATCAGTTGAAAAAGGCTTAACTCATCAGATGGACAAGAATACAAGTGGACATGTATAGCATATATAGATTTTTCAGAATTTTGGCAAACATGTTTGTATCCAAGTTACAAATAAATGCGTTTTCAAAGGTCAGGAACTTAAAACTAATAGGTAGGAAATACATTTAGCTGATAATAAGTTGTTATTTTTTAGAACATGCACGTTTTACTTCTCCTTCACATATCACTTGGTCAAATTCTTCGTTTAATTCATTGAATTTTTTCAACGTTATATATACATGTAATTAGTGACTTACATGTCACTCCCATTCTGAGTGATGATATCTAAATCATCTTCAATAAATCTAATGCGTTACACCAAATACTGACAATGAAGCATTAACTTGTCATTAAACTGCATGACTCTATCGAAAAAAAAAAGAGATTATACACGGGATTCAATTGGTGTTATGGATTTAAGTCATAATTTATTAAAATCCAACACTATGTGGTATGATATTCATAGTTGCGTTATATTACACATTTTAAATTACAATATTGTTAAATAAATGATAATACGATTTGTATTATACTGAATCAGTTTTATTCGGGATCATCAAGGTACAGCTTGATATTGAAATGTATATACATTAGGGTTTTTTTACGTATTGTTGCTGTAAACACACATTTTGGAAAATGTTCTATTTACTAAAAGTTTTACAAATAAAGCATTTTGATCTATTTACTTTGTTATTTTGTTAAATTTTGTGATTTGACTTGGAAAAAGAATGTCGGTGGGGTTAACTTTGTATTGGGGTTAAGCGTCATATCATTTATTATTTATTTATTTTTTTGCATATTGATAAATCGCTTTTTTTATTAATCTTTCACAAAAACAAATGTTAAATACGTATTTCATTCTTAATAAAAACTAATAATAAATGTGTTAATTTTATCCCTAATGCTAAAACGCTCTCAGCTGTGTCAGTTATTCACGAACATAAAACAAAAACTTTGCAAAAGTACGACCATTCACTTGAATAACATTATGACCAAGGTATACATAAAGGCAACAGTAGTACAATTGTAGTATACTGCTAATCAACCTTTTGTTTTACTTTTTATTATGGCCTCCTATTTCCAATGTTTTTAAATAAGTCTGTAAGTACTCATTATGTGGTCTCGAGAAATTATGAGCTAATGGTTTCGTCTCCAAAAAGAATTGAATCGTTAATTGGGCCAGACAAAATGTTTTTTAACTTGTTTCGGCTACTTTTTCAAACAGAAGAGTAGCTACATGTATGCATATATTTATATGAAATGTAACAAAGAATGTTCTTTTCATTGAATGAATTAATGGGTTTTCTTGCTGACTTGTATGTAGAATCCCCGGATATGTAACTCGAAGTTTACACCACCAACAATTCGGATGGTCAAAGTGGTAGCAAAAAATGGTCTCTCATTAGAATAAATCATTGTGTTTTTATCTTTACTAGGACTTAATGCATGTATAACTTGCTGCTAGATATATACATCGCTTTATCAATCTATTTGTGCATTAAAGTTATGTTATGTGTCGAAAAAGGGAAATCAATTTTGAATTCAGCATCAACTTTTCTGTGTAATGCTTCAGATATCATGCAATTCACGCATCATAATCTTCGGAAGAATAAAGTGAATGAAGTTTTAAATATCTTCAATTAATCTGATGTTTTGTTCAAATCTCACCTATAACTGAAAATGAAGCATTAACTTTTTATGTCACCTAACTGCGTGATACTATCGACAAAAGAGAATATAAACAGGTTTGAATTAATTTGATGGTTTTAAATCAAGCCTTATCATCGTACCACATTATCAAGTATGACATTCATAATTGTGTAATATTATACTCTTGAATTACAATATTTTGGAAAGTTATGACTACTGTTTTTTGTAATATACTGAGGTATAGGGTTGTTGGGATCATCGAAGTTCACCCTTATAAGTTATGTTTCAATGTTGCGATAGTTTAAACAATCTGTTTGTAACATATTGTTGAAAATGTCGCAGTAAACAAATACTTTTGCAAAACAACTTTTTGAACGATATTCTATTTTTTTGTAAAATCAATTTATTAGCTACTTTTTCTCTTTAATTTCAAATACATAATATTATCATCATTCTTTATAAAGATAGATCACAAATGATTTACCTCAAACTCAAATGCCTAACCCCAAAAACAAAAGATAGCGTACATTATTCTTCACTTGCTCTCCCCTTGTGATGTTCCAACTCATATGCTTTCTTGTGATAAATTGAGTTAAGCTGATTTAAATGAAATTAGGAAAATGAAACCAATTAGAAAGTGAGAAAAGCCTGTGGATTTTGATGTTAAAAGATAAAATTGAAGGTCACTATTGCTGAGAGTAAAATGTGTTTAATGCTTTACAGATGGGTTCTTCAGTTTCTCTTGAAATTAATTTTATAGAAAGGAAAATATATGGGAAAAGTCGCCTATCAATTCTATGGTTAGATTCCAAGGCCATAATGACTTTGAATATTAATATTTAAAAAACATTTAGTTTCTTGGACATTTTCTATTGACAGAAATTAACTCATCATAGATACCAGGATTGAAATTTTATATTTACGTCAGACGCGAGTTTTGTCCACAAAAGACTCATCAGTGACACTCGAATCAAAATGTCTTAAATAAACTCAGTATAGAGACCAATAATAAAAGAAGTTATTTTATGTATCTAGAGAATTCGCCGTTTCAAAATCTACTGTATTATATTGGTAATAATTCCAAAATAGAACAATAAAAACGTTTAAAACGTGGTAACCTAAATAAATTAACCAATGACGTAACGTCATTTCTAATTTGTTGTATAAACAATGCAAATATATTGAAAAAAAAAAAAGTCAATACTACTATTAACATATACTCCTATGAGCCTCCAGTTTATACCATTATAATGTATGCTTCTCTGTAAACTTGTTTTTAGTTTTTAGAGAATAAAATATCTATCTATATATCTATTATACATAAACACTTTTTTGGTCAATACAGCTGGTACATTATCCCGAGGCCTGAATACACAAACAATCAATCTAATTCATTTTAAAAATTAAGTTAAAATTAAATTTATATGTATTGTGATCCAACTCATACAAAAACTAAAACAAAAGCATACGAGTTATTATGTTAACAACATCAATATCTATTGAAGCAGAACATATTTGCATATGAAAAGATTAAACTTTCGATATATGATGTAACAGATATGAACAAATTCAGAACGCAGTATCCAAAAAAAAACAGTGAGTATTTATTTTTATTCTTTGTATGATTTCCTTTTTCCAGATAAGATTCGTAGTGAAAATGTTGACAATTATAGTGAGAGATAGGAAGGAACAAAGAAATATGTCCATTAATATATTTTGCTTGATTAATAGTTACATAAACAGTTGTTGTAACCATGCTGGTGGTAATTCATCAGTATAAGGTGTAAGCCGTACCAGAAAGTCACCAGCACATGCACATGCTAGACAACATCCCAACAAGAAAGATGTAAGTATTATACGTAACCGTAGTCTACATTTGAATAATACATTTTGCCATTCAAAGGGATATCCTATAATGTGAGAATATCCAGGTTAATATGGCATCAGCTATTAAATACATGTTCACTGCAAATAATAAAAATACTAAAACGTATCAGAAAATTTATCTAAATTACAAAAATTCTGAATACCAAAAATTTACATGCATGGGTTCGTAAAAATTATTAGCATCTCAAGAGTTTACTAAGATAGATAGCATCTAGTCATACATCTATATAACCTACGAGAAATGCTTGACGTGTATGACCTGATAAAAAAATATAAACATAAATGCACGGAAAAACAAGTGCAACTGTATAATGATGATTTTTCAAAGTCAATTTGTTTAACATTTACTTGTTTGCATGAATATCCCTTTTTTATATTT
This sequence comes from Mytilus galloprovincialis, assembly GCF_965363235.1. NCBI lineage: Eukaryota > Metazoa > Mollusca > Bivalvia > Mytilida > Mytilidae > Mytilus > Mytilus galloprovincialis. The sequence goes on along the minus strand of NC_134847.1, from coordinate 28,240,442 downwards.
TTAGGTTCTTAACCACTTTGATCTAATTGCTCATATTTCATCAACTTAATACAAGAGTTGTGAGTGGCTTGCATTTCTGTCCTAGATTGTGTGAGTGCAATGGTCTGGACGAGTCAGGATCACTTTTAATCCCTTGTTCAATACAAACAATTAACGATCTTGAATTTTCGAAATTTGAGACTAACGGGACTAGTGAACTAAACCTGGATTGACTTTCTTCAAGGCGTTCTTATTTGAAAGATGAAATGTTTCAACATCTACATTCTTTTTCGACAATCACTATACGGTATTGTAAATTTGACTTTATTACGAAACAAACCCTTTATTATGTTTATGGATTATATAAACTTGAACATTTAACTATTGACGGAGCGACAGATCTATCAATTCATGAACATTCATTTATATGCACGCCAAAACTTCACACACTGGTAATAGTAAACAGTGAGATGGCCGGCCTGCCTGCTGGCAATGTGTGGATTAAAGCACATAGAGATAATTAATTTCACTAATAACGCAATTGATAGCATATCTGATGATAATTTTATGATTCCGATGAATTTAAACGTTTTCGTGATATTATATTAAATTCTAACAGGATCAGGAAAATCAATATCACTTTTAGCAGAATGATACCGAATCTGAAATATTTATTAGTGGCAGACAACATGGTTTCGTATATATCACCAAATAGTTTCAGAAATTCAACAGACTTAAAATACTTAGACCTTTCAAAAACACAATATCTCTATATTAGACAAAATCTTGTTGAAATACAATATCAAACTTAACATCATTATATTAGGATCAAATCCAATCTCAAATATGCCGGCAGGATTATTTAGGTTAGCAAAGCATGTTGAAGTATTAGTCCTAGATTCAATGTTATTAGGTGATTCCATTTGGAGCAAACTTTTCTCCTTATCCAGTCTATTACGTCTCCATGTTGCAAACTGTTCATTAAACTGCATAGCTTCGTCTGTGTTTGGTCAACTTAATCGTCTACGTTATCTAGATCTGTCTTACAACAAATTAGCAGAATTTATAGCTTTACTTTTATCGGTCAAATAATACTCCAAACTCTTTTATTGTCTCACAATAGAACTACATTTATTGAACCTCAAGGTTTTTTTGGGGCTTGGTTTACTCGAACACTTGATTTTGAATCATAATAATCTCAGTAAGTGGATCCGGCATCTTTTCAGTTTTCACAATCATTATGTTTGCTTAATATTTCTTATAATAGATTAACTCAACTTCCAAATGTTCAAAATTTGAAGAATCTATACGTTATAGAGTTATAGATGCACGTTATAATTAAATTAATAGGCTTGAAAGTAACAGTTTTACAGAACTGGATAATCTAGCCAGATTAAATATTTTTGGAAGTAAATGCATATATGTCTAGGAACGTTTTCCGACATACTCCAAAGTTACAGCTTTTACAAGCATCTAGCAACAATATCAAAGCTATAGATAGTGCTGCTTTAAAAAAATTGTAGTATTTGAAATGGATATTTCTTACACATATAATGTAACAAGCTTAATGATATTTCTAATTTTTCACAGTCAAATGCTTTACAGCAAGTATCATTTTCCAATAACTACTTTAGCGGAACTCTTTTGACAAACAGATAAAATAATAGCACACAAGACTAGAAAATTAAAGACTAAGCAACACGAACCCCACCAAAAGCTGGTAGTGATCCCAGATGCTCCGGAAGGGTTAGCAGATCCTATTCCATGTGTGGCATATATATTTCACATCAAGGCGTTTTCACTTACAAAAGTTGCAATAACAATAACAAATACATTTCAAAATTGACGAAACAATAGTTGTGTGACGGGTCTTCAGTTATAGCCACTAGATAGATAATCACCTTTATCTATCTTGTTTATCTGAATTAATCGTGTCAAGTATATAACCACTGTTTGTGATACCACTGAACAAAATGTATAATTTATATTAAAATACTTCTCTACTTGTAATTGATCACAAGTGTATTTCAGTTATACGAAGACTTGTGAATTGTTTTTCTTCATCTTGATTTCCCAGGTCAGTTGTTCAATAACATACTAAATATCTTTTAATAATGTAAACAAACAGATACTGTCCGATACTCAACTCGTTTATTATAATGTCAAAAAACACAGATATCGTCGACTACTCAACTCATTTATTATAATGTCAAAAACCAAAGATACTGTCCGATACTCAACTCATTTATTATAATGTCAAAAATCACAGAAACCGTTCGATACTCAACTCATTTATTATAATGTCACAAACAATAGATACCGTCCGATACTCAACTCACTGATTATAATGTCAAAACCAAAAATACTGTCCGATACTCAACTCATTTATAACAATGTCAAAAATCAAAGATGCAATCCGGTACTAAACTCATTCATTAATTCATACTAAATTATAGATTTCTTTCCAATTTTATGCAATGATATCATTTGATAAATAACACGTTGACAATTTCTAAGTTAACAAACCTTTAACAATGTTTAAGATAGAAGTAAACATGTTTTATGGCAAAAACATTTGCAAAAGATGTAACATAAACACAATTGTGTTACAAAGACTCACGTTGAAGTGATTTTATCAGTTATTTGTGAAGGGTCACTCAAAAGCGATTATTAAAACAGTGAAAAATCGAACGCAGGTAAAACGTTCAAATAAAGGTGACTTTTTTCTATATTCACTTTAGGTGCGTATATATGTAATCCTGTACTCATCCTGTTAATCGGAAATACCTACTCATGTCACATGTAATAAACATCAATTATGACGGAAGGATTACGACTTGAATCTGTTACAAATCATAAGATGACTCTATATCTTAAATTATTAATTGTATGATAGCATGTTTCAATACGGGATTGACTTGCAAACTAAAAATTTATTCAAAAAAAGAACCTGAGCTACGAACATTGCCATCGTGATCATATTGATAGTATATGAAGCTTTGTTGTGCTTAATAGCGAATACAATTTAACAGAGGAAACTATATACATATATATATGACAATGGACGAGAGCAACCATTAAAAAAAGGTAAAACAGTTAACAATAGAAATGTAAGCGCAATGTTATTTGAAATTATTTCCTGCAATTTCTTTACAATATCACACAAACCCATCAGTTTGATACAGAACTATTACCAGTATATGTTTTATTTGTGTTTGTGTGATATTTTATTTACTTATGCTTATGCTTATTTTCTGACCACTTTGATGATAGTTATCAAAAAGTCTCTAAATGCAACATTTTGGAAATATTATTGATATATTACAAGTAGTTCCTCTGAAAATTCATACTTAATTGTACATATAAGTTAGACATCTATCTAAACGAGAGGTAAGAGGAACTAGAACGACATTCATTCGGTAAAAAAAGAAAAGACAAAAAGACAAACGATAGAATACAAAACACAAACATAAAAATAAACGATTGATCAACAAAAATCCAACCAAAATTTTGAAGTGATTTCATGTGCTTTGGAAGGGTAAGGAGATCTTGCTCAAAAAGTTGCACAATTGTGACAATTACTACAAATGTAAATTAAATAAAGATGAGAATGTGTGGTTGGAAATAGGAATATGATATGTCAATAAAATTGAAAATGAAAAAAGGGAATGTATCAAAGGGACAACAACCCGACCAAAGAGCTGGAAACAGCCATTGACCACCAATGCGTCTTAAACACAGCCAGAATATCCCCAACAAGATATTAGCTTCAGATGGCTACTAAAAGAAAATGTGTACAAGTTGAGTGATAATGGACGTCACACTAAACTCCGAAACATATAAATGAACTCAAATTAAAAAAGAACTTGCAAGACTAAGAAAGGAATATTGGTAGTTGGGACAAGCTACATGTTGATTTTTTTTTATATGAAATGTTTTGGAAAACATAACTGGGATGTGAACTGAAGCGTTTTTCAGAAATGTGCCTTTATTTGGCATTTTGATGGCTCTTAAAGTCATAAGAAACCTCAAATCAAAAAAAATTAATGCATATGATTTTTATAACTCAATGGATAGTTTTCATTATAAAACTTATGTACATATACTTTTTTCTGAAGAAAATTCTTTAATTTATTCATATTTAGAAGAAGTTTACTTTATTTGAATAGCTTCCTTCCAGCAAGCTATTCCCCCGACATATTTTCCGTATGCAAGGTGACCTCAGTGTGACCCATCTCGTAAAAATCCGGTGACCACAATACGCATGGATGTCCTTAAAATAAACTATTATCTGAATTTACATGTTAAACACGTGCTCAATTTCCATGCTTTTTTGTTTATTTTTCGTCAATTGTTGACAAACAGGTGACAATCGTTAAACTTCGGCTTCAAAACACGAACTTTAATTACCTGCCATATTTTCACAACAACACTGACCGATTGAGAAAAAAAATTGACAATTATACGAAATTTACACGAAAAAAATGATAAATTCGAGCACAGAAGACGAAGTTTAGGATGTTTGTATGCATTAGTTCAAGAATTGGAAGAACATTATTTTTCACCGGTCACTCGTTTCTTATGACTTTAATTCCTTTGAATATGTATCTCTCGTATTGAAATATTTTCATATTCATGCTCAATACAGTTGCATATGCATACACAGGTTATTGTTTAAAAAAAACACAGAAAGCATCGTCAGATTGTAGAACCGGGAAAATGAATATGTGTATAACAATAATATTTAGAAACCAATATAGAGATTTGTCAATATACATTAGGCAAACAATTAATCAATTTATTTGGTGATTATTTTCAGGAATGAGAAAATGAATAACTGGATTGTATTGCTGTTTATCTATTCAACAAGATCTCATGACTTTAACAACTACAAGGCTTGTCCTCGTCCTTGCAAATGTTATGTTACATACACAGCAGATGAACCTACCGTTCACGTGTTTTGTTCCATAGAGAAACTGAGTAATTTTGATTTTTCTAGATTGGAAACTAATGTGACTAGTGTTCTCCACATCGCCTGTGAATCTTTACTACACTCCTACCTACAGGATAGAATATTCCAACATCTTTATTCATTTAGCGCATTTGAATTGTCGGATTGTTCATTTGATTACATTCATGAGCACGCTTTCTACGGACTACGTAACCTTCGTGAATTATATATCAATAAGGCAAGAAACCTTTCTATTCATGACAAAGCATTTTTTAATACACCAAACATTCGTAGACTGGTCATAACTAATAGTGGTGTTACACAATTTCCCCCTTTATATGGATTAAATAAAATACAGTTCATTAATTTTACAAACAATGTTATCAAGGATATATCCAATGACAATTTCATAGAATGCGACGAACCACTTAATGATTTGTTTGTATTAATATTGAATAATAACAGAATTCATGGGATTAACGTTACATTTGGCAGATTTACACCAAATCTCAAGTACCTATCAATCGCAGACAATATGGTCGCAGATATCTCATCTCAGTCTTTGCTAAATTTAACAAACCTCGAACTCCTTGACTTAACCGGAAACCAATTGTCTGAACTGCCAAGTAGCTTACTAAAAGACAATGTAAACATCAAAGTCGTTGGATTAGGTCCAAATCCAATTTCACAGATAGATGATGGATTTTTCCATTCAGGAAGAGTAATGGAAGTACTTGTTCTAGGTTCAACGCGAGTTGGAGATTCTATTTGGAATCATCTATACGATTTACCAACTATTCATGAACTTCAGCTTGGAAATTGTTCGATAACTTATATAAATATTACTGTCATGGGTAGACTTCGACGATTACAACATTTAGATCTTTCTAGAAACAATTTAAGCAAAATTTTTAATTATACTTTCATTAACCATGTGAATTTGGTTACACTTTTACTTTCTCATAATGAGATCAGCTATATTGAATCCCACGCTTTTCAGGGATTGCGATCAATCAATAAATTGGATTTGACTAGTAACCAATTGAAGACTTTACACCCGCTAACGCTAAATTTCATGCCAGACACCACTATGCTGAATATATCTTACAATGAACTGAATCATTTTCCTGGTTTGCACAATTTAACGAAATTATTTGTATTAGATCTACGCCATAATCGGATAAGCAAGCTGGACAAAAAGAGTTTTGTGGGACTTCCAAATTTAGCCGGCATTAATCTATCATGGAACAAACTAACTGCTTTACGTAGAAATGTTTTCCAAAATTCTCCAAACTTAGAACTACTTCAAGTATCCAATAACAACATAAAACTCATTGAAGGGGACGCTTTTAAAAACATGTCAAAACTAAAATGGCTACTTCTTAAACATAACAATATTAAAAATATAGCTTATATTTTCACGAATATGCTATCATTACTTCAACTCGACCTGGGCTATAACAAAATAAATGGACCAATCCACGCTGGACACTTTTACAATTCATTTGCGTTACAACAAATAATTTTGAATAATAATCACGTGACCAGTATAATAGGATCAGCCTTTTCTAAATTTCAACATCTAGAAATAGTTGATTTGAAATATAATGATATTTCGTCTTTGCAACCCTACAATATAAAGTTTTCGCCACTTACCATTCCTCCACCAGTGTTCTATTTCCGGGGTAATAGATTTAACTGTGATTGTCATCTTTCGTGGATGAGACAATGTCTGAACAGATGGACTGACTCATGCAAAGGATTAGAAATTGATGAATTCGAATTCTTGCTTTGCTACAGTGGATATAAAATAAGAAAATTTTCTCTGATTAAGAATGCTCAACTGGAAACTATGTTGTGTGAGTTTGAAAATCCCTGCGTCGGCATTTGTGATTGCTGTGGATCTTTATCTTGTAATTGTAAAATGTCTTGTCCTACAAACTGTACTTGTCTCATGTCCTTTAATCATCAAAACGGCATTGTAGATTGCAGTAACAAGCTTATAAATAATGTCACAGAACACATACCTCCAATAGCAGAAACATTTTATCTGGATGGAAACGACCTAGTTTATATTAAATTCGCCATTTTCAGTGGACTTTATCAACTAAAAACACTTTATCTTAATAGAAGTGGGATAGAAGTGATTCAACCTAACTCATTTGTTAATCTTACAAAATTAGAAAATCTATACCTCAATCAAAACAGCCTAACATGTGTAGATGTTGATTCATTAAATGGGTTGGTTTCATTAAAATTTCTGCAGCTAGAACACAATAACATTGCATTCATTGCATATGACGCATTCAAAAGGATAACACATTTGGAAGTTTTGCATCTAGCTTACAACAAGCTTGTATCTCTTCCATATGGTTTTGCAGAATCGATGGTAACACTGAAGGTTCTGACGTTATCTAATAATCCATGGTCTTGTGACTGTGACGACCTACATGACTTTAAAGAATTAACATATGAATTAGCTGATGTCATTTACGACCGTCATGACATGTACTGTTTTGTAAATAATACAAAAAATGAAAGTTTTCCGATCGGTTCTAAACAACATGTAGTCGGATTGGACTATTGGTCCATTTGCCCAAATCAATCTGTAATATTTCAAAACAGAACAATCGAAAAACACCGAGAGGTTCTAAATTACAAAGAAGTACAAGCACTTACTTCAACGCTCGTTATTCTTGTCCTATTTATACTAATATTCACGCTTGTGTTTATGAATCGAACCTTAATACAGGTTGTCATATACAATAAATTCGGAATACGATTATTTAGTGTAAAACCCGAGGAGAACAAAATGTATGATGCCTTTGTTTCGTATAGTCACAAGGATGAAGGATTTGTTGCTCGTGAGCTTGTGCAAAGGCTGGAGAACAAAGATGACTACAAGTTATGTGTCCACTTCAGGGACTTTCCGATTGGTGCATGTATAGCAGATACAATCATTAGGTCTGTTGAAGAAAGTTCCAGAACAATTATGATAGTATCAAACAATTATTTAGATAGTGAATGGTGTCAATATGAATTTCAAACAGCTCATCACAGTGTGTTAAGAGATAAATCTCAGAAAATTATTTTGATTTTAATGGAGGATATTGACCCTGCAAAACTTGACCCGGAACTGAAACTTTATATGAAAACTAAAACATACTTAAAGCGTACAGATCCTTGGTTTTGGGAAAAGTTGGTGTTTGCATTGCCAGTGAAAGAAAAAATTAAAATTGAAGATCAACAGTTAAATGATTTAAACAAAATAAACATTGAATTTAAAGACGAGAAAAACATTGAATTTAAAGACGAGAAAAACATTGAATTTAAAGACGAGAAAAACATTGACATACAGAAAAATGTGTTTTGATGGCGTATTAAAAATTAAACGCTTTTTAAAGACAATTATTTGATATTTAACCCAGATAAAAGTTAACTTTAAAGAAAAGAAAGTAACAAAATGAACTTAAAACAGATCTTTTTTCAACTTTTATCACACTTTGAACATGTGGTACAATGAACTAGTCTCAGGGCGTATATCACGTTTTTATTGAATAATCTTAATCCAGTTCTCTCAGTATCGTCGCTTCTGTAATCCCGATGTGTAGAAGGGTTTGAGAGACATCGGTGTACAAAATGTCTAAGTAGTTGAACTTCTGTATCCCTGACCTGACTGAGGTTGTTAGTTCGTGGCAGGTTAGTTCCACTCCAGTCTGCGTTCACTAGGATTGACAGTCTTCATATCGAAGGTCGGTAGCTCTATGGGTACTACGGACTCCTTTACTAATACACACTTACCGCTACGAAATAGTAGATGTGCTGAAAGTGACGTTAACCACCAATCATACAATCAATCAATTTATAGGGTTTGGAACATCAAGAACAAAACAATAAAAATACAATTGTAAAATTCGTGAATGTATGTTAAGACTCGTCGTCATGTTACTAGATCTGCTTGTGCACCATTTTTTAAAGTAAGCAAATACATGTATCTACCAGTTTACATATTGTTAACCACATATTGTTTTACTGTAATAAACCTAAGAAGATGTGGTCCGATTGCCTATAAGACAACACTCATATTGATGCAAGCTCATTTAAGGAACTTTCAAAATTTAAATTAAGCGTCTTATTTATGTAGCCGATAAACAGCAAAGCAGCAATTTAAAATTTGTTATATTTTGGAAAATAATAAAGTTAAACTAATTCAATTCAGACATATGAGAAGGGAGACAACAAACACAGTGTATTCATAAAATAAACGACAAGTAGTGCAAATGGATTTTAACAATTTTTCTTGATATCATGATTTAGCTGTTCTGTTTTATTTAAACAGCTTTTAATAATCACAAATGTTATACACAAAAAATAATCAATATCGAGTAAAAACAATTTAATACAAAAAAAACTATTATTATATTTTTTTTCCGTATCAAAGAATGCTATCAGGTAAAAAAAGCAAAAACTTTTAAAGATAATATGAAAGCAAGCCAGTCTAGATGCTGATATCGGTCGCTGTACATTAAGATAACATACAATAGCGTAAGAAATAGTACAGTAAGACGCTCTTGCAAATATTAATTCAAACGTGTGTCTGTACAGTTTTATCAAAGAAATACAACGGCAAAAACATAGTTCAAAATTAAAAATAACTATTTTCACCTGTTAGTATACCAGAAGTTTTGTTTTCTGTCCACAGTTACTATTCTCCGTTCCTTATTTTACAACATATCAGTTTATTGAAAGGGATACAGAACACATAAGGGAGTTAACTCCTCAAAAATCAAATGAACGTTATAATAGCATACTGTAAATAAGGTGAAATCAAGCTTCTCGATGATCAAAATTAGCGTTTGTCAAACTGCTAAATATCCACAATTATTCCTGTGTGTATGGTCTTTTTTTTTTTTTGAAATTTTAACGTTTTTGTCAACAGGTTTTAGTATGAAATATCAGTAATAATCTGTAACAGTGCATGCATCAGAAGCACTTACATGAAACATCTTTAAAAAGCAAAGTCTAATTTTAACGAGTTTACCATATCTTACCACATTTAGATTTTACTCAAGTATATAACGAAGGGTTATCGTTCAGAAGTAAAAACAATAACAATTATTTACAATTAATTTGATGACACTAAACGGTACCAAATGTCAATTTTGCTGTACCAGATGCGCATTACAATTTTAATTGTGTTTTTTTTTTTAAATTTAAGATATAATACAAACAGGGCTGATATAACCGAAAAGAACTTATGGATACATAGTCAAATCAGACAACGAACCAAGGCTTGCGCAGAACGGTAATGCATGCATTCCTTTAATGCAAATGTATTATAACTGATCAGAACGAAAAAAGGTGACATAAACTAGTCAAATTATTCTGTCCATTTTTCAAACAATGGCTGAAAACTATTTTTGAAAGGAACCATTATATGATCAGGTACCGTGTATACATATAGATATAAAGCAGGAACTAAATGAATGTGTACAATATTCCACAATTACGATTTCCTTTTTCAAATCATTATTAAATGATAAATTTCCGTCATTACCTTATATGCACTCAAAAAATCTATTTATAAATACTTGTTTACATTGCTTGCGACAATAAGCGAGTTCGGAGTTCTGTAATGCGCAGGTGCGAAAAAATTCAAGGGAGATCACCCACTAAGGTCGAAAGGTCATTGCAGATAAACAAACGGGATAAATACACAACGGATATCGTGAATATGCTTTAAAACGTTAGTAATCGTTGCGCAGGAAGAAACATATTTATTGTTACGCAACATACGGTAGTATTGAATGATGAACAGAGGGTTTTCAAATGAGTTTCACGGAAAATTGTTCCAGAAAAATTAAAAAACGGAGATATTGGACGGTCATGACAGTACCGATGGCAATAATGCGACTTCTATGTTGAATGATTCTACGCAAGTAATTGTTGGGTCCCGTTATGGCCTTAATCATAGCAGGAACATATATACTGTTCCCAGATCATAGTCATATAACTTACTCATAGCTTGTTGTGATGGCTTATTATAAAAATAATGAAGGGATAGTTGTATCATTGGCTCTCATACCACATCTTTTTATATCTATAAACAGACTTTTTTTTTACCACTAGTCTATAAACAACACTCGAATAAATACTGAAACACTTTATGTAAGAACATGTGTATTTATTTATTTTTAAATAAGATAAACACAACTTAAAAATAGGTATTTGCAAGGAAGGCACTTAAATTATTCCACCTACATGTACATGTAAACTACAAATTTATGTGTGAACAGTATAACTTAAAGTAAATATGCTACATGTATGTCCAAAATGTGACCATTGACAAAACTCAAAACACAAGAAATATTAAATGCTTTAAACTTTTATACCATGTCAATACATGTATAACACAACTATTAAAAATAAATAAAGAAATAACAAACTGTTCTTAATTAATGTGCATAATGACAGTTTGGAAATGCACAGAAAGTATTTCTTAAAAAGTGTTTTGGGCAAATTCTAACAATAGTCTAACACACATGTCACATCACAATAAAAAAATTCTGTTATTTATAAAAAAAAAAACCAATGTATAAAGTTTATAGTGGCAGTCATTTGTTAGTTTATTCCAAGGATTTGTATAGTTGATAGTTGGACACTGCACAACAGTTTTGTAATATATCTTGGTTAATTGGCACAAGGTACTGGTCATCAGCTAATAATGCAGATCTCTTTAGCCTAAAACTTTTTTAGTTAACAAGTATTAGAATTTGACAAAATATTGGTGTTCACTTTATTCAGTTTACACAGGTTGCTCTGTAATGTTTATTACTTGGTGGCAATAGGTTTTTATTGGTCTTTGTTTCTTTCAGGTATTAGTCAAAGTAAAGGTCAAGATATTTAAAGTTTCATTGTAATGTTAAAGAGAAGTTGTATAGTATGAGAATTTGTTGTGTTGTTGGGTGTGGTAATTCCACCTACCACCTCAACAAATGGATGAAAACTTTGTGTCAAGTTCATAAGTGTAATTTAGGAACAAGGTCTTGTGATTGTGAACCACCCTTCAAATTGTTTCCATTTCCAACAGAAAACAAGAATCCTGAGTTAAGGAAAAAATGGATGATTCAAGTAAATAGAATTGACCCAACAACTAATAAAAACTGGACTCCAAAAGCTCATGACAGGGTTTGCTCAAATCATTTTGAGGAATGTACTCCTTATCCATCGGTTAATTTAGGGCACACTGTAAAAACAACTGTAAGACCATCCAGAAAGATAATTGTTAAACATCAATTTCAAAAGAAAAGCAAGTCTGTGTCTGAAAATACAAGTACAATTGAGTCATCTGTATTGCAAGACATTCAAGACACAAATTTACCAGCAGAAGACATTCAAATATATACTGCTACACCGTATATTGACTATGTTAAAAAATCTGCACAATCAGACCACTGTTACACTGGTATAAATAAAGAGAAAAACAGTACATGTAAAGAAAAGCTGCAATCTGACAATCATCTTAATAAATCAGACCATTCATATGCTTCTAAATGTGACTGTTCCTCCAACTGTGTTTGTAAAGGTTGCTTCACCAAGCAACAAACTATCAATAAACTAAATTCTCAATTAATTTATTTACAACAACAACTACACAGCAAAGGCACAAAAAACATGGTTCATACAACTATGACAAATAACATAGTGAAAGATGACAGCAAAACCCGATTGTACACAGGGCTGCCAAATGCAGATGTATTTGATAGGCTATACAAGCATTTGTTACCACGTGCAAAGCGGTTGACCTATTGGAGTGGAAGCAAGAAAATCGTAAGCACGAAAGCGAAAAGGGTTTTCAAAAAATCACCTAAAAAATTTGGTCCTAAAAGAAAATTGTCTGTCAAAGATGAACTTGTCATGACTTTGATGAAGTGTAAGGTTGGTATGAACAGTGAGCTACTGGGTGATTTTTTTGGTGTTCAACTCTCAGTTGTCTCTCAGGTGTTGAATACATGGTTGAAGTTTCTGGCGTACGAGTTGAAGCCTCTTATACATTGGCCAGATAAAGAAATAACAAAAGAGACATTGCCACATGTATATAGTTCAATTGCTCCTAATCTTAGGTGTATCATAGACTGTACTGAAATATTCATTGAAAGACCCCGAGATATGGAATTACAAGCACAAACATGGTCTGACTACAAAAAAAACAACACGCTCAAGTTTTTAGTGGCAATGGCACCAAATGGCAGCATTTCATACATGTCTGTCTAGAAGTTAAAAACTTTATGCAACAGTCCAAATTAGAAAATGTTCTAGTATGCATATGCGTGTCAAAAATTCTGTGTAACACTTGTGAATATGATGACTTTAAGATGAAAAACATCAATAAAAGATTAAAAGAGACGTTTCTATATCACTTTCATGACTTTGAAGCCTTGCAATTTGAATGTTATTAATTTTATAAGTCCATTCAAAGATCCTAAATATTTTTTTTTATATATATATATATATATCTTTTAATATTTTTTCTTTTCAAATTATTATAATGGTTACTGCATATTTTTTTAACATACCCAGCAAAACATGAACAGTAAGCTGTCTGAATTTCCCCAGAAACTTTCTCAAGTAAAACCCATGCTGTATGTGGCACATCATTAATGCGTTGAGATGCAGTACATTCTGCCTTCAAAAAACAATAAGGACTATTGCTGTCGATATGATGGTAATGAACTTCCTTCAGCCATCCAGATGTAAAATAACTGTAGGCCTTTCCCTCCTTGTAGTCCTTCATCAACCTGTCACTCAGCGATTTGTCTTCTTTTTTCTGAAGGAAGGTGGCTATGTCATAGTACATAGTTGGAGGCCACATAGAAACACCCTTGGATTCTGTTACCCATCCACTTGTCAAGTCTATCAAAGGATCTGGGACAATACCTATGAAGAAGATTTTCATGATCGTTTAAATGATTTAATTTAAATTTATTCATAACACTAAAGCTATTTTTGCTACATGTACTTCCAAAGGATAAACTATTTTCAAATAGATAGGGTTACAAGCTTCTGGCAGTAATGATTCATTAATGGTAATGCCATATAATTGGATAATTGATTATGTAGGATTTTTAAAATAATGTCCCCGGCCCATGAATTAATGTCCAGCAGGCATAGTTTTGTAATAAATAATGTCCATGGACAATATTTACTTATTCAAATGTGTCCAGGTCACAATTTCCTATAAAAATATGTCCTCAAAAATGAAAAAGTGTCCATGAAAATATTGACATAGAAGTAAATATTTGTGATGTTTTATTCTATTGTCAACTGTCATCCACCCTCGGGGGGGGGGGGCTACTTCAAACTTTTTTTGGTAGGGGTGAGCAGCTGAGACATCAAGTACCCCACCCTTTTCATATATTAATTAACAAAAAACAGAACTATAGATATATTTCAATATTTTCCCCGCTTATCATCTTGTTAAGAAGGAAAATAGTCGCAATAATATCACCTTCTTTTCCAATAAATTCGTCACATCTTAAACACTTTTTTCTTATTGCCCATTTTACATCTTTCATTATGAAGATATTTCAATTCCAAAATACAATACATCAGTGGCGGTTCCAGGGGGGGGGGTTCCGTGGGTTGGAACCCCCCTTTTTTTTGGCCGATCAATGCATTTGAATGGGAGCATATAGTTGGAACCCCCCCCCTTTACTCTGGGTTGGGAATCCCCCCCTTTTTATAATGGCTGGATCCACGCCTGTACATGTACATATAAAAGACGTTTGGTCAGATCATAGATGGTATTACAAAAATGTACATCTGTGGTCAGATAAATGTAATATCACCCCAGAGTGTAACACTTTCACTGATTTTAACATGTTTAAATATTAATTAAAAACTGGTAAAAAGTTTCATTGCCGTTCCCTCTTAAAGGACGCTGTCACAATGGAATTTCTTTAAATAATTGTTATCATGTTTTATGTATACAAACCCTTGAATGTTAATTAGGTGCAAATGTCAAAATAGTTGGATTTATTGCATCTATCACTGGCATCAGTGGAAATACCACATCAGAATAAATAGAGTTTAATTGGTTTGACAAGTAACTGCTGCATTTACGACTGTGGTTTAACCGCATCAAGAATAAATACGGACATCTGATTAGTTTCAGATACTTATGATATAATCAAGCAAGGGACAATATCAACCTATTGATATATTTAATCTGAATTTCTCACTATTTTCATATATCATAGAGCATGAACAAGTGACCTATTCCAGCGGCTCATCCCTACCACTAATTATATAGCAAGTAGCCCCCCGAGCATCCACCAAAGTTTTTTTTTAAATAAGGGGGCTGAGGGGGATAAAGGATCTGCATCTAGAAATTAGAATTAATCTTGCTGCCCTTTTTATGACTTTTAAAATTCTTGTTATCCCTTCATTTTTACATTCACCCCAAATAATACAGCAGTAGTCAGTAAGCATTAAGAACAATATACCTGTTCCAGACCGTATGAGTATTTGGACCGTACGCGTACAGTCTGGACCGTATGCGTACTTTTTCAATATACGCATACGGTCGGACCGTACGCGTACACTAATATTAAGAATTTGGTCAAGTTTATTAGATACAAATGTATATAACTTATATCTCAAATTAACATAAAAAGTTGAATAGTTATTGAAATAAAAACTTAATATTTTAACTATTTGTAAAAAATCAGGCTTATTTAATCTGTTAATCTCCTGTACTTAGCATGTCAGTAATTCATTTATTACAGCCCAGTATGCTCATTGAAATTGAAGTTATCGAAAGTAAACATAATGTGGGAGGACAATTGTTTTAGAATATTTAGGAACTTTACAAAAAATGCATATGCAAAGGAAACTGCATAAACAAAACATGTTAATGTTAAAAATATATGACGTTCCTTGTGGAAGCAAGTGTCATCTTGGGCCAGAGTAACAAAATAGGATTCACGGATATAAAATTAAACAAAATTTAATATTTAATTTTAATTGTTCGCTTATTCACTTTATCCATCTAATTGTAATAATAACAATGTGTATAACTAAAAGTAAAGATTTTGATAAATGTTTCTTAACATTTAACCCATATGATCCCAAAACATGTATGGTCAGTTGGACCGTACGCGTATACCCATACGGTCCGACCGTACGCGTAGTGTCGGACCGTACGAGTATACGTATACGGTCCGGACTGTACGATCCAAATACTCGTATGGTCTGGAACATACCCATTGTAATATATATGCTTTCCTTGCATTTTATATAGACTTATAGTATACAGGTATAGGCTGTCTGTATATCTTATATTTTTTTTATTAGAGCTATGGGTATTTTGCATAGTAAATGTATTTTTATAAAGGTAACCTTTTGGTGCCTTCAATTTGTCACAGTACTGATCAGCTTTCAGTTTTCTCTCTTCGGCGGGTGTTAGCACTGGCTTAATCTTCATCAAATCAGCGGAATAAACCAGTGCTACAAGTTCTTCTTTCTTCCCAGATGTTCTCAAACCACGTATCCGCAGATACTGTTGCAGCACTGGTACCGTCCACCGTTTAAAAGTATCAATCGTGGTGTCATTTTCAGACATCTCGATAAAAACCAACTCTCTCTCCTCAAAATGTAACCGCCAAAATGCTTTGTTTATCTTCCGTCCGATCCCACAATGCAAAGCGGCAAATCTCCTATGTACCGGAAGTAATCGAAACTCCGAACTCGCTTATAGAAGTGTCCTCGTGTATTTATTCTTTAGCTTCGTGTTTCTTGCGTTTAATGGCAATGGTCAATAAATATTCGCTTTAATTTCTCTCTGAGGAATTAGAAAAGCAATAAAACCGTAAACCCGTAAACCCGTAAGCTATCACGTTTCTTAGTTGTCTGGGGCTAAATATATCGTTTATACGTCTAATACGGCACTTAGCGTTGATATAGTAATACTTCTTACTCGTACTGTTTGGCGATGAATGAGTCGAAATCGATTTGTTTCTGTCAAATCAAGAAAATCGAAAATATCCATAGTTATTCTCCAAATTAGTCTAAGAGTATATACTGTATATATATGTAACACTCAGAAACGTGTCCTTCCCCCCAAACGTGTCCGATACTCCCAAACGTGTCCACATCGACTTCACTGAACTGCAAAACATGTCTAGTTGTACAAAAGGCGTCAAACGCGGCGTGTCATTTGTATTGTTTAAACGCCTAACCGTGTCCATTTTTTAATAAACACCCAAACGTGCCCAATCCCCCAAACTTGTCCTATAATATAAAGAGAACTAAAAACTAAAATACTGATATTCCGTAAAAATAAAACTGTCCTTTTCCGCTCCAAAAAAATATAATTTAATTTCGAGTTACGATTAGTGTAGATTCCTAATAACCGTAAAGTGTAAATTTTTAATAACTGTACACAATTCATATAGGCCTAATCCCAAATTCCCGGAATAATTAAGGTACAATCCAAGAGTTCCGGCAAATATTCTTCCGCATCTCATTATATAACTTATCCAAAGTATGTTGTCGTCCTGTCCATGCATGAAATATTTACCACTGGACGTAGTTTCTCTTGTTTGCGTGTATTTAAGTGATGCTCGAAACTAAAAGTTCATAATATAAATCCTTACTAACAGTTTATAATTTTTAGAGCTTTTTTCCATTTTTTGAGAGAATCAAATAGTTTCTAAGTGAAGTTATAAAAAAAATCGGTCTTTATTTTTAATTTTTACGAATGTTTATCACGAATAATCGTAAACAAAATTAGGCCCGTTCCTAAATCCCCGATATGATAATAAAACTTATGTAAAGTATGTATTGTTAATATGATATCGTTCAAATAATTCATGAAATATTTGGCACTGGACTTATGACTCTTGTTTGTATGTCTTCACTTTAGTAGTGATGCTGGAAATCTAAAATTTATTAAAATACCTGATAACCAGTTTATGATTTGAATATCTTTTAAAATATCAGAACTGTTGAAAAAAAGGGAAGTCAATTCTTTTAAAATCCTACCGTGCAGTATTCGCGGATTACAGCTGATTTCCTAATGCTTGCAAAGTAAAACTTTGTTTGGCTTGCTTGCTTTGTTTGTGTAATTGTTAATACAATCTTTGTAAATAAGATTGGCATCTTTAAACAATATAAATAGGCATAGTTTAATCTGAATATATTGTATTTGAATTTAATTGGGTGTTATCCTATGGTAAACGCTTAATTCAACTGAACTAGAATTGTTTGTACATGTTTGTGCGCTCTAAACGAGCATAATACTTGCAACTGGACTATAAGCAATTTCAGTCAAAAGTCGATTTATATGTTACAGATTAAATTTGCAATAACAACCGGCATTGAACCAACTAATACTAATAAATGACCACTTCATCAACTGTGTCCCCCATTATAGAATTGCCGTAAAAGTTATTGATTTTATACATGTATTAGCGCTAAAAGACTTGAGACGTTCTGGCGTTAAATAGTGGACACGTTTTGGCGAATAACAATTTTCGGACACGTTTAGGGGTTATAAAATCAGACACGTTTGGGGAATATTGGATATTACGGACACGTTTAGGGAGAATAGACACGTTTGGGGGAATCGGACACGTTTGGGGGACAGGACACATTTGGGAGTGTTACATATATTCGTTTTATTTTCAGCAAATGATGATATGAACAAAAGAAGTAGCTCGTATATGTCAAAGACAAAGAAATCCAACGACACAAAATTGTAAAGAACATATTGTCAAGGGAGTTAATGATTTATATATTTTCAGAAATTTTAAGAAATAGCCTAGCTGATAAGAAAAACTAGTCAATGTCACAAAGTTATGACTATTTTATATTTTTCTTATAGTATTTGTTATTATATATTATATAACAATTGCATTATGAATTTTTGTACTTGTACTTTCAAATTTGCAAAATATCACCTCCTCCAAAACATCTAAATATAGTTTAATAGAATATAAATGTTGTGTAAATTTAAATATTGTATGTATGTAACGAATGTCATGTTTTTCTTGGTTACAGTCCAATATTTGGGTTTTACACCAATAAAATGATTTGATTTTGAC
The DNA here is from genome assembly GCF_965363235.1 of Mytilus galloprovincialis. Taxonomy (NCBI): domain Eukaryota; kingdom Metazoa; phylum Mollusca; class Bivalvia; order Mytilida; family Mytilidae; genus Mytilus; species Mytilus galloprovincialis. The sequence continues at coordinate 28,221,407 of NC_134847.1, read as the reverse complement.
TCAATGGTTTGTTTTACATTAATTTATTATTAAAAACTATTATAATGGCTTCATATTTTGTTTTTACAACAATGAATGATTAACAAATATGTCTGGCTTCATATTTGGTGACCGTCAATGTCTAAAATGTCCGAATGAATTTACAAATTGTTAATGTCTCAAATAGCTTAGAGTGCTAGGACAGCTGTTGTGTTCACTTTTCCTTAATGTTCTCATTTTAAATGATCAATAGTTCATTGCTAGCATTTATCTTTTTTAGAATTCATCAAGTTAGGATTATTAGGACTAGCAACACCTTGAAGCTTATTATTATTAGGACGTTAGCTTATGTAAATGGTATATACATTATTTTCATCAGATAATCATTACTATTCTATATGTAACTTTAAAAATGTAATTAAATGGTAGCATTTTTTTCTTTTCACATTCTATCTTTCCTCCTTTTTTTAATCGACTTTCCATATACTTATTCGTCTCTAGACATCTACAAACAAAGCCAAGTAAGCTGCGTCCTGGTCTGCACTGTCTTCCGATTTTGAAGTCTACGGAGGTCATTTTGTCACTAATGGTTTTTGATGTTTTTAAGTCTCTACTTACCTTTCCTGAGCACCTGAGATCACCCCTAGTTTTTGGTGGGGTTCGTGTTGCTTATTCTTTAGTTTTCTATGTTGTGCCATGTGTACTATTGTTTGTCTGTTTGTCTTTTTCAGTTTTAGCCTTGGCGTTGTCAGTTTATTTTCGATTTATGAGTTTGACTCTCCCTCTGGTATCTTTCGTCCCTCTTTAAGCCATACTGGAAATATATAATTTAGACAAAATGAATGCATTTGTAAAATATGTATGGTTCTCAAGTCTCAAAACAGATCTTCGCTAAAATCAAAACAATCTTTCTCAGAATCTAACGCGTAAACACTAACAGTGTTGACAGTATTGAATTAAATTTCTTGAATGATGCTAAAATCAATACTACACGGAAGTGGTATAAAAACAAATTACAAAATGCTTTTAACTGTACGTCTTGGGTATCAGAGATTCACAGATTTATGTGACAAGTTGATGAAATATGTCTACTAGTTTTTGTAAAGATGTGTGAAGAACATATCAGATTTAACTACAATTGTTTACAGTACATGGGCTTTTTTCTCCAATTTTAATTTCAAGAACTTGATATATAATATTTTTGATGTATTGTATCCCCTCCTTTCTGTGTGTGTTAGTTACATTGTAGTGTTGTGTCGTTGTTCTACTCTTATATTTATGCGTTTCCGTCAGTTTTAGTTTGTTACCCCGATTTAGTTTTTTGTCCATGGATTTATGAGTTTGAACAGCGGTATACTACTGTTGCCTTTATTTATACTTATATAAAAGAACTAAACCACTGTCTCATTAGCCTGTCAACACTGACGTTGTGGGTTAAAATCCAGAACATTGCAGCACTTTCGACCCCAATCTTAATTGACTAGGATTGTTAGTTTCCTATTGAAGATCCTTGGTTCTCTCGAGGTACTGCGGTTTACTCCTCGACCGCCACAAAATACTAATAGTGCATTAAACAATAAATCAAACTATATAAAAATAAGGAGATGTGGTATGATGGCCAATAAGACAACTATCCATTAGAGTTCAAATGAAGTTAATTTTCTCGAAATATATTCTATCTAAAAAACATTTCATAAGAGACCATGAGGACGCTAAGTTCCATTCGTCAAATAGCAAAAAACATCATTGATTTGTCCCAAAATGATTCTTGATCCTCAAAACGTTTAACCTCTCTTTTTTTAAGTTACATGTGTGTTGCATCAACACTTTTCTATCGTGATATGGGGACAAAGTCCCCTATTACAGTAGAAAATTCAATAAAAAAAGAATTGTTTTTTTTTATCGGGAAAATTTCCCGAACTTTTCATTGTACTAATGAACTCAAAATCGTCCAATTTAATTTTTTTTGTCGCGTTTTTTAATTTCCGGATCGGCGCAGAAATCTACTTTCGTTTCCGGTCTTGTTTACATGAGACTTTGAATAAAATGTGTATTTATCAGTCTAAGAAAGGAACTAATACTAATTCAGTTTTTAAAAAATGTTTGTTATTAAAAAAACGTTACCTGATGACAGCGTTTCTTTGTTTGCATTGAATATGACGTCATAGCTTAAATAACGTCACAACTAAAATCCCTAACAACAGAACCAAAATCGGAAACGTTACGGTATTTCCGTTTCTCTTTTTAACATTGTTGATTTTAAAAAAAATCATAGACTTCGTCCCCATTCATAGGTAATTCCTGCCTCATATTATTAATGAAGTATTTGTCACAAGAAAGAAAACAATTTACGAAAAACAATGATGATAGACATGAACTACAGGCTTCTGACTTGGTACAGGCACACAAAGAATGTGGCGGGATTAAACATGTTCGTGACCTTTATCAAGTATTGTTTTCTAAAATCATCAACTGTGTCTGGCCGTTATGTAAAGATTAAATTTTGACATATAAGAATGAAATCTCTAAACGCTATCCAATTAATCAAATGGAAGTAATTCGCAAACGAAGCTGTATAAAGAATATTAGTTTATGTTTTTCTTCAGATAATAATATAGAAACAACATAAAGCTCTGTATAAAAACTGTGGCTTTTAAGATAAAGCCTTTTTCCGTTAATCAAACGTTCTTGTTTTTAGAAAATTAAACCAGATAAGAATCTGTCAAAAAAATCAACGATATTACAGAACTTTTATATGATTTGTTTGTCATTACTTTGCATTTAATGCAATGTGACGGTTAATTTATCAAAATGCACATCCGTTTTTTTTTTTTTTTTTTTTGTTGTTTTTTTTATTTTGTTCAAGATTGCTGCAAACTCTTTCATGTCGCTGGGGTTTTTCAAATCGATCAGTTGTTTTAAAACGCATAGTATGATTTACATTCTTACAAAGTGTGTTCCTTGTTTAACCAGGAACATATATATTGACTACAGTAACTGTTCCAAGGTTTAACCTAGCTTAATCTTAGACCCAAAAAATTGAAATCTAAAAAGGGAAACGTTTGAGATCAAAAGAAACTAGGCTGGTTCCATTTCCTTTATCTGTTTAGCTCGGAACTCAGATACCATGAACTCATGAAGAGAACCAGCATGAAGAAAGCATTAAAAGTTGAAAAAATATTTTTATAACAACAACAAACTCACATCAACTGCATGGAAGCTTGTGAATATTGTGTGTATCGCTAATTGCCAGCATTTATATATTGTATGATATTCCGGATTAAATGGTCCAGTCAACTTATATCAATAATAGTCAATAAAGAATTAAAAAATAAAAACTCAAAGAAGAACAAATTTAAAATTAAGATAAAATAAAAAATAATATACAACTCGAGAATTAAAGAGGTGTATGACGAAATACGGAATAAAATGTTGCCTCTCTTGTAGATGTGGCGGTAAAGTCCATGGTTTTGCTTTCCCTTCCCCTAACCCCAAAACATCATATAGATAAACTAAAACAAAAATTAGGGCTGCGTTCAATTAAATTCATTTGGTAATAAATATTCTCTACAAAAACATTTTATTCACATTTTTATTTTATTTTTTTCCGACGTAGTCGATATAGTTTCGGTTTGTGCCCTTTGAACTTAAGGACACTTAACTATGGCAACAGAATACGCATGCTCGAAAATCCTTTCTGTGATTGGACAAAATGCTGTCATTGTGGGTGATTTGGTTGTGTTTGAAAAAACGTCTCGTTAATTATATCGTAATGAAAAGCAAGTGAAAAACTATAAATATTTGAATTAGATCTTACAAAGATTTATATTTTTATTAAAATAATTGTTTCTCCAATAGCTCTTTGCATCCGTGACGGCTGTTTATTCGGGACAATCAAGGATTTGTAAGACTATACAAATCCTTGTACGAACGTACATGACTTTTAGAATGCAACTACGCATGTGAGATTTCCGCGGGGTTTTGGTGAATGTAAACAGAAAGATACGAGGACCGAGAATACTGAACACAAACAGAGAAAACGTTATTTAAATGGTATCTTTGTGCTTCTGAAGGTTATCGAAATGATAGCTTTAAACATATACTCAAATTTAAATACGTCGGATATCTTTTTTAAAGATAGTTCTTGTTTTTACATTTAGAATGAAATTCAAAACAGTGTGGCTGTGGCCATTGATTGACACGTTAAATTCATCCATTGACTGGGACAATTTACGTGAACGTTTGTCTGTAACGACCACTGTTCACGACGTACCTACGATAGACATTTAAACTGTGGGGTCACCAAAGGTTTCTTAACGCCTTACATTATAAAATAATTCGAAAAATTAATCAGGAATAACCTTTATGTTTTGATTTATATAATTTATAAATCAAAACATCGTTTTATTTCTGATTAATTTTTCGAATTACTTTATTAAGGTGTTGAGAACCTTTGGTGACCCCCTAGTTTAAATGTCTTTAAAAAGTACATAGTGAGCAGTGGTCGTTACATACAAACTTTCACCTAAATTGTCCCAGTCAATGTATGAATTTGATGTGTCAATCAATGGCCACAGCCACACTGTTTTGAATTTCATTCTATTATCTGTTGTTATGAACCCTTGATAATAACCTTTCCAGTTGCATAATGAATAAATAGATTAGCATAAATTGTACATCTACTCTCTCAGTTACTTTCATTTGTCTTTTATTTACATGTCAAAACAATATGTATATCAGTAGATATAATTATCTTTGCAGTTAGTTATTGAAAAAAGCAAAACTTATGTTTAAAAAAAAACTAAGATCCCCATTTCTTTATATTATTCCTTTTTCTACCGTCGATTGAAATTATTTGACCAAAGCTCACCAATTAATATAGCTTAGCCTCTTTCAACACCATGGAAAGAATTCTTGAAGACATAATAAGCTATCTAACTAATGTGTACAATTTTTCACTGCGTATCGCTGTTAATAACAGAGATCCTGTTAATCAGAGAGAATCTGACCGTACATATAATGGATTAAATGTGCCAGCCTCCAGAGATCCAATTAAGGCAATCAAGTGTTGTCACAAAGTAATACTGTATCGAGAATCTGTCAATGTTTGCTTATAGAAGGGAAATGGTTTAGTATATTAAGTGGGAAGATTTGTCGAATCATTTTTGGTATATTTCCAGATGCATGTATATTTTTTATCGTAAAATTTGTAAAACTTGAAAGAGGGTTTCAAAATTTACTATTTACCTCTAGTAAGTAAGTAAATCGATAATTTCAAAAAAATAATAATTTTTGTTAAGAAAAGATTAATTTATACAAGATTTGCATTTCCTCTATTCGTACTATAATTATATTCAGTAGCGTGTTAAGAAATCCGCTTATATCAACTAAAGTGTGGTTTATAAAACTAATGTTGGTCTTCATCTTGAGAAATACTAAGATAATGAAATTACTAGATCGTGACCGGGTGTTGACTTGGGTTTTTTTCCTAGATAAGTTTAATACAACATTATTTTTTGACAATTTATATATTTTCAATACTTATTTTAATACACAGACATTAACTTGATACATTAAGTTTTATAATATATTTATAATAAAAAATTTCATATTTTATCTATTTGATATTTCAATCGTTCACTTTGAGAATTTTCTATTTTGATGTAGCATCATTCCAGTTAAAAAAAAAAACAATCACTCTCTATTTATATTAAGAGGGGCTTTTTTTCTATTGAAACCCATTAATATTAGAATACGTAGAAACTTTTTAACAGTTCTATGACCTAAAAAGTATAACAAAATACCAAACTCCAAGGTAAATTCAAAAAGGGGAAGTAACTCCAAGGTAAATTCAAAAAGGGGAAGTAAAAAAAAATGAAAGCTATTGAAAAAATCAACAGTACCAACAAACAGAACGAGCGGAAAACAAATGTCATATTCCTGACTTGGTTCAGAAATTTTCCAAAGAAAACGGCCCCAAAAGATTACCAAATTCAATTGAGGTTAAAATTTCTTGAAGAAGTTTAAATCTTATCATTTTAATTCATCAGCTGGATAACATGGGCCACTAGAGAAGCAAAACTGTTAAGTCCGTACATGTATGTGTACATGCATGTGTAGTACTAGTGTAGCACAATCTTTAAATTCCTGTATAATAAGTGGGCTCTCATTTGACTAACCGTCTCTCTTTCCTCTATAATCGCTTTTACATTTTGACTATTTTCAAACCACTTTTTCTAAAGTTAATATAACAAAAAATAAGCGATATATGGTTCAGATTTTGCATAATGATGGCCATAGCCTTTGTTATTGCCAATAATACAACATTTTTGGTGACTATACGATTATTAGAATAAAATGCCAGACTCGAGAGAATCAATTTATCCAATTATTTATTACAACAAATCATGCATTAACACATCGTACTACTGTTCATCTAAAAATACACAGTCCGTTGCCTTTCTTGACAGATTTGGAACAAAGAGAATCGATAGTTTTACACTGTTGACTTTGTTTCATGATTAAAAAGAAATCCCTATACTGCCATTGAAAGGAATTATATGAAAGCGCCAGACGCATGGTATTACCTTCGAACAAATAAACATTGTCCATAAGAACGGAAAGAGTTTCTCAATAACAATGAAGTTCTAACACGAAAACATCTAAACAAGTAAACTTTGTAATAATTATTATTTTCATTGTTAAATTGTGCATTATCATTATTTATCCATTTGTTTATTTGTTAACACTGTAGAATATAAATCATTGATTTTAATATTATGTTCAAGAAACTATCATTGGATGTTAAGATTTAATTATCTATATTAAGTTAATAAAGACATTTCAAATCATGTTTTAATTTTCGGAAAACAGAATTAAATCAAATAAACTCATCATATATTTTTTCGCCAGACGCGCGTTTCGTCTACAAAAGACTCATCAGCCACGCTCGAATCCAACAAAATAAAAAGACCAAATAAAGTACAAAGTTGAAGAATTGAGGACCAAAATTCCTAAAAAGTTTTGCCAAATACAGCTAAGGTTATCTATTCCTGAGGTAGAAAAGCCTTATTATTCTTACAAAAATCAAAAGTTTTATAAACAGTGAATTTATAATAATGACCATATCAATGATAATTCATGTCAGCACAGAAGTGCTGACTACTGGGATGGTGATACCCTCGGGAAATGAAAACTCCACCAGCAGTGGCATCGACCCAGTGGTTGTAAATAAATTATCATAAATATATTGCACCTAACAATTTGAAAAACAATGGAGCACAAAGATATGTTATCGTGTACCTTTTCTAAACCCGGAGCCTCCAAAGTCATTGTTATCCATGCATGTTCTAACATTTTTGCACGATCTCTCAATCTCCGGCGCACAGTAACCTCAGCTCGTTCATTTGTATTACTAAACAATCAATTGAAATTTTTGGCATAAATTTTCGAGTGCAATACTGAGACTGATCACCTCTCCTTGTGCTGAATCAACGTCTAATATAAACAATTAGTACTACAACAACTCTTTTATGCTACTGTATGAAAAAACTCAAACGACAAGAATAACATGTATCTAGTATATATATATATATATATATATATAAAATTTATGCCAAATATATATATAGCCGGGTATGCGGTATAGGTTTTTCTCGTTATAGGTCGTGAGGTTGCCTATTAATATAGCTTGCATTCACTTCATTTGAACTTTTGGTAAATAGTTGGCTGCTCGGCAATCAAACCACATCTCCTTATTTTTAAACTAATATCTTCAACGACCGTCCTCCAACATATCAATTTTAAAACGATATATTGCACTCGTGCAATACGCAGAATATTGCATGCTTACTTTTGATAAGATCTACAGGGAATATCACAATACTATACCAGAGATTTTAATATTACATCTATAAAGGCAGCGCATCTAAGTAAATTATTTCATTTAGAATAGTTCATCTACTTGCAATCATGTTTTCTTATTCCCATGTAAATAAGTTGGCCTATGTGATGAAAAATATATTGATTACTTTCTTCAAACTAGGAAAAGCAGAGCATCAAGCTATTTGTCTTATAATCAAATTGTTTCATTATTTTTGCAGCAAATTGTAGTTCTCACTTAATCCCTGGAGCCTGTAGATTTGATTATTTTCTTTATATGATCGTGAAAGGGTTATCATTAGAATAACACATTAAATATACCGATGCAGTATTCTCAAATACTGATATGATTTCAAAAATACTGATTTATTGAAATATAAAAATTTAATTCCGTTAAGAATAATAAGCTTCTCCATACTGGAGTATATACTTATATTTACAGTTAGAGTAAGTAAATATACTAGTAAAATGTAAGTAACGATAATTTATACTAAGCAACAAGGAGCTGTATGAATGCCCATGAGATAACTATAATCCAACAGAATCTAAATATATAGATATAGGCAATAAAAGAGGTCACCGTATGCATGGCCTTCAACATTGAGCAAATCATTCACTACAGACGAAATAGCGACGACCTGATTTTTATCGAACAGATTCAAAAGACCAACGAAAACATAGGACAGGTACAATATGATGCAGAATGAGGCTGGTTTAACGTATCTGTGAGCGATCAGTTCCCCTACCCATTGCTAGTTCTGACAAAAAATGAAGACAAGATCAACATCTACATGAAATCAGAAACGATATTTTGTACATGGAAGGAAAAAAAATAATAAAGATAAAAGACGTGCAGCGAAAAATAAAAGTGCGTTGCAGGAGTTAAATATCTAAATCAATGTCCTTGAACTTAATATAGGATACTGGATACCTATTAATGACCTTTAGATGTGTTCTATTTCACATCAGAGTTATTTTCAAAAAACACGAAGAATCACGTCTTCACATGTGGATCTACTAACATCATAACGTGTTTCTGAAAATATAAAAGTTAGAAAGTTATAAGACGGTACTTTTGTAAATTTTCATGTATTTCTACATTCGCTTTGAACAACGTCAACGAAAAAACGTGAAATTCACAATATTGTAACAAATATATCATCAATGTATGTATCAGTGTACAGTTCATCGTGTACATGTATATGTAAAGTCATTAATTGGAAATCTTTTCAAAAACAATTACATTATTCATGCTATTTAACGTGATACATGTAAAACTAAACCAAATTCTAATACTTTTCGAATTTGACCATTTGGGTAAAACACTCTCTGGATTGATTAGGAACACACATCTATTTTCCGATGGAATTGCTATAGAAAATTTAATTTATAATTCCTTTACTGGTATTAGACGATTATATTCTTTGGTCAATGATCTTATGGGTTGCTCATCGGCGATTACTCATCATCTCTATATCTCTCATTGCTGCAAGTGAAAACAATGCACAAAGAAAAAAATCAAGATTCGATATGATCAAACAATGCTATCGATGAAATTTGTATGTTAACCTCTATAGTAGCTGGCTTTTTGTACTAACAATGTACAAAACTTTTTAAATCAAAGTAATACACAGCTACGTTTGCATAGGTACTATTTCTGTACTATTTCTGTACTTAAAATTTGTAGTACTGGAAATTTACTTTTAATATTTAGTACTATTTCTTTACTTTAGAATTATTGTAATATTTAGGTACTTGATTTGTACTTAAAATATTGGTACAGAAACAATACAAACAATGATCACAGTATTCCATGTTTGAACATTATAACTTTATGAGATTTGAAGAAGACAAACTTTCAAAATGCTGAAAATGTTTCCATGCAACAAAAAATTTGTAGTACTTAAATTTCAAGTACAAATCAAGTACTGTAAAATTCAGGTACCTAAATTTTACAATAATTTTTTAAGTAACAAAAAAGTACTGAATATTAAAAGTAGATTTCCAGTACTACAGATTTTTGGTACAGAAATAGTACCTATGCAAAAGTAGCTGTGTACCTTTAATAAATCTCAAAACACACATTGTGCCAACTCTTTCAGAGTAAATTGGTATGGTTGTTTGTGGTGGGTCTTTCTTTGGAAGTATAAGAGTCCATACAAGAAACATTTTGTTTAGTTTTGTTGAAAACTATAAATAGCAGATATATAATATAAGCAATAACAAAAAATACCAGACGCAATGATTGAATAATAGTAGTAAAAATATATCCTTTATCAATAAGTCCAATATATAAATAATGTTATTGTAGTAGAGTTTTGCGTGAAATACTACTTTTGATTATATCACTGCATATAAAGCCTGTCGTAAATACCACTCTTGATTAAATTCTTGTCTGCAGAATTGTCCTTTTAGATATTCAGTTGTTCAATTTAGCTTACGAATATAGATATTCACAAGTATAAAGCGTTTTAGTTAAGAAAATGATATAACAACAACACTTCCTCACAAGAAACAAACGAGATGCTACACCAAGGAAGGCGAATTAAGAATGGGAAAAAAAATGTCCGCGTTTTTCCGGAGAGTGGATTTTATGAATACATGTCGTCCTGTTATGGTGTACATCATCATTTTAAACCATACACAATCACTCTCTCGGACAAAGATGGTCTCTAAGTTAGATGGATTTAGCTACTAGTATTACTTTTTGTTTTATTGCTCTTCACCATTTGTCTGTCCTTGTACATCCATGGCTTTAAAATATTTGGCTTTGATTGGTCAGAAAAGTGCTTTCGAAACATGGTGGTTGTGTTGTTTTAATTTTTTTACACCAATACACGAGTACACCTTACATGATCATCAGACTCCATTACACGATACTGTATACACCATAACAATCTTCCAAGCAAGGACCGAGGTTCATGAACTCAGCAAGCAATTGCAGGACTTCGAAAAGTTCCGAAAACCGACAACCTTGCTTCGGAAGTTGACACCATAACACTTAACCATTCTCCATTACATAATCCATTATTCAAATTTACTCTTTGTTATGTCCGCAACGGTAATATGTGGGTCTCATTGGGGTCTTAGCGTGAAGCGGGATTGCCGATTTTTTGTAAGCGTGACACGTGAAAGTCGAATTATTGTGCCGTGAAAACGGGAAATGGAGTCTAGCGGGACCCGGGAAATTACAAAAAAATGAGAATTGCTTAAGTACATAGTGTAAGCGGGATACGGGAATCTGTCAAAACAGTAAGCGGGATCCGGGATCAGAACCCCCCCCCCCCCCAATGAGACCCCCTAATATGTCCAAAACAATATGCATTGCTCTGCTAATGGCTATTTAGCTTGAGTTGTCTAGTCATCTTGTTGATTTTTCCATTTCAAGAACAGATGCATACATATGATGCCTACTCAGCAAGGTACAAGATCTTACACTTCAAAACCGAAGACAAAGTTTTCCCCTGAAACCATTTTTTTAAAGAATTAAGTCACCGAATTTTATTATAGAATTTTAAGAGGGTATTAGCAATGTACACCATAGATTTTCTGTGTACCTTGAAAGTTATAGGTCATTCATTTTTCAATATCCTCGTCCCTCCCACGGTCACTGAGAAAGAGATTGGTCCTGTTGGTTATTACAAGTTTCTTTAATAAATAAAATGATGATTAAATTAGAAAAACGAGACATTTTTGTGACAGGTTTAAGTGTTGTTGAAGTAGATGTCATCAATACCCACTTATCTATACTTATAAGTAGGTAGGTCAAGATCTATTGTGCATGTCTTTTGTCATATTATTTATAGTAAACCATTCATCCCACCCAAACAGCAATTAATTTGACGAAAGGAAGAGATACTTAATTTTATACAGACTGCCTAGTTCACGAATACCATCAACATATTTTTTGAAATACTGATATAAAAAAGAAGATGTGGTATGATTGCCAATGAGACAACTATCCACAAAAGACCAAAATGACACAGACATCAACAACTATAGGTCACCGTACGGCCTTCAACAATGAGCAAAGCCCACACCCACCGCACAGTCAGCTATAATAGGCCCCGATAAGACAATGTAAAACGAGAAAACTAAGGGCCTTATTTGTGTAAAAAATTGAACGCAAAACAAATACGCTATTTCAAAAACTAGAAACGTACAACGGTAAAAATGCAGTCAGCAGAAAGGAATGTGTGAAACTGATTACAGGTATTACTAGTAACTTCATTGGGTATGCTTGTGACAAAGAAGTCTCTGGGTTGATGTTCATCTATCCGACAGTAAAAACTAATGCTTTATGAGGACGTCCTTTTAGGCTCTACGGGATGTATAAATACACATTTACGTCCAATGCGTATGAAAACTTTTAAGTCTGATTCCTCTTGTAGTGAGCTCGAGAGTATCACTTTTGAGGAGTATCACTATCGCTTCATCTTTTATAGTGAACCCTTGCACTTACATCAATTTTTAATGAAGGTTCGTAGGTGGTGACCTATTGTGAAGTCAAATTGTCTGGCCTATTTTTGCGCTGTCAGTCTGAATTCCAGCATGCACGTCATTCAAGTAGTTCAATGTTTGCACAACCAATGTACACGAATTAGCTACATTATTAGATTTTGAATCGTCCTGGCATGCGAAAAATATCTGCCACTGATTGTTAAGCAAATAACGTGGAATGAAAAGGTCTGAAATATTTGCCACTGGACTTCTATAAAAACAATCGCTTCAACACACCATTAGTTTCACAGGTCAAAAATACATAAAGCGCGCTTAATTGGCATCATCAAACGAAATGTGCATAAACATAACAACCAATACCGCCTAAGCTTAATTAGCTCTGATTTCAGTAAAAAAAAAATAGAAGATGTGGTATGATTGTCAATGCGACAATTACCCAACAGCGTCTAAATGAAGCGGATTAAAGCAACTATGTGTCTTAACTATATAGGTATTTGACTCCTCTGTTACAGCACAAGGAATTGATTTAAAAACTGACAGTTTATTATCAAATTTAAGCAGTATCAAAGCATTAAGATAGGAAGATTAGTACAAACACAAGCTGTGTTAAAAGAAGAAAAAACTTACAGTAAAGAACGCATGAAATTAAGAAGACATGTGTGCAATAAAAGCAAATAGATACACGTCTTCTTTGACTTCAATTGAACGAATATTTATAAATGCAAATGAATTCCATAAATAACTTTAGCTCCGAGTTGTGTCCTCAGAGTAATTGAAAATAATTAAATGTGTTGTCCATGAAGAAGACAGTGGTTGGCCTTAAGAGAGATATGGGCGTTTAATCACTTAATAGAAACTTTAACTATTTCCTTTAATCACATATTTCTTAAATCACATGGTGAATATATAATGAAGTGTCCTATTTTCATACCAGAAACATTTTAATGAATCTTTGTATATATAAACATAACATAAAACGCTAAGCTAGCTTTCATTGATGAATACGGTTAAAAGAAAATGTAGTGCTTAGTTAATTGCGCTAAGTCGACTGAAACTAAGACGTAAATAAGAAACGGCATCATTTTAACGAACATCTTTAAACTTTCTTAAGTGTTTCATCTTCTTAAACATTATGTGTGTCCTATTTTATTAAATGAATCACTAATTGACGCATTCCGAAAGGAAAAAGGGAGCAATATTGGGTGTGCTTTTTTTCTCACGATCAAACAATACACATGCTATGGCAAAAATTAGAGAGAGCTATCCGAGATTGATTTTTTACCAGTCAAATTGCGATGATGTGTTATTTTTTCATCCAGACAAAGAGACATCTTCAGATGATGACGAGCGACTTTAGAATACTTTAATCTGGATTTTAATACAGTGCGCAGACGACAGTTGTCAAGTAGTTGCTAAGAATGGAAGTTGCGTCGTAAGAATATCACAAAGAAATACATGTAAGTTATGTTAAAGTACATTTATAATATGTTTTACTTCTTAATATGTCATTTTAAAGTTTTATAAAAATGAAAAAATAGATACTATATTTAATTGCCGAGTTTAAAGTAAAAAATAAAGTTTGCAATAAATATGATGTTGTAATTAAATTTTACAAAACTGTCTGCAGATGTTATGCAGATATTTTATACGATCTATTTTATTAATCTTTCGCATTTGATATACAATTGTAAAGGAAAATGACTGTAATGGAGTGTAGTTATAAACGGTTTATGCATTAAATGCTGTCACTTGCATATATTCATTAAATCATTATAGGTTCATTTTTTTGCTACAAATATTTATGAAGTGGCAAATATAGGTTTAACACATTCGAATATTCAGAATTAAAAGTGTGGAAAAAGAACATTATAAATGTGTGTATGAGAAATAAAATTTAAGACTTGAAGGGCCTTAACTTGAATCAACAAAACCCTCTTTAATCATGTCTTTTAGTTTATCGTTTAATATTTTTTTGAATGTTTCAAGAATACATATGTTATAGGATATTTTGTATTTTATAAAACTTTTTTTTACTAAATCTAAAGCATAAATTGGGCTATAATTTTGACTTTAACAAGAACGAAGAGTTATATTTTATGCGCGGACTATATAGATTTGTGTCACCATTTTGTTGTGATTTGTTTTTTGGGAAGGGGCGGGGGCACGTAGAATTAATTTAATTGTTTATTTGTTTACCATCCAGTGATATCTCATATATTAATATATAAGTAAAAATGGTAAGATATTTAATCAGGTTTCATCCCGCGGCTAATCACGAGAGAAAAAGGTTAGCTAAAATATAAATTGTTCAAATAGAGAACCTAATTATCTTATCCTATTATAGGCTGGTAGTCGACGTATATTATTATGTCTCCTTAGATTTATAAATATGTCTAAATAAATACATAATAACTCATTCAACGCTATTAGTTCGGAAATTCTCAGTAATTTAGCATAAATCATAAAGTGCATATGTCACCATGATCAAAATTGGATGCGTTTTCTGACATTTTCACGAGCACTTATTCCGGAAGCGAACTTTGATTGCCATTATAGAAATGTCACAAGCAATTTTGATAATTTGATATTTTAATATGTTTGAATTTATCATTCTGGTAACAGTGGGAAACATTTTAGTAATGGAATCATATTATGGGTTTTAACTGTATTTTCATTAAACTCGTCTCCCAAAAGTTCAAGGTTTCATATTCCAATTTAAAGAACTTTTATTAAAATTAGGAGAATGTGATGCATTAAAGGGACATTAGCTGACAAATTTATGTTCACTGATTTGACTCAAATTCTCATATTTAATTTATATAAAATGAAGATGTGGTATGATTGCCAATGAGACAACTATCCACAAAAGACCAAAAATGAAACAGACATTAACAACTATAGGTCACCGTACGGCCTTCAACAATGAGCAAAGCCCATACTGCATAGTCAGCTATAAAAGGCTCCGATAAGACAATAAGACAATGTAAAACAATTTAAACGAGAAAACTAACGGCCTTATTTATGTAAAAAATAAAATGAACGAAAAACAAATATGTAACACATAAACAAACGACAACCACTGAATTACAGGCTCCTGACTTGGGACAGGCACATACATAAATAATGTGGCGGGGTTAAACATGTTAGCAGTATCCCAACCCTCCCCCTTACCTGGGACAGTGGTATAACAGTACAACATAAGAACAAACTATAAAAAAATTAGTTGAAAAAGGCTTAACTCATCAGATGGACAAAAATACAAGTGGGCGTGGGCGGGTTATACATCCCGACACAATAAACAGATCTGAGAGTACTCGCAGTTATCTAACAGCTAGTTCAAAGCCACTAACAACTAATAAAAAATCATGAATCTAAGACTAAACTATCAATCCGTACACATCCAACATCCAATGGATTTAGTGTAAAGACGTCATAAACAGCCAGAGAAAAACATGACCTTGTGCAATGCCAAGTTTAACATACTTAAACGTATATCAAAATTATAATAAGTCTGAAATAAACAGTTAACAAGGCATGTGCTCGATAAAATATTTTTGCATTTTGTGTGCTTTTATAGTCTAGAGCGGATAAATGATAAATAGAATCTTTCGTCTTAAAATTTCAATAACGTACGTTAAAACAATTCAATAAACCACAAAAATCATTATTGTCCCCCAGACGACATAGAATCTGTCACAGTGTATTTAATGCATAAATTTTGTTCAATATGAATATGTACAGACAGCTGTCTTGGTGTACTAATAGACAAATACTTGCAGCTAATTCTGAATAAATCAGACTATTCCCCAAATTCCGGCAAGTCCATGTAAAATGCTCCGCTTTCTTCTTTTTTCTGTTAGAACGTTGAGCTTTCGGTTATATCTCTAATGCATTATAGTTAGCTTATTAAATAGTTATATTTAACCTTAAACTAATGAACTCTGACAATAAAAACGTTATAATTATTCTTTTTTTTCAAGATGTCGATAATATGATTTACCCTTATAATATATATGTAGTACATTTTTAACCAAGCTGTTACACAACTTCCTCACAGGAAAGTCTATAACATAACAGGTTATCAGTCGTTCAAAAACAATTTTACGATGCAAACATAATTGACTTAAATTTCAGGTAAGTTTGCCAAATTATTTAATCTGGAGGATGTTTACACTTGAAAATTCGACACTTTCCAGCTTTTATATTAGAGAACAAACAAACTATTCCATGTTTACAAAACGTGAAGCAGAAACTATGTCTCTTGTTGAGATGATTTACCTGAAAATGCAAATGGTTGATAATTGATCGTTACCACGTGCTTCTAAAAGATAGTATTACGTAATGTATCTTCACCTTGAAGAAGAGATTCTTCATTTCAAAGATAATGGAATTTTAATAGGTTAACTTTATTGCTTTACTTTCCGTATCAGGCTTTGAAGTTAGTTTTTGTTTTTGTATGATGTTTACATTATCTTACTTGATTAACTTGACAGCGCATCTGACTTTGAAGTCACAAACGCTTTATTTCATAACCGTGAACTATATAAATCTTGTTTGCTTTATATCAAGGGTTGACTGTGCATGGTATATTAATATGGTAACCTCGACTTTTGTTCTGGCAGTACAAGCAATGCCAATGAGGGAGGGAAGGGTATTGGCTTTGAGGGATGTATAAATACACAGTCACGACTTGTTGGAATGGTGAAGATGAAAACTTCCAAATGCCTCGTTGGTTGCTTGTTTAAAGAAGGCCGATGCAATGAAAAAAAATATACCCTGACGAACATGGTTACTCTCTTTTCAATTAGAGGCTTAACGTCCAACGTTTATTCCAGTGGACCCACTTTGCATAATTTACCTGTATTATTTATCGATAATGTGTTATTCGGGGCGATATATGAAATATTTGTCACTGGAAGTTTAGTTTAAAACAATCGACGAATCATGTCTAGATATCAGACAGGGATGTGCATTGAAAAGAGTCTCAAAGGTCGTCTCAAAATGTGTTAATAAAGGGAAACATTTAGATTGTACATTTACTAGGGTGTTTGAGAACTCTGACCATATGCCTTGTCATGAATGACGATTTTTTTATAATATTTTGTTAGAATTTCTATATTGAAATTGGACCAGTTCCCACTATAAACCGAGCGTAATTCGTTTAAATTGTATCAATTGTAGCCATCATTAGACAATCGCGTTCTATGGGAATTGTCTGGACAAAAACAACCATAGTTACACTTTAGTGTCGTTAAATGAAATTAAAAACCGATTAACGGTTCAATCGATCATTTGAAGAATATGCGATTACTCGATTATAATGTGAATCGTTTGGCTGTGTTGTCTCGTCCTCATTTTAATCTAACAACCACCAGCTTGAAAAAATGTGCATTCAATTTTGATCGTTTGTTTTTCTGTTTGAATTGTTTTACGCTAGTCATTTTGGACAGTGACCCTTTATGGCTTGCTTGTTTTTGTGAGCCAACGCTCCATGTTGAAGGCCGTACTTTTACCTATATTTGTTTAATTTTACTCAGTGTGAATTGGATGGCGAGTTGTCTCATAAGCTCTCATAACACATCTTCTTATTTATCTTTGATATTTAATTTTATCTCTCTGAAATTTTTGTCAAGAGCGGCACATGACTTCGATTATTCCCCACATCATCAGATCGTATGTTATTGATTATCACAATCTATTCGGCAACGTGTTCTATAAACCTTAACAAAAATATACTGTATATTGAGGCAAATTACTTGTGCTGATCCTCCTTGTTAGCAACTAACATGTATATTGGTAGCACCTCAGTAATGTTGTTGCAAGTTTTATCGTAAATTATGGAAATGATAAGTAATGCAATATCATATTTTATTATACTTCACGTTAAAATGCCATGATTTGATTGGCTAATACGAGGGTGTTAATTTACTCAATCACATGGCTGAGAGGGTGACACTTTTTTTAATGTTACCCTCTCGTCTAGACCAATCAAAAATCGAAAATTTAAAGGAAAATGAATCGAATTTACATTAAGTAATTAAATACAATGCTTAGTTCTACGTTTTTTGCTCGGAATTTATTATTTGACTGTCTAAATAAAAAAAAAACATCTTACTTAACTTTTGCTGGGTTTTTTTATAATACCCGTAACGTTGAGTTATGCACGTGACGTCATAGAAAATACTTTTAAAATACAATAAATCTGTAAAAGACAATAATGATAGGACATTCAGTATAATAAACTAAATAACACATAGCTGAGAGGGTGATAGAGCAGATTGGTACCCCTCGTAAAAGGATTGTCAACCTTGGCTTCGCCGCGGTTGACAATGTTTTCTTGGGGTAACAATATGCTCTATCACCCTCTCAGCTAGGTGTTATTTATATAGTGTAAAAGAGTAACTGAATGAACAGTGTAACCTTTCTAAACCGAATCTTGCATGAACCGAAAACCTGTCTAAACAAATTTTGTTCCTAAGTATAATACATGGTATATAGTCATATCAAGTTTTACGTCTTGTGATCCTGATAAAAGAACATTTGAAAAAACGAACAAAACATTAAGTCATGAAGAGGTTTCAACTGATTAAATTTAAAAAATCTGATAAAATTTCTATGAGTGGTAGAACCTTTGAATACAATGTCTACCATTTCAACCATGAACAATATTTTTGTTTTGTATTGGACTACTCAAATTGGTTTAAACATGTTTCACCAATATTGTTTAAGTCATTATTACAATCGTCGCCCCCCCCCCCCTCCCCCCACCTTTTATAGTGCAGCCATGGAAATATTCTATTTATAGTTTTAGCACAAAGTATAAATCAAAATCTGTTTTTATTTCAAAGTGTTCCCCCAACAAGTTTTAATGTAAAGTACTATAAAGCTTTAAAGCATCAGTAGCATTTAAACATGTTTTACAAACAGTTTCACCTGCAAGGAATGCATAATGTAATTTATTTCTGCTATTTACGAAACAAACTGTTACATGCATGCTTGAGGGTATGATGGTTTTATATTTGCAAAATTACTTTTCATCACTAACTAAGTATCGACAAACAGTGCAGTTAGTACACTATAGCATATACAGTCGCCGTTCTCAGGCAATCAGTTCATTTTGTTTTTAGAGTTCCTCAGTTTTAGAATTTTTCCCTGAATTTATAATCTTCTTTAGTAAATAGATTTATAAGATTTGAACATCAGATAACTATAATGGCTGTTGTCTCTAATTCTAAAAGTAATGCTTCAATTGCCTTTTATTGGTATAATGTGAAGGAAACGTAACGTTCTTTTGAAGAGCTACATATGATTGTACTTCAA
Source organism: Mytilus galloprovincialis (assembly GCF_965363235.1). Lineage (NCBI taxonomy): Eukaryota > Metazoa > Mollusca > Bivalvia > Mytilida > Mytilidae > Mytilus > Mytilus galloprovincialis. The sequence continues at coordinate 28,201,766 of NC_134847.1, read as the reverse complement.
ATATAACAATATAATTGCTTCAATTCATTCAAATTTATGTATTGTATGCATTAAGGAAACCTCTGTGATCTTGAATGATCTAAAGATCTCTTATCTTGATATGGTCAAATAAAGTACCATAGGCGTTCCAACCGGATGTGTATCTAGGTCATTCTTGGCCTTTACAGAAGACAATAGCATAACATAAGCAAGTGATTGCAAAATTATTTAAAAAATTAAAGTGACAATAGGAGTATGCCAGTCCAACATGAATTAGACAACTCGAGAACAAAACATTCCTGGTAGGGGTCAAAGTCAAAATGCGATTTTTGACAGTATAAAAATACATGTTTAGATTTGATCTGTGATTAAAATTCTTAATCCACTAGTATGGAAACATTGTGTGAGCATTTTTACAGAGCCTACCCAGAGTTTCCAAAGCCATTTCTATAATAAGGGAAAATAATAAAGTTATGAATGAATTGAAAAGACTATGTCAGTTTTTTCTTTTGCATTGTTTTACACCTTTTATTCCGGGCCTTTTATAGCTTGTTATGAAGTATTGGTTTTGCTTATTGTTTAGGTGACATATCATTCCTATTCCTTTACGTCATATTTGGTTTCTGGTGGAGATCTAAAGTTGTCTCATTGGCAATCATGCCACGTCTTATTATTTTTATAACACTGATTTTACATCATCATCATCTTCTGTTAAAGTACAAAAGCGGTGAGATATAACGAAATACAAATACTGTACTGTCGAGTTTCTTGACTTTGAACAGACATATTAACTTGAGATTGATGTATTGCGCATTAAATAACGCAATGTTTAAAAATTCATATTGTTACGCCAAGATTGTAAGGGCATCAAAGGAAATATTGACTTTAGTTTCGGTAAAGTCATCGATTCCTTTAAAAACATTTCTTTAATTTCTCTTTGATTCTAATGTCATTTAAAACACACTCGCTGACATGATCAATGAATTTTGCCTGATTTACGCCTTTCCGTTTCCTTTATGCAAATCTATAAAATGAAATATATTGAAGATCCGGAAATGTAACAAAAACATCACAAGTTTCATAAAAAGTAATATTAATGTTCAGATGTAATAAAATATTATAGAAACGGCGGAAATTGATGAACTATAAATGACAAGCCATGAAATAGATTAAATAGTTATTGCCTGTTGCACAATTCTAAATTACATAATATTCGCAAAGAAATAAATATTGCGCTTGAAAATGCTAATGCAATTGGACGTAAATTGAAATTTTGACATTTCTTTTAAATTATGAAATCTCAACGGACATGGTTTGACATTTCTTCAGACATAAATTTGAGTTTGCTATTCGTTAAATCAATTATTGGAAAGACCAAATAATACCAAATAACGCAAGTAGTATGAAGCAGCTAAATTATCTTAAATAAACATTAGCTCTTTGATCAGTGTAACACTGGGGTCGTGTCAATGAAAGTGTCCTAGGACATGTCCTAAGATAGGTCTTAGGACATTATTTAGGATGGTCTTAGGACTTGTCTGAGACATGTCTTAGGATGTCAAATAAAGCTGTCTTAGGACATTCCTAACTACGGTGGTCTTAGGACCATCCTAACACATTTATTTAATTGAAAATATATGTAGAGATTTGTATGACATAGATTGAATTGTGTTTTAGAACGTATATGTAAAGAGAGGGAGGATGAAGTTTTTTACGGAATACTAATAAATACATTATTAAATATGATAAAAGATATAAATGAATTTAATATGAAAAAAAAGTAAATAGTCACAAAACTTTGTGATATTCGTTTTGGTACATAAACTAGTTTTGTCCTTAGGTCCACTCGATTTCATTACATGTATCGAATCAGGATTAGGTAAAAAAGAAGTAAACTTTTTCCCATATTTGAAAATATGTTGCTTATGATGATAGTATTGTTTAGGTTCAAAAAAGGCATCACGAAATAATTTAATATAATACAATTAAATCTTTAACAAACATTAAGCAATTTTTTTTTTATTAATTTTATCTAATGATAGTTTAATAGTGTATTAGTATTTTTAGTATTGAGTTTATGCCATATTTGTTGTTTTTATTACGTTTTAGGACGATGTAACCTTTAGGACTATCCTAAGATACCTAATTGTATATCCTAACTTTAGGACCAAATTTAGGACATATCTTATTTTAGGAGACTTTCGTTAATCCGACTTAGGACTAAGACGTGTCCTAAGACCATCATAAGACATGTCTTAGTCCTAGGACAGCTTCGTTGACACGGCCCCTGGTTTATTAAAGTTGTCCGCACCGATAGATCCACAAACACAGTTTCGCTGTCTTTTATAAAGGTGTAACCTTGCAGGTTTGCAGTCATGCTAAAAATGTATCTGGACTATGTTTTTTTCTTTAGTATTCGTTTTTAATTAGTTACTATTGGTTCGGATTTCTTTCCCGATAAGTGAGTTGTTGGCGATTGTTTTGATATGTTGTTAGCCAGTGTTTTTTATGAATCCTGTTTCATTATTTTTTAATTATATACAATGTATTGTTCTTTTATTAATGTTCTGTCGATCGATGTCTTTTTGTCAATTTTTGTCTGCCGAATTCCAATTATTGTCACATAAACCTATGGACAGTTTTCCCTTTTTCGAATTAAGCTTGGAGTTTGGTACGGTTTTTTTACTTGTATGTTTACAGCATATCTATTGACAAAAAACGTATGTCCAGATTGTGGTATGGGTTTGCTATTTGCAGGAATTTTGGCGTTTGATTACCATTTGTATAGTCAAAAATCTTGGCGTTTAATGTTCTGATGACAAACTATATGTTGACATCTAAATATGTGTCGTGTGTTTGCTATTTTATTGACGTTTACCCGTCTATAGCTACATCTTGATCAAAATTGAATCGAAAGAAGATGCAACCAGATAGAGGATTGCAATATAATGTTCTTTGCTTTGTTGCACAAAGAAAAGCTTAACTGATAAATACTGATGTTATCGATAAAAAAAATATTGTTTTTTTGTCATTGATTTTCTATATTTATATAATTAAGATATGCCATGTAATGATAATAAAGCAAAAATAGTTATATTTTTATCGAATATTATACACATGTTAAAAACATAATTGAAACACAGGTCTTGTCTAAATTTGTTTCTGAATATTCAACAACAGCTTGTCCTCAATTGAACTTGAAAATTTGTTTTTGTTTTGAAATGTATCGATAAGCCGCAAGCAAGCCCATTAGTATCAACTTACAATACTGCTTTAATAAGGAACAGTCAACTATATTATGCTTTAACATCATTAAAAGCCTCGTTCGTCGACACTAAGGACAAATTAAGACAAGTTCGTGGAAGTATATTTCACTTCATTTAACTGCAAGCGTATTTTATATTTTATATTAACGTTTGAATGAAGGCCAAATATGTGTTTTCCTTGTTTTTGTATTCGCTTGTTTGTATATGTTTTTGATGATCCGAGAACAATAAGAAATATAGTATTACAAAAGAATTCTTTTTTTTTTAATTTGGAAAGGGATCATTTGAATCTAAGTCCCACACATTATAATACTATCAAATCAAATGCACTTTTAATACTGTTGTGCAGTGATTGCATAAGAATAGTTTTAATGGAAAAAAGAATCATAAACTGAACAAATGAAATATTAAGTTTGTGTGTGTTCCCGTGCATCACTTTGTGTTTTGGTTTCAAGGAGGTCTTAAAAGGTTTGAAAAGATTTAATTAACACAATACAAATAAAAATAAAAACGTGGTATTAGCTTAAATAAAGGGGGATCAGAGACATATTACATCATACCACATAAGAAAATGTAATTCGATCATTAATATATTCTTTTCATTTCCATGCTTTGATTTTTTTATTGAAGTTCTGAATATTCTAGTTTTGCTCTCAAACAGAATCACAGTTCTGTTTGAAACAAATTGTCGAGCAATAGTCACTGTCTGACTTAAATTATTAACATAGAAGCGGAAACAGTCAGATCATGAAATTGTATCCGACAAGTAGAATTTCAATTATTTACGATTTTAAACAAATGAAACTGCTCTGAAACTCATTTAGCTATTGATTTTACATTAGGTATTTTGCTCGTATTTTAAAATTCCTACAAAAGATACTAGAAACAAACTATTCATAATAGTAATATCCGATTTGATTTGTTTTGAATCTATTATGTTAAAAGCTTTTATATATATGTGTGCTTAAACGGAAAAAACAGTAATCATGTGTCATTTATACACATCCGTTGACTAATGATGATTCCAATCGTCCTTGACAATATATGTTTTTGGTTTTTATTTTTCAAAGAGTAATTTGATGCTACTTAAGAATTGAATGCTTCTTTTTGTAAATTTATTGGGGTGTAAAAGCGTTGACCGAAGTACATTTTGTATGAAGCGCTTCATTCTAAAAATGTGCGCACGGTCAACGCTTTTACAACCCTATAAAGTTACAAAAAGAAGCATTCAATACTTATAATTACATTTTTTAGCTATGATCATGAAAACACGAATTTTATATATTTTTTTATTTAATTCACAAGTGCACTTTATTGTTGGACCACGTGTTATCATGAATGAAAAGTTGTCATGTGCAGTTAGCCAATCAGAATAAAGTATTATAATGAAATATACATCTTATGTAATTATTTGAATATGAATAACTCACTAACTATACCAGAAATTGGTCCGTCCAATCGAAACGTGGCTTTATTGAAATTTAAGCGCCTGAGCATTTCAACTTTTCAACTTTTTGTCTATGCAGGCAGGCTCAATTTCGAATAAGTCTTACTAGAAGGGGACAATATAAAAAAGAAGATGTGGTATGATTGCCAATGAGACAACTGTCCACAACAGACCAAAATGACACAGCTATTAACAACTATAGGACACTGTACGGCATTCAACAATGAGCAAAGCCCATACCACATAGTCAGCTATAAAAATCCCAATCAAATGTTCTTGATCTTCGAGTCACAAAAACACGAAAAGTATATTAGAAAGAACACTTGCAATATGAAGACATATACAGTTGAGGGTTTCAGATGAGGGTCCTTCATTTCTTTAGTGTTTAAATCAATTTTCACTATTATACTTTATATTTCTTTCATAATTCTCCATACTTTATTTTCTCAATACTCTTTATTCTTTATATACTTAATTACTCCATTAATGTTCTCTATTGTTGCTGGGTTTTTTTTTTTGCAGACTATTCTGTGTTCTTTATTATTATGGTCTGTTTTTGTAGTATTGGTCCCGTATTATATACCCCCTCCCAATACAGCCCCTCATAATTGTGTTAAATTAGAAATAAACTGTTTCATTGAGGACCCATTTTACAACGAAGATGCGGGCTTTTATCCTTGGTAATCAAATTTTAAATTTCATGATTAATGTAAAGTTGTGACTCATGTTTTATTGAATGTGTCAGATTTTTATCTTTTGCACTTGCTTATATATTCATTATTATTCCTAATTTCGACTTATTTATTAACCTTTTTTATTTTTGAAAATTCAAAGATTCACCTTTGTGTTTCAAATAGTTACAATGGACCGATTGCAATAAAATTTGTCAAGTGGAATAATTTGTCTCTTCAACGCACACGTCCACACATTTCTCCTTTCAATGCAGGCGTAACTGTAATATTGAAAAATCAAATGTGTCCTCGAATGAACCGTGTCCTACAAAGTTTGTTTGTATTGAAATGGATCAATAACTAGCTTCAAGCAAATTATTTACTATTATGCCATGTTATACTCTGATAACAAGATGAATAAAAAGTGTATATTAAATAAAGCTAAACTTTACAAACATAAAAAAAACGTAAAATTAATGTTGTTTTTGTTTGAACTTTAAACAGAACAAACTCTTCTTATATTAAAATAAATGAAAAATAATATTACGGTAGCATTTTCTTTGTTTGTGCGTTTAAAATTAAAACATATACTTGGATGAGATAGGGACATAGCAGCTGCCTAAACATGGCATCGGATTTAGCGATTTAATTCCAACCGGACGTGTCTGTATATCTGTACATCCAGCGCAACCAAACGGACGTGTCTGTGTATCTATACATCCAGCGCAACCAAACGGACGTGTCTGTGTATCTATACATCCAGCGCAACAAAACGAACGTGTCTGTGTATCTATACATCCAGCGCAACCAAACGGATGTGTCTGTGTATCTATTCATCCAGCGCAACCAAGCGGACAACGCTTCTGCTTAGTGTCAAACAAGACGAAACTATGTTAAACAGCTGACTAATTATCTGCACCTCAGTTACATGTAAACTAACCTTAAAATGAATAGATGATGAAATAGATCTTTTTGTTCTTACGTTGTGCTGTGCACTCGCACATTCGCTTAACCTGCCACATGTTTATTATACCTGTTCAAAGACGGAAGACAGCATTTCAGTTGTTGTCGTTGGTGGCTATCTGTAAGATCTGTTTTTTTGTTTATCATCTTGTGACTTGTTTCCCATTTTTGTCATGTCATGGCCTTTTTATCTGACCTCACTTTCAATAAATGAATTTCCCGTATGTGTTATGCAAAATTGTCGAAGGTCCCTACAGTAGCCGGCTAAAGTTGCTTACAAACACGTACTTTATTGAATTGTTTAGTGTCTCGAATTAACAATGATATCACATCTTTTACTTATATTTGTATAACATTTATTATATTGAAAAGCGATGTTCAATCTTTGATATTTAGAGAAATTGGGTTTGTCTTTAACTTCTGGATTACTCTGTAAAATAAGATTTAACAATATTATCCGTATACCAATAACACTGCACCGATAAAGCAATGCACTAAAGTAATAAACTACGAAGACATTTTAAACCACTGAAGAGCAATAAAATTACAAAGGATATTTAGAATACTTAAAATGACAAGCTATGAGATGGTCATGTATTAGTTATAAGCTGACATTCATAGTGTAAATTGGAACGCTATCAAATGTATACTAAAATATGTATGCCTACCACTATCAGATGTATACTAAAATATGTATGCCTCGATCTTTTTTTAGATATTATTCATGATGTTTTAATGTTTTGCATTTAAAATCCCATATGATAAAGAGACCTCTAAGAAGAGTTTCAATTTGTAAAACACGAAAATGGGGAATTTAGATTTTACATGATATCAGAAGTCACTTAGAAAACAAGTAAATTATCGACCACCTCAGCTTTATTTGGCAAAACCAATGAGAAGTTACTTAGCCTTTTTACTTTTTTTCATTCGCGCCTCATTGTTGACCGAACACGCGTTTGGCGTACACAATTATTAACGTGTGTATTTAATAAGTTTGTGTTTTATTTTACACATATGTTTGTTTTTCTTTAAGTTTTGTGCTTGGATTGGGTTTATACAGAATAATGAATGCAAAAAAAATATCCCTGAAATCAAATTATACAGAAATGTACTCTCTACCCTCGCTTTCCAGACTATCATAACTTAAGAAACAACATGCCGTTCATATGTATATTACCACACATGATGAAGGATATGCTTTAGAACTTAATTTGCCAGGATATAATTATCAGTCATGGATATCATTCGCAGGTATTGGCTCTTTTTGTCTTTTCCGATAAATGTAACACTTATTACTTGTTTTAGGTTCATTGCATTATTAATACCGAACCATTCGGCAATCCTCGGTAGAATCCGCTACTCTCCATTTTCTGAGGGTACGGAATCGGCCGAGTTGAGACGAATGAATAACGAATATGTATTCAGGACGTTGATGGCATTTATTATGTTTCGATGTTTGTTTTCTGTGCTCTAGTTTAGCTGTAGATTAACAGGTTTCGTATAGCATTGGACAGTAAATGATAAGTTTGTATCAAGCAGCGGGGATATATTCATTTGCCTAATATTGCTGTAAGAAAAATACAGATTTCAAGAATCATTTATGAACCCAGCCTCCGAATGTGGGATTTTCTCTCTATGTTTAAGACCCATTAGTTGTTTTCTGCTCTCACGTCGGATTGTTGTCTCATTGACAAATTCCCTATCATTTCGATTCTCAAATTTATGATACAGTATTACTTCGATAAGCAATAGAAATATGGTCAGCAATGAACACCCCTTCCCCAGGCAGTAAGAATCCTTACTAAAATGGAGCATCCATTTGTCTGTGTGGAATGTTTAAATACACCAGCACGCCCTGTCGCAACTAGGACGTTGATTCTGATGAGAAATTTAATTCGCATGCCTAACTTTCTACCCTTTAAAGAATCATTACAATAATTGTCTTAGGATTCGATAGATGTCCTGTTGCAAGGTAAAATATTTTTTTTTATCAAAACCAATGATCCCATTAGGCGGATGATTTTCCATGCAGTTCCAGTCCAAATTGTCCGCTTTTCATTTCGGTAAACCTATTTGGCAAAACCTAGCTATATGTATTGTACTAAATGTTTTCGTCTTGAATTTGTATGAGATATTTGCCACCAGATGTTTAGCAAACAAAACAATCAATCAATAAATATTTGAATTAAGCTAGAATTGAACTATGACAGTCTATTTCCGAATTGACGAATTAATATTTTTTTACAAAAATGTGTAGGATTGTAGACATACGTTTACCCCAATAATGATACTGAAAAGAATTGGTTAATTGAAATAATTGCATCGTTGTACATAAAGCTGCGTTATACTTGAACAAAAACAAAAAAACTTCAAATTTCATATACATGTAGCAAAATATTTTAAATTTTATTAAAAAAAATAGTTTATTAGATTCGGACGTTCAAAATGAATGCCAGGTGAAGCAGTCTTAAAATTTAATCTAAAAATCACCAGTTAAAAGGATTGCATTTCACTAATATTATACCAAGATGTTTGTAGCCTAATGCGAGCATCTAATTACAGTTAATATGACAGAAAAGCTGAAATCAAATTTGACAAATAAGAGAATTTGTTGACATTGGCCGTTGACCAAAGAAATAAACCGTCCTGCCATGTGTCCCAGTATTTCATAAATTAATTTAAGGCAGTCCTTTGTTACTGCATGGCATCCGAATTTGACTTTGGTTCCTTGCAAAGAAGGGTCTAGTGAACGACAATGTCATTTTGGAAATTATTAGCTTTTCATTTGCTACGAAGTAAGTATATTTTATTCAAAGTTTTAAATTACATGATTGACCGAACTAAGGGTTTTTGGATATCTAAGGGCAATTTTGATATAACGGTATTGGCAGGCTTATTAAGAATAAAAGCAAATAGTAAAATCGTATTTTATTTTTTGAACAGTCAAATCAAGATTGAAGAAACTAAATACTAACCTCGTTTACAAAACTGTATAAAAATATACATTTGTTTTATCCAGCATCTGTATTATAATAGCTATTTCAGAAGATCTTTTAAAATGATTTGTCATTTGTCAATGAATGTTATGGGTGCAGGTACTTTTAAGTATACTATAATATTGATACATTATATTTGCAAGAAGTTGATAATGTTGGGAAGACAGTTATAAAAACAGTGGTGGAAAAAAAATTTATTTTATAATCACGCCGCTGGTAACATTAAGTTTGCTAGGGCAAAAATAACCTTTAATAAACCCTAACAAAAACTTTTACTAGTTGAAATACAAAAAAAAAATGTTTTTTTCAGTATATCATCTTAAGGTGGTACCCAACACTTCTCTAAAATTAATTTGGCTCGTTTGTTTTTCATAAAATTTTTGCAAAAAAAAGTATTTACTTTGAGCCTAATTTGACATAAATATAATAAAAATTCAAAAAATTTTAACCAACCATGTTATCAGAAAAAATACACTGGTTATATAGCAGTTTGACAAACACTAATTTTGATCATTGAGAAGCTTAATATTCCCTTAACAACACATCGTAATTAAACGTTCAGCGGATTTTACAGAGTTATCTCCCTGTAGTTTTAGGTACCCTTAGAGTTTATTGGACAAATGTAGCTGAAAAATGGGAGGATTCAATTACAGATGATGTGTAACATGTGATGGAAAAGCTTAAATCAAATTTGACAAACGAGCTAATTTGTTGACATTGACCACTGACCATAAATATAAACTCGTCCGGCCATTTGTCGCAGTATTTCATAATTAAAGACAGTGTTTTGTTTGGGTGAAAGCAAGTTTTACATTTCATAGACGAACTTTAACCTCCGCATAATAGCCATTAAAGTAGAAGGCATTAATACGGCCATGTATTAAAAAAATGACATTAGTCACTGTCACTGTAGAGGATAATGCCGATCTTACGAAGTTCGGAAGAGGATAATGTTCTAGTATCTGTTTCACTTCACATTCATGGGAAAGGATCAAAATCATAAATTGGATAAAATGGAGTGTTAATGTTAAAAAGTATATATAATTGATATATTTAAATATTTTGGGGCAATTTATAGCTTGCTGTTCGATGTGAGCAAAGGCTCCGTGTTGAAGGCCGTACCTTGACCTATGGTTTATTTTTATAAATTGTTACTTGGATGGAGAGTTGTCTCATTGGCACTCATACCACATCTTCCTATATCTATTAACAATTTTACAACATGAATATAGACCAAAATGAAATTATTAATTAGCTTTTATTTGTTGTTTTTTTAATGGTACAATACTGATATTTGACCATGTATATCAGTCATTACAGCCCCCCTCCCCCCCCAAAAAAAAAACAAACCCAAAGAAGCAGAACATTTGAAACTTTTAGATGCACATGACTCCAATGCTTTGTTTTAACATTAAATGACGTTTTAATAGAGAGAAATACATATGATAAATATATTACACGTGAAATTTAAAAATAGCAGTATTTCCAATTGAAAAAGAAATAAGTAATTTATAAAAAATTTATGAATAAACATGTGAATAAAATTATATTTTTTTCGAATATTAATAATCGTGCCATTCCCCCCACCCTTTCGCATATTATAATTATCATTAAATACTCATGTATACTCATATAGCGATGAGGTTCTTTAAATTGAAGTAAGCTATTTTAACTTTTTTTCAATATTTATATATATATATATATATACCTTTCTTTGGGTCAAGATATTCTTTTTTCCTTCTTTTTACATAATGCTTGTGACTATGGTTAAAGTTGTATTAATTGTTCATAGAAGTAAGCGTTCCAAATATTCAAGATCTTTGTAATAATTTTAAATACGAGTAGTAGATATAACAGTAACAAATATAGTTATATAATAACTAAGAATATACGAAAGTCGTTTTAACTCGCTTCTCTAAGCGGATTCAATAAGAGGGTGGTCGATCCCTCATCAAGCCACCGTCACGTGTTTCGTTGAAATACAGGCTACACGGAACAATAGAAAAGGGGGTCTAAAATTAGTAGTTGTAAATCTCGCTATTGGTATAGTAAACCAAGGAGGTTATATAACCTCCTTGAGTATACGCTCTAGGGTAATTATCCACCTCTATCAGGGGAAAACAAAGATTTCAAAAAATATATGTAATTATAACTTTCCAACCACCCCAACCTTCAACATTTCTTTCCTTCAATCACTGTCAGAAACGTTTTCTATCAAGCTCCTAATGATTTGTCGATTTGATGGGTTTCTTCTTATTGACTGGCATCTGATCAAACTTGCAGCAGATGAGTTTAGAGTGGAGATCTTTGTATTGAATCGCTCAATCTTGTGCACTAGGCAAATACGACCTCCGCGCACATTTTGTCAAATCTATAAGTGTTTTCATTTAATATGGCTTCACATCAAAACAAATTGATGAATCTATATTCCAGTACTTGATATTTAAACTTGATAATTTGCATTGCACGAAAATAAATCATTTTACACTTAATAATTAACACAGCTGTTGATATCCTAATTAACACATTGCAATGTGCAAATACTGTTCTGCAACTATGGATTTTAAATGTTAATCGTTTATTTATTTTTTTAAATTTCGACATGCATTTCTATCTATGCATAAACTATATAGTCCTAGACTACTCTGACGTCCAACGGCTGTTTTGCCAGACAAGCTGGGGCCGTGGTCAGCTTGTCTGGGTGGAAAAACAGCCGTTGGACGTCAGAGTAATCACGGACTAATAACAATAGTGATCGCGTGTATTAAGAATGAAAAAATAGGGGACACAATGAAATCCTTTTTGTCAAATGCAGATCAGTATCTTGTCTTCCTGTCATGGTTTTGTGATCAATATTGGATGGGCAACATATTCCAGATCTTTCGTGGATGATTCTCTTATATGGTTCTTTGTTTCAATGGCAGCTTCACCCTTGATGTTTGTCTCGAACGTGAATGTCATAGTTGGCCATAGAACCGTTCTACTTGTCGACACAACTGAAAGTAGCGCTTTAATGTAACCAAAATATACTCATAAGAAATACCAGGCCTACATTTGTTAACGCCAGACACGCGTTTCGTAGATACAAAAAACTCATCAATGGCGCCCGAATCAAAAAAGTTAAAAAGGAAATGTTTGCTGTATTGACTATTGATACAAGTAACTATTTATAGAACTTTTTGATGGTCGATTGATCAAACTTGACTGTTCACATTAAAGATATATATGGTCTGTTAGGGTCCTCTTGAAATCTATATGGACAACTGTCTGATATGCACATCAAAAGACACAAGTTTTTATAAATCTATATTTCTTTACTGGAATTCATTGAATAAGTCGAAACACCAATAAAGTATTTGAATGTTTTGCTATTTATGTCTCAATTTTAAACCAATTTATGGTGCAACTAAAGATCAAATCATTCAATTTTATTCAAGTTTTTGTATAAAAACTGTTATTTGATTGAAGATTCTAAGAATGTAAAGTTTTCTATAGAATGCACTCTTTGACATTGTAAATAAAATTCTGTGATATGAATTAACAATATACCCCAATAAACATTATATAAACTGTTTTTGGTCTTTCTTTTTTTTATCCGAGAACGCCTCGGTTTAGTTTTGTGATATCATTTTTTTATTTTTTTTTGGACCAACTTTATTCTACGATTTTGAATTCCGATTATTTATTTTTTTAAATAATCCCTGTTGAATAAAGAACGCGAAAAGAGAATGTGTTACGACGCAGCTTTTTTTTTTTTTCTAACATTAAAAATGAGAATGATGAGCACCCACTCTCTCGGTCAATTTTTTTCTTGTTTTGTGTGTTTTGTCGTGCCGTAACAGACGTTGTTGGACTTGAATTTTCACATATAAAAAAATTTGCATTTGTAAATAATTATTTCAATCTTTTTATGCATATACTATAGACATCTATAAACACATCGTTTGAAAGCTGAACACACACACACACACACACATATCTTTCTTCCTTTCCCCCCAATAAACATGTGTACAAAAAAAAAGCTTTTTACACAAAATTTAAGAGTGAAATTGAGACAATTGCAATTACTTTTTTCTAAATTTATATCTCTATATTTTCGTTAAAAAAATCACGTTTCATCTCTGCGATGAGAATTTTTCAATTCTGATAGTCTCTATTTTTTGTAAGATTACATTTAATTTTAATCTTCCATACCATCAATTCCTTTGTTAATAAATCAATTCGTACCCGAAACGAATACCACTAAAAGAAAAGTAATCATAACTAAATACAAACTATCAAATATTTCATTTTACTAATTGTCCATGTCGTAATTTTGTTTTCAAGACAAAATCAAAATCCAATAGTCATTATTTGCTAAACCAAATTATTTATTGACGCATCTAAAATTATATTTGATTTAGCAATAAATTTTGTTACAGTTGAGTGTCAATTTTCGTCAAATAAAGATACAATTGCAACCTTCGTCTAGGGAAAAATTATCTTTTATCTGAAATATTGTCATAAAAATGATCTGATAGTTGTATTCATCTTTATAACTTGTAAAGTTAAGCTTTTATCAATATTAATACAGTTATCAGTAAAATAGTTTTCATGTATTTTTTATCTCGAACAATTGTACGTGATTTTTCCATTGAAATTATCAAAATATGCAGAAAATGAATATTTTCTTATTCGATAGATTACAAATTTTACACAATATCAATATACACAACAGATGCATAAAACGGATATTGGAAACATCTCGTGATCTCTCGTGGGGCTTTATTTTAATATTCTTTTTAAAACATCATCTGGCGTCTGTGTTTTTATTTTTCACAGCTGGATGACTTCACACTTGATTGATTTCCAATTTTTATAATTATATTTATAGTGCATACATTTTAAAAACTCGTATCAATTGTTGTTAGGTCAGAATTAAATAAAGAAAAATCAATTTAAGATAACATCAAAGCCAGGTTAATAGCTGTCTGTTACCGTTATATTTTTTAACTTAAGCTGTGATCAGCATCCGTTCAAGCGCATCGCGTTATGTTGCAAGAAATAATTACAAAATTTCAACTATACACAAATATGACACCATGTTAAGATCTCTATCAACAAAACTGTTATTGATTTTCACTCTCTCAGAATCTTTTTGCCTCTGTAAGATACTTCAAAACGTTAGGCTTGCAATACCAGATCAGATGAAACTCAATTTATAATCGCGTGGCTAACATAACGGAATTCTTTTAAGAGGTAAGCCGCAATTTATTCTGATACTAGCGTAAATATATTTCAACAATGAAACTCAATTTATAGAAACATAAAGAATTTATAAAAATGATTAATAATTTTGATTAGTATGTTTTAACTAAATACTTATACTTATTTTAATTTTTACAAGGATTTGTATAGTAAGATATGATGTAAGATATGATCTTACTATACAACTGCTTGGTTTTAATAATAAATTATGCTGATAGTTTTTTTGCAAAATTAGTATTTATTGCTAAAACCTTACTAAATTGGTGGTTGCTTCTAAACACGGATATATTGCGATTCTCCATATAACATACAGCCCGTAACAGTGTACAAATAAAAATCGTCCGGAAAACTGCGTTTGCTGTCATTTTGTTGGGTCATGCAACATTTCACCTATTACCCATAAACAACATAGGTTCTCAATTACTAAAACAAGTTCTATAAGATAGTTTCAAATCAGAGTAAACATATTCACTTCCTTATATACAGTCGAATTTGTCTATAGGTTACACAAAGCTAGTTCTTAAAACGTTTGTATCAGGGAAAACATTTGTCTTTGACTTTTAAAACACGCAGGGGAAACGGGATTTCCTAACCATTCACTTATTTAAGTCAAGCTTTTGAAG
Organism: Mytilus galloprovincialis; assembly: GCF_965363235.1. Classification (NCBI taxonomy): domain Eukaryota; kingdom Metazoa; phylum Mollusca; class Bivalvia; order Mytilida; family Mytilidae; genus Mytilus; species Mytilus galloprovincialis. Next base: position 28,186,574 of record NC_134847.1, on the reverse strand, counting down.
CTCGTAAGCTCGTAATAATAATCTAATGTCAGTTGGTCTACCATAAGTATAATACTATGTAATACTGTGATATTATATATATATATATAATTGGTACTTCAAACGTAAATTATACGACTTTTTTTTATGACTACGTGAACTTGTGCCATTTATTTTTGCTGGTCGTTAGGAAGACAATTTACAATTGTGCAGTGAACGTAGGCACTTATACATAACCTTATAATTCTGTTTGGAAACAAAAATAAATTCCCAATATATACATATACATGTATGAATATATATGTATTATATGTCGTGTACATGATTGGATTTTGTAGATATAACTACCGCACATAAAAAGTATCATGGATTTCGAGGCTTTCATATTCAAGGTTTTGAATTCTACCCTTGTTGAAAACCTGTGGAGTTCTCTACAGTTTCTTAAAACATCAATTATTTTTTTTGTAAATTGGGTGCCGTCTCCCTGAACATGCTAACACTTAAGTCATATCTTTTCATTTTCATATTTTTTTTCCTGTTTGTCTCTGATGTCTTGATTGTTGGAACGATTAGTGGTATCTAACAATATTTACGAAAACTTTCTGAGAATTATGAATATTTCTTCTCTGTCAGATATGGATCATTACCAATGATAAAATGAAATGCCGTACATCACATCTTATAGAGGTTTAAATTTCAAATATTCGTCAATAACTTAAGATAAAGAGCAATTTTGTCTTTAACATTTCAAATTTCAAATGTTAAAGGGTACATTTGTATTTTTTGCTTCGATTTGAAAGAAATTTATTTCAGTTTTTTCTGTGACAAAGTACACGCATAACCGTACGGTTACCTATAGTTGTTAATGTTTGTGTCATTTAGGTATTTTTGTGGATAGTTGTCTCATTGGCAATAATACCACATCTTCTTTTTTATATGTCGGTATTGCAACAATGTATGATTGACATAATCCCGGGGACACAATAAACAGATAGGTATGAAAAAGAAAAGATATGGGGTATTCTGTATCAGACGAAAGAAAAACTTTTACAGTGTTGAATCCCATAAATATTCACAGTGCAAGCAGTGTATAATAAATAATCGGTTATTTCTAAAATTAAATGAACCTGTATACAGTGATGTAAATAATTCTTTATAACGACTTTCAAAGAAACAATGTATAAACTACAGCATGTACAGTGCAATTCGTTCTTGTTCTATGTAAACGTAAGCTATATTTGCCTTTTCATGGAAACGAAAGTATAGAGATTATAGACGATATAAAGAAAAAAACTTCGACTTAAAGAATGAAAACTTACACATTGTACATGAAATATTTTGTCGATGAAGAAAATTAAATTATGTCACTTCTGAAATAAGTTTGTCGATAACGTAACTTATTCTGACGGTAAAGAAACGCGAATTCGATCACTTCTCTGTTTAATACGGGCTGTACACAAAGTTTGAAAAAAAGTATTTGCAATACTAAACCAGAAAACTGTCCATTCAGAATATGTGCATTTACTATTGCAACAGAGGAATAATAGACTTAATTATGTAAAAATGCGATTCTGGACATGCATGACAGTCGTATTTCATTTATTTTGTTGGTTGATAAAGTCTATATATAACGTGTGATTTTGTCAAGTTTTGATAGAATTCTCCCTCTTTGATTTTCCAATGGAGTTCGGTATTTTTGTTATACTTTTTTTAATAATGCTATCAAAACCAAAAATGTGTTTTTTTTTTTTTTTTTTTTTTTTTTTTTTGCATAAGGGAGCTACCATTTGATTTTTATGGGGGGGGGGGGGGGGCTAGGATGAAAAATTTTGTCCTGCTTTTTTTTTAGTTGTAATCCCTGTCCTGCCTTTTTATTTTTTACTCTATTCGGTCCTACCTTTTTTTTTTACTAGTTTATCCTGACTTTTTTTACACAAAACTGCCTTTTTTTTTTTACCAAGTTGCTCATCCTGCCTTTTTTTTTACTCAAAACTCCTGTCCTGCCTTTTTTTTTCAAATTTCATCCTACCCCCCCCCCCCCCCATAAAAATCAAATGGTAGCTCCCTAAGCCATCCCGTTGCAATTATTGCAAGATTTTCAGAACGTACAGTATTATCTGTTTTACATATTACACAGTAGCAGTATTAGTTATTTTGGAGACGACATGAAACACGCAAAACATAAAAAAATAACTTCCATATTGTGTTCAGCGATTTGTATTTGATAATATTATATAAGCTAAAAACGCTTGAAGGACTGATCAAAATGGCATATTGAATCGCATATTTGATCGAGGTTTGTTTAATCCCGAAGTCTTGGTCGTTTATTCCCTTTCCCTTTTCTTTTTATCATTTGTTTTCCTTTCTTTGCCTTTAAAAAGGTATAACTGATTTACGTTTTTCTCGTTTCAGGATGGACACCCCAACATTATTTCTGGTGATTCTGGCGACCATATTGTCGGCAGCAGACGTTAATTCCCAACGACAACTTACAACATATCCGTGTCCTAAAGAGTGCGCGTGCTACCTTAGAAACAGTAATAAAATCATTGTCGATGTCGTCTGCAAGGTGGAGGTCCTTAACGCACAAACTAAATTCTCTATAATACAGACAAATATAACCAGTAATTTATACATCACGTGCAATTCTACAAAACCATCAAGTCTTCCCGACAACATTTTCATTGGACTACGTTCTTTCACTGGAATTCGCATTCGAAATTGTCAATTTCGATACATTCCCAGAAATGCATTCGCTGGGTTGACAGCTTTACAAGAAGTCTCAATCGAAAACGCCGACAGCTTACAAATTCATACAGATGCTTTTGCAAACACGCCATACCTTAGGAGAATATCTATCGTTCATAGTGGATTACGTCAGTTGGCGAAAATATGCCGACTTCCTATATTGCAGTTTCTGAATTTGACGGGAAATAATATTGCTGAACTAAATGAAAGCGGGATAGCTTGTCCGGAAAGAAGAGTTATGAAATATCTTATTCATGTTATATTAGCTGAAAATGAAATCAAGCAAGTCGAATCAACATTCGGAAGGTACATTCCGAATGTATGGCAACTGTCCCTGTCCAATAATCTAATTGGGTCAATTCAAGCTGGGGCATTCGATTCTCTTCCTCGATTAGGATGGCTTGATCTTACAAATAACTCTCTGTCTAGACTTCCGAATGAAATGCTGAAGAATAATTCTAATCTGAAACTTTTTGGTCTAGGAAATAATCCTTTAGGAACTCTTCCGAACGGATTTTTCAGATTCACGTCATCGTTACAAGTTCTAGGACTTATCGATACAGATATAAATGGCGATATTTGGCAAGAATTACAGAACCTGAACAATCTAACTGAGCTTCAACTTGGAAAGAACCATATCAATCGAATTGACCGAAGCGTTTTGCAAGGGCTGAAACATATCAAACATTTGGATTTGAGCGACAACAAAATTCAAACCATTGAAACGAACACATTTATCGGTCAAAGTGCACTGGAAACGTTGTATCTGACAAATAATGAAATTTCTGATGTTAAAATTGCTGCTTTCCGAGGACTTGATAGGTTAAGGAAATTGGATTTATCATATAATCATATACCGGAAATTCCAGAAGATAATTTCAAGCATACATCGGATATTGTATATTTGAATATTTCCTATAACAAACTTGAGAGTGTTCCAAGTTTACATGGTATGACAAAAATGACAATCTTGGATTTCAGAGATAACCTCATTACTAAGTTCAAGTCATCAACGTTCGAAGGATTAGAGAAACTAGAAGGAATTAATCTTATTAGGAATCGAATCGAGTACATCCAAAATTACGTGTTCACGAAGGCGACAAATTTACGAATGTTACAGTTATCGCATAATAACATTAGTGCTGTTGGTTATGATGCCTTCAAAGACATGGCGTCTCTGTCCTGGATTAGTCTAGACCATAATTACATTGAAAACATCGATCTAGTTTTTACTCCTTTACCGAAACTGTTTAAACTAGACCTGTCTTATAACGAGATAAATGAGAAAATTCGTTCAGGGATGTTTTCGCCTTCTGTCGGATTTTTAAACTTGAAAGAAAACCGAATATCGAGTATTGATATGTATGCATTTTATGAATATCCAAAATTGAGGGAAGTCAATTTACAAAACAATAAGTTAAAAAGTTTGACTGAGATGTCATTGTCAGTTTCGCCTAGATTACTTAAACCACCAGTTTTCCTATTTGGAGGGAATAAATTCTTATGCGATTGTCGTCTGGCGTGGCTAAGAAAGCATGTCAATGATTGGCCGTTAGAGGAGCAGCAATACGTCATTGCCGATATGGCGTTATTAACATGCGATGAAGGTTTCAAAATGGAAACTGAAACTTTGTTGAAAAATGTCGATCCGCACATGATGTTGTGCTCTTATCGTGACGATTGCAGGCGAGACACGTGTGTATGTTGTGAGTATCATGGATGTATCTGTAGATATATGTGTCCTGCACAATGTACATGTTACCGCAAAGCAGGTGTTTCAAACGAAAATCACATAATGTGTTCGAATGAAGACCTCAAAGACGTCCCGAGTCACATTCCGAGTATAGCTACGGATTTGTACCTTGATGGAAACAATATGACAGATTTATACAGAGCTCGAAATTCATTCGTGCAACTTCAAAATGTCAAATCACTCTATCTAAACAATTCTAACTTGTACTTTATTGAGAGAGGAAGTTTTATTGGTTTAATGGATCTCGTTAATTTGTATCTAAATGACAATTATTTGCAGAGATTGAAAAATGGCGTTTTTGATGGGCTACAGTCATTGACGTCTCTCTATTTACAGAATAATAACATTCATTTTATTTCTGATAATGTGTTTGCAAAGCTGCCAAATCTTCGCTATTTGTCATTGGCAAATAACAAACTGTATACGCTACCAGAAAGCTTATTTCAAGTTCTTCCCGACCTTTTCGATGTCAGAATGAGCGGAAATCGATGGAAATGCGATTGCGATCAGACGCCACGTTTACAGCGTCTAATTACGTCGGATAATATCAATATGTCTGACAGTCACCACGTATGGTGCGAGCAGATAAAAGAAAATGAGAGGAAAGAACTCGAAATTCTTTCCATTAAGTTGTATGAACTCTGTCCTGGAAATTATACGCCACCGGATTCTTTATCTGCGATCAGAAGCAGACAGTATTTGATATCGATTGTTGCCATTGCACTGACTTTATTTATCATATTTCTTGCTTGCATAATTCTTTGCATGAGTAGAGAATTTTTGCAGGTGATTTTCTATTCAAAATGTGGATTTCGTATGTGCCATGATGGTGGGGAAGAGAGCAAAATTTATGACGCATATATTTCATACAGCCGAAAAGATGAACAATTCGTTTTTCAAGAAATCGTCAGCAAATTAGAAGGGGAACCTTATAGGTACAAGTTGTGCGTTCACTTCCGGGAATTTCCCATTATGCAAACGATAGGCGAAACAATTTATCGATCAATCGAAGGAAGTCGAAGAACAATCGTAGTTTTATCGGACAATTTATTAAATAATGAATGGAGAAACACGGAGTTTCAGATAGCTCATCAAAGTGCTTTGAAAAACAATGCCCAGAATTTAATTATAATTCAGAAGGGCTATTTAGACAAAAGACTGTATGGTCCTGGTCTGAAATTATGTTTAAACAGTAAAGTTTACCTGAAGAGTACAGATCCTTGGTTTTTAGAAAAACTATACTTTGCCATGCCCGAACGCCCTCGAATAAGACGGAAAAGACGGTCGCTGAAATTGAGACTCGACACTTCAGCAGTAAATACCGTTTCTGGTGTAATGCAGGACGACGAGGGGTACGAGACCCCAGTATCTGTGGCTAGTTTCGACCCGTCAAAAAGATTTTCTGAAAACTTTTCATTACACAGCGTAAATCTTTACGAGGAAATTGACACTCTTCCAAAAAAGAAGATGTTGTTGTAATTTTGATATTTTTTTTATATTTGTACGTAACGTTAAATATTGTGATTTTAATTTCCATTCCAAATGTGCCAATTTATTTTTGCAGTACTCTATTTTCACTTCAATGTTATAGACTTTTGTATTAAAATGTATGAAATCTATGGTTTGTGTATCGTTTACCGGTTTAGATTTATTATATCTTTGATGATGGCTATAACAATGACGGATGGCTTGAACAAAAAAAATGTCAAGTGGTAAATTAAATACATACTCAGGACTAAACATTTTTATGCGATATGAATATATCAACCCTGCTTTGTTCTAAACTGACAAGAAAGCTGAACCATATCTTAAACGTGCTGTTATATAGAGAAACAGAGAGCGAGAGGCAATCTCGCTACCATGAGACCACTGCATGTTTTATATCTTTGATAAATACAGTATCTTTTATTAGTAGAACTGTGCTAAGAAAGAGAAAAGAATATCGTCAAAGCATCATATAACCTAAAAAATATATATCCATGTTAAATTAATGTTCATGTTTCATGTCTTTTGTGTTTCTTAAAACCCCTTCATCAAATATCTCCATGACCAAAATATTTTGAAGCAAAATGACATCTTAATATTTGGGAGCATTAAGATCAACAAAAATGCAAGGACTAAATCGCAACAACAAAATTACTAATATAGTTGCAGTGATATCGTTGGCTTTTTTCAAACTACCTCTACCCTTTTTTATTGGGAAAATATGCGTCATTTTTATCAAATTGGGAAAATTATATCAAAGCATGAATTTGACTGGAACTTCAATTTGCAGACCCCCTTTCAAGAGGTAACCTTAATTTGAATTAAGACCTCTTAATGTCAGTGATGATACGTAAATAAACCCTCATATCTGCACATATAATCATTTTAGGCATGAAAAATGTTAAAATGAGTGTTTTTTCAGTTTGTGTTCATGCACAATTACCACTGAGACTGCAATGTTTGGGAAAAAAGTTGTCTTTTTGGGAATAATTTTAAGCCATTTTATTTTCAAATTGGGATTCTTCTCCAGGGGAAAAAGCCTTTATTCTCCGGTAATTTAAGGCAAACAATATCACTGAGTTGAAGCAGTACATTAAAAGATATTATAACAGGAATAATCAAAAGTATCGGACGAAATGAAAAAGACCAAACCAATCATCATTGTCCGATTCTCACGGTGTTCGAATGCTGGTGTTATTGCTTCAATTACATACTTTATCAACTGAAAATTTACTGTATAAATACAGAAAGGTTTCACTATTGTAAATAGTCAGTAGCTTGTGATAAACAGAAAGCATAAAAAACAACTTTGAAATTTGAATATATATACTAGCAAAATCAGCTAACAGTTTCCTTAGGGCGCAAGTTCCATATCAGGAAAGTCGCCTCCCAAAACATCAATATAATAATAATAACAGTTTCCTTTCTTTATTATACCAGAGAAAGTAAGTAGCTGCAAAACCTGCGCCTTTTGAAAATTTATCAGTCAATAGTTGTGCTCGAACCAACTATTTGAAATAACCCCAAAATAACATCACAACACTGATTGCATATCTTGAAGTAAACAGTAAAACCCAAAATAATATCTTGTACATACAAAAGTACTGGCTACTAGGCTAATGATAGATAAGATATACATTCCATCGGAGGTTTGAAGTACTGTACCATACTCATATGCGACTGAAAAAAGTAGTAAGTTCAACAATATGCCAAGTACTTGTTTCACAATACTATACAACTATCGACTCAAATTGACCTTTAGTTGTACTGAATTGTTTTATGACATTTCTAGTTACATTTTTGTGATATCTGGTACATGAAACTGGCAAAAAGTAAAATTAAAAAAATATCGAACTCCGAGGAAAATTTAAAACGGAAAGTCCCTCATCAAATGGCAAAATCAAAAGCTCAAACACATCAAACGAATGGATAACAACTGTCATATTTCTAACTAGGCACAGGCATTTTCTTATTTAAAAAAGGGTTGATTAAATTGATTAAACCTGGTTTTATCTAGCAACACTTCTCATTGTATATTACAGTCGTATAAAACGATGCGTGAACGAAACAAACATAATAGGTAAAAAGTCATTAATAGTTTTTTTTACAAGCGATATAAGCAATAATCGATCATTTGAATGTAAATATGAAAAATAATGTGTTGAACAAGACTGACATGATGCGTCCAAGTTAACAAAGCAGAAGTCGTGTCACCATAGCAGCACACCTTACTCTGACTCATATGTCTACCAGACTGTTCTTAAATCTTCGTTCTTGGCGGAAAGGCAGCTAAAACGATGTCAATGCTTTGGTCTAACCTATCCGTTAATCGATCACTTGACCATCCACACTCGAGGTCAGACCAGTAATGCGGCAACTTTTGACCGTGGATATGCACTCATCTATTCATAAACAATGGCGTAGTTGGCCAAAACAACATACAGTATGTACGTATCTGTTTCACATCGTCTTACCTTGTGGAACAATTTTTTTTATAAAAAATATTATTCATTAATAGTATAAACCATACTTAAACGATAAAACTATGCCATGCAGTACACGTTTTACTTCATCTACTTATCACTATTGGAAACATTACAACAATTTAGCTGGTGAAAGTGGCGGAAATTGTTGACCTCCAACGGAAACTAATCTGTCTGAGTGTTTTAAAAAGATACATTGTTTGACGTCACGGTTATAACCGGGTCATTTTTGAGTAATTTGAATTGATTGAATTATTCTCTCCTCGTCGTTCTAGTCAGGCATTAAATATTTGCCACTGGACGTAAAGCAACTTACAATCAAAATCAATTGAGATCTACCTCCATTGTAATGTCGTTATCGAGGACACAATAGTGTGGTTTCGGTTTTCCTTTTCTTTTTTCTTTTTTGCTTATCTGCCAATCACATGATATTTGGTAGTGTTGGCAAGCCAATGGGATTCGAAGTAATAATGTTTAGGATGGGGCGAGAAAGCTCAAATTTATTGAAATATAAGAATACAAGATGTGCTATGATTGCCAACTCTCGACCGGAGACCCAATGACATAAATGTTAACAACTATAGTATAACCATCAATTAGCAAAACCCATAACGCATAATCGACTATAAAAGGCACCGTAATGACGAATTTAAAACAATGCAAACGAGAATACTATTTACGTACGTCATGTACAAAACAATGAACGAAATAAACAAAAACCATAAACAGCAACATATGAAAACCACCAAATTACAGGTTCCTTCCTTCCTGTACAGAATATGGCGGTGTTAAACTTATTTGCGGCTGCCCAACCCTCCATAAACATATGACAGTGGTGTTTCAGCACAATATATGAATAAAACTAACTCATTTGATCAGTACAAAGTAGAAAAATAAGAAACCAAAAATAAGACCAACGTGGCAAGGTATAATAATTTATACATCCCCACGACAAAAAAGACACCAAAAATTACAGATCTGAAAGCATATTAATATTGATTGAATCATGCTGCTTTAGTGGTAGACTCATAATATCAGTGGTTGAATTGTGGAATAAATTCATACATGCACCATAATGTAAATCCCAGTGTAAAATTGTAGAATGCACAAAGAAATGAAAACAGCAGTTTAGTCGTGTAAATAAATTAAATAGTTCATTTTATAGATGCAACAAATAATGGATGCGAGAGAAACACGATGGTGAAAATGACGGAAAACGATGTCATTCAAAGTAGATTATTTTCTCAGAGTGTTTTTATAAGAAGACACATATTTTGTAGTCACGATTATAACCGGGTCATATACTATATGAGTTATATATATCAAAAGTAGTTGATTTAAGACTAAATTCTTTGAACCACTTTATATGTTAATATTTAACGTTGAAGTAAACTACGTATTCAATAGGACAATAGTGTGTCATTTTTGTTTGATAACTATCTAATAATAATGAATAAAAACGATGGTATAAATGTTGGTTACACAGTAGAGTATGATAATGGGCCATGACTGTTGAAATGGGCCACAAAAAAAGCAAAATAGAAAACCTAGGCCAGACAATCACGGTTCGAGGCAATTGTGTCGCTGAAAATACAAATGGTAAAAATGTTATAAATAAATAAAGAAAACAGAAATTTTGCCGAAACATTTATAGATTATAAAAATGAAGACCATCACATCCAGAACCCAATAAATCTTTATATAATTTAAAGCCTAGCATAAATATTTTATGACAGTCGATGGAAGCAGGTTGTGCAGAAGAAAGCAGTAACTATAACAAAACACATGGTGGAAGTGTGTATCCATCTGATCGTAGCATACTGTGATTGGAATATTTACAAAAGTCATTAGGATACGGTACCTGTCGATAATCAAAATCGATAGGACAATACCTAATCGAGACAATCATCGAAAATTATTAAACTTCTAAATAACTAGTCCCTGGAGCATGTTAACTCGATTACAGAAGAAAATTTCGTCTACTAAAGATTTGACAATACCAACTCTCATAAAACTAAGCATTATATCAACCAATCAAGTCATGTCTGTTTCAGTTTCAGTTGGCTCAGAACGAGGATGAAAAGCAAGAAGTTTTCAAAGTACGATATAAAATACTGAATAAAATACAATAATGACAGGGATAAAAATACTAAAAGACAACAAGAACAATTTATGAGACCGAAGTGAGAAAATATCAAAGAATGAAATGCTGGAGCTGTCTGATTTATAATTGTGAAAAATCAGCAGCTCCTGATTTACAGAATATGGGAGGGTATTTGTTTAGTTGCGACAATAATATTTCACATTGTTTGTGTACTTTTTAATGTTATATGGACTATTGCAAATAACATTATTGTATAGCACAAAACACGTTATCCGCCCTAAATTTGTCGAGTACAAACAAGATGTTCGAACAGAGTATTAGTACTTTACATGTATGGGTTTCCAGAAGTAAGCGGTTTCCCAACTTATCGAAAAAGGAAATGGTAAGCAGCCGCGGATATTACCACTAAAATAGTTTCGCCTACTTATACTTATAATTAATGTTATGTAATCCTAAGTATCGTAGTTTTCAACAACAGCAGTACTATTGTTTTCTGGTACATGTACTTACAAAATGTAGATATGACGTCTATATAATATCTGGAAGACTTGAATTGTTAAAATATTGAGCCGTCCTCATTCGTCGTCTGCATGTATCCACGCGCACATCTAATGGTTGTCATCTACTATCGTGTTCTCGTTTTATTTTAATTCAAGAAGATTCTAAACTATGAGGTACTTTCGGCTACGATGGATGTTTAAATACCCATCCACGTCTAGTCCGACGTTAAAATGATGCTACGGGTGGGAAATATTCTGTTCTCTCTGTCACCTAGATAACTTGTCATTATTCTGCTGTGGCCGTCCAAAAATTCGCCCTTCGTCCCGTTTAATCTACCTTGCTGACTCATCGATATACAATTGTTCATTCGTTCGCGTAAAAAACATTCTTAGAATATTCTCCAATGCACGGTAAGCAAGAAACACTCAATACCTCTTTCTTTTTTGTCGAAAGCCCGCTGACTCATTCTCCTTTATAAGTTTATAAGAAGCAGTCCATTCACTTAAATATCAATGAACAGACATTTCATCATTAGACATTTTTTTTAATTAAATAAAATAGAGAATGGAAATGGGGAATGTGTCAAAGAGACAACCAGACCAAAGAGTAAAAACATAGCCGACGGCCTCCAAAAGGTCTTCAACATAGCGAGAAAATACCGCACCAGAAAGCCGACTTCAGCTGACCCTTAAACATGATTATGAGTGTATATTTATCTAAATTATAATCATGTACTTTCTATACCAATGTAAATTAGTAAAGACTATCCCTGTTATAACATACAATGTATTAGTATGTTTTTTTCGATCTTTTCATTTATTTTAATCGTTGCTCACTATTTTCTTCGACAAATGGAATGTTTTATTAAATAAATCTAGAATACAGAATGTTGTACGTCTCATCTCTTTGTAAATACATTGGCGGATCCAGGGGAGGGGCCGGGAGGTTGGAACCCCCTCTTTTTTTTTGGACGATCAATGCATTAGAATGGGAGCATATAGTTGGAACACCCCCTTTACTCTGGGTTGGGACCCCCCTTTTAAAATGGCTGGATCCGCCCCTGAACTATGTCAATTAAAACAAATGGCTTTAATTCCGGCAGTGGCGGATCCAGAAATTTTCATAAGAGGGGACCCACTGACTGACCTAAGGGGGGGGGGGGGGGCCGCTCCAGTCACGCTTTAGTGATTCCCTATATAAGCAACCAAATTTTTTCCCAAAAAAGGGGGGGGCGGGCCCCCTGCCCCCTCCTAAATCCGCCTCTGGTTCGTATATTTGTCTTATTCTGTGAAAAAACATATACGTCTGTCATATAATTTCGTGTTAATCATATTTAAACAGAAAATTATTTATAATAAGTATACTGATACAAGAGATCATTGAAGTAGTTAACATTATTCATGTCAGAAAGTATATTATCATATCCTTGTTAAATAGTTGATGTTAGAGATATAATAATCATTTTCCGTTCTGAAAGTTTAGTGTTATAAAACTTAGATGTTATCTGATCTGACATATGTCATGTTTAGTTTAAAAAACAATTTGCTTATATCATTTGATATAAAATTATGAAGAATGGGTAATCAGTGATGTAGTTTTCTTAGTTTAATAATAGTCCCAGTTTAGAAATTTGAATTCCCATCTAATTTCAACTACTATTAATTTAAGAACAAGGCATACATTCATTTGAAAAAAACCTGGCTGAATTTTGTTTATTTTTGTTTTATTATCTGTTACAAAAAATATGATATGTTGAAAGAGATTCTATAAATGTGCACAGTCATAAAAAAAAAGACATGAGAGGATGGAAAGCAGCCAGTCTCATTTTCTAGAAAATGCAAGTCTGCATTTCATGTGTCCAAAAAGATATAGGAAGATGTTATATGAGTGCCTCTCCATCAAAGTCACAAGTTGTAAAAGTAAACCGTTATAGGTCAATGGACTGTCTTCAACACGGAACCTTGGCTTATATATATATATATATATATATATAAGGATCTTATAACACTCTGTTTTACTTCTGGTAATCCTCCACCATTAATCAGTCATGTAATACTTTCGTGTCATTTATTTGTCGATCAAAAAATTATCACGAAAAAGAACGGAACTCTTTGACAGCATTTATATTTCAAACACAGTTTCTTGTATTAGTAGAAGGTATATTACTTGATGTTGTGTCTGACATTTGGCATTGTAGAACAAAGTTGACATGATACAGCTGGAGATCTAAGGATGAATATATGTGCAGTAAAGTGTTGCTTATGACATGGGGATGGTTACCACCAACGCTTCACTAAATATCAAAGTTTTACGATATTAATTCTGCTAATTTTAAAAAGTTCACTCCATACTTACTAAACCTCATCCTGGTGAAAGCTCGAGATGAATAGATACGTAGAAACGTTAGAAGCTATTGACCAAAAGAAAACCTAAAATTAACCCCAAATTCATTTAAGGTCAACTTTGCCTGAGAGAGTTGACACCTTAGTCTCACTTGTAATTTCTTAATTAATCAACAGGGAATTTTAGAAAAATATGTTACAAATCATGTTAGTACTGAAGTTCTACTAGTATTTACTTTGCTGGTCAATCCCCAATATGGTAGAAGTCCATCAGCAGTGGTATCCAGTCCGTGCTAGAATAAAAACTTTACTTCATAAATTTCGTGCGTCCGAAAATCAACAAAGACACAAACAAATAAAACGTAAAATGTCTGATTTTTTTTAACAAATAAATCTTGACGGCCCTAACAGAACAATAAAAGCAAACATCAAAAGTTTGCTATTAAAATTGTCTGCTTGCGGATAACACCCACCCTTAGAAAAAAAACTCAATTAAAAGCGTAAGAAGCTACATCACTGATTACCCATTCTCTATAACCCCACCCTTAGAAAAAAACTCAATTAATAGCGTAAGAAGCTTGAACAATTTAATGCACTTTATTTGTATAAACCATATAGCATAACAAGCATATACAACTCTGAACAATTACCTTACAAAAATGATAGTACGCAACTCAATGAAGCTCACACGATATTATAGTTTAGAACACAGTACATAGCAGTGCTTAATCAACATAAAAACTACGGTCTTCTAGAACTATTCTAGGGCTAAAACAATAGCAGACTTGAATAGGACTGATAAAAGTCACAACATTACTAGCTCTACTCTGACCACAACCAAAAAATAGTATTGAAGACATAAAGAATAAGACCAAGCTGAATTCAATGTGAGAATACTAGTAAATAATATAAAAATCAACGACAAAGAGTCGCCATGACTCTAGAAAGTTGAAAGTTAAATTTAAATTAAACAGATGTGGAATGAGAAAGTTAGTGTCAAGAACTCGTTGGAAGTACTTGATAAATTGCATGCTTATATTGGTGATTTTGAATCTGTTCAAAGTTTTGATTTTTCTACCCTGTATACCACATTGCCTCACATTCTCATTAAGAAAAAATTCACACACCTAATTAAATGGGCATTCAAAAAATCAGAATGTGAATATATATGTTCAAACTCTTTTAGGTCATTTTTTAGTAGCAATAAACAAAAAAACTATGTTAATTGGACATGCTTTGATACTATATATGCCCTTGAATTTTTACTAGATAACATTTTTGTTCGCTTTGGGGATTCCGTATATCGTCAGATTATCGGAATTCCAATGGGGACCAACTGTGCACCACTTATTGCGGACTTGTTTTTGTATTGTTATGAGTTACAATTTATGACAAAAATAAGCAAAGACCCATCGAAACAACATCTGATAAACAAATTTGATAATACTTTTAGATATTTGGATGATATTTTGGCTCTCAATAATGACGACTTCAGAATTTATATTAATGAAATTTATCCTGTTGAACTTACTTTAAATAAAGCTAATACTAACAATGACCACTGCCCTTTTCTCGATCTTGATATCTATATCACTAATGGAAAGCTGAATACTAAAATTTATGATAAAAGGGATGATTTTTCATTTCCTATCGTTAATTATCCGTTTTTAGATGGTGACGTTCCCTTGTCACCATCTTACGGTGTTTATATATCTCAACTTGTACGATTCGCTCGTGTATGTAACAATGTTTTAGATTTTAACGAGAGAAATTTATGTATTACTGAAAAATTATTACACCAGGGTTTTCGATATCACAAACTAGTCAAAACATTTACTAAATTTTATCATCGGTATAAAGACATCATTCGTAAATATAGCTCAACATGCAGACTTCTAATACGTTCAGGTATTTCACATCCAATTTTTTATGGTAATATTCTTTATAAAGCACAAAGGTGTCATTATTCACCTCAGAAACTTACAAAACCTTTGAATAGACTTATTAAGAAGGGATATAATTACGATACTGTTGTCAAGTCATTAAAGATTGCATATGTTGGCGTTAATATTGAGTCACTGATAAGGTCTTTGCATCGGAACTAAAAACATTATTTTTTTAAAAACAGTTGTTGGCATGACACGGGTTATGTTCTTCTCATATATGTTATGATGGTATGATACTAAACCCCTAACGGGAAGGATTGTGCCTGATGTTCATATGATGAAATCATAATCTTTCAGTCAGTTTAATTGAAGTCTGGAGCTGGCATGGCAGTTAACTGCTAGTAGTCTGTTGTTATTTATGTATTTTTGTCATTTTGTTTATTTTCTTTGGTTACATCTTCTGACATCAGACTCGGATTTCTCTTGAACTGAATTTTAATTTGCGTATTGTTATAAATGCGTTTAATTTACTACATTGGTTAGAGGTATAGGGGGAGGGTTGAGATCTCTCAAACATGTTTAACCCCGCCGCATTTTTGCGCCTGTCCCAAGTCAGGAGCCTCTGGCCTTTGTTAGTCTTGTATTATTTTAATTTTAGTTTCTTGTGTACAATTTGGAAATTAGTATGGCGTTCATTATCACTGGACTAGTATATATTTGTTTAGGGGCCAGCTGAAGGACGCCTCCGGGTGCGGGAATTTCTCGCTACATTGAAGACCTGTTGGTGACCCTCTGCTGTTGTTTTTTATTTGGTCGGGTTGTTGTCTCTTTGACACATTCCCCATTTCCATTTTCAATTTTATGAATTAATGTTCTCTATATTTTATCATCATAGCCCTGTTTGAGAAGATATTGGGAAGTATCAGGTTATAGCACCAGTAAGTAAATATTTTTAGTATTGTTAGAGGTCGATATAAAACACGCAACTATCAAGATATTGCATAAGGTAAGGCGTTTGGGAAAAAAGGGAAAACAACTTTTTACTTGTAAAAATCAAGTACCATCTCGGGGTTCTTGTAGATTAATATCCGGTATTGGGTTTGTTCATGGTTGGAGGCAGGATGGTGTCTTTCATTTTAGTTGGACAATTCTCCCCTTTTGGGTGAAAAGAATTGTATCCTGTCTACTAAGCAACTATAACAAATATCTTTATATTTTAATACAAGAAGCTAAAAAACTACGAGGGTTTTTCATGCACCACTGTTTAATTACTAGTACAAAATAAAATACAATTTTTAAAGAATAAACATATATATGCCCCTCTTTTTACGCAGTACTGTATCATAGTTAGTAAAGCGTTGACCCATTATTGTACCGTATACGTAGAGGTGTCTGGAACTTATAGTAAGGTGCGAGTTTAAGCTATAGGGTTCGAGTATATACATGTATGCACTATTACGTTAATAAAATATAGGCGATTATAGTCGCTACGACGCAAACTTTAAAACTATATACATGTAGCTACTGAAACTTTGTAGAAATTCCAGAAAGCTTCATCACAATGTCATGTTATACGATTGTCAACAGACGTAACAGCCTTGGCAAAACACATGTGCATCTTAAATGATACATTAAAAAGATATAATTATCACGGATTACATTTGAACAATAGATTGCACCAAATTTGGCGTATTTATAACTAAACGGTTGACTAGTGTAAAGAAATGACGGCCAACCAGTACAGTTTAAGGACCAAACTATTAATTAACAACAGCATATAAAATATGTCTTTCTGTATCAGAAACTTTAAAAAAAAAAAGTATATGCATTCCATACTAGCTACCTACGAAAGATGAATAGAATAGTCTGGACAAATAAGATCAGCAACAAGAGCCTTTGATAGAATTGTAATGCTATGAGCATAACACCTGAAATAAAACGAATATTTAGATGTACTGAGATGGCCACACAACCGCAAACATAAACCAGCTCTATATTGGACACCACCTGGAAAAAGGAAACCAGGGAGACATAGAATCACCTGGCGAAGAACTGTAACAGCAAAATTGGAAACATTTGGTTACACGTACCTGGGATCAGGCCCAGTACATGGCTAAGGACAGAGAGAAGTGGGGGAGTTTGTTTTAGCCTTATGTCCAACTGAAATAAAGTGGATAATTAAGTAAGGGTAAAACAACATGGCCTTTCCTGCAGACCGTTCGGGAGTAGAACCTTTGGTTTATATGCATCTAGCGTACGTTTGGCTGCGGGGGAAGTATTAATACCCAGCCATCTACAGTCGGACGTTTTTGTCCCCTATCCAACTTATCGTTACTCTCCTGTTGCCGCTATTCATCCTGATCAACCTAACTTGCTGAACAATTGTCAATTCTTTCTCGTAAAAACAATTTTGAAATATGTCTCACTGAACTGTAAACAAGAAACAGTCAGTGTTTGCTAAAACCCCATTGACTTATCCTCCTTAGCTGGCTCATAAGCAGTTCAATTTCTAAAATATCAACATGACTTTTCGTCATTAGACCCGTTTCATTTCAATTAAAACATGATTGTCAGTGTATTTTTCTACGTAATAACATACAATGTTTATATTGATATGTGCTTTTTGATCTGTTCGTTTATATTTATTATCGTTTCTCACTTTTTTTGTTTTTTAGACAAACGGAATTCATATTTAATCTAGAATAAAATATGCTTTATGTCTCACCTCTTTGTAAATATGCCAGTTAAAACAAATGGCTTTAGTTTGTATATTTATCTTATTCTGTTAAAACATATACTTCTTTCATATACATTCGTGTTAATCATATTTAAACAGTAAATTATTTATAATAAGTATACTGATACAAGAGATCATTGAAGTACTTTAACATTATTCATTTCAGAAAGTATATATAATATCCTTGTTAAATAGTTGATGTTAAAAATGTAGTAATCATTTTCCATTTTGAAAGTGTAGTGTTATAAAAGTTAAATGTTATCTGATCTGACATATGTCATGTTCAGTTTTAAAACCAATCTGCCAATTTTAATATAAAACGATGAAGAATGGATAATCAGTGATGGAGCTTCTTGCGCTTTTAATTGAACTTTCTTCTAAGCGTCATGGCTGATATGCATAAAACCACTTAAGTTAAGATACATTCGTAGAACTAATTGATCGTAGGACATGTAGAAAAATACGTCTGTTTGAAACACATCTTAACATAAGTAGTTTTATGCATATCAGCCCTGGGTGTGATCCTCAGACAATAGTCAGATTTGTGTTTTGCTTTTATTGTTGAATTCTGTTAGATCCCTTTCATCCTTTCAAATGTTTAAATATTTTCTGTTGCAAAATGTTCTAGCCTCAGACCAACTTGAAGGTTACTGAAGATACGCTTGTGCCCAAAAATCATATCTTTCACGTTTTCTTTACATGTCCCTTTATTGATTTTCGGACATACAAAATTTGTAAAAAATGATCTTTATTCGCTAGCATTGGCTGGATAACGCTGCTTGTGAACTGTTAGCCCTTATATACAGTGAGTGGCCAGCTTAGTAGATCAATGTTAGGCCCCTATGGATTGATCAACCAAGTAGATTAGTACATCGGTTACCTACATGATTCACAACTCAATAATATCTTAAAATAAGCTATTATTTGGTGGAGTTTTGATATTAACCTTCCCCCTAACCCTAATGTTTTAAACGTTTTAAGCATTAATGGACTGCAAATATATTCCGTTCTAATTGCCCTTATTCTACCATGACTATTTTACTTTAACGTAGATGTCTAATGTCTAACACTAAATTAAGGACAATGCATTCAGTGATACAAGAAACTGTGTTTGATTTATCAATGCTGTCAACTAGTTCCGTTCTTTCTCGTGATTCTTCTATGGTCTACTGATAAACTTACTATTAAAGTATTACTTGATTAAGGCATTGGAGATTTGCAATTCTTATCTATGAGATTTGCTACTTTCAGGCATACCATCCCTTTTTTATACAAAAACTTTTCAATATTTAAGTATCTTTTTTAACATCTTATAATTTTTGTTAAAAAAAGTAAGAATAAAAAAAAAACAGCTAATCTGAAAGAACTTGTCCTAAATTGTGTTGCTCAATTTGAATAGATCATTTTTCTTTTGCTTTGTCCAAATGTTGTTCTAAAATAAGTGAAGAAAAGCATATTATATCAATATTAAACTGAGGAAAACTGTCCAATGTAGTGCACGTTATTTGTTAACCATCCATGGCAAAACAAGTATATTTAGTTATCAAAGGTACCAGGATTATAGTTTAGTACGCCAGACGCGCGTTTTTTTCTACATAAGATTCATCAGTGACGCTCAGTTCAAAATAGTTATAAAGCCAAGCAAGTACAAAGTTGAAGAGCATTGAGGACCCAAAATTGCAAAAGGTTGTGCCAAATACGGCTAAGGTATTCAAAGCTCAGGATACAATAACTTTACAATATTGGTGGCATGAAACTCGTTGAAACTCACAATAGCCAGTTTAGGACACAAAATATATAATTTTTCAGCATTTTAACATAAACACTAGAACTAATTCAACGCTAAAACAATGGCAGACATGTATAGGAATGAAAAATTGTCAAAACTGCACATGTCCCACTAAGAGTACAACCGAGAATGTCAAAATGGTTTTCATTTTCTGCTCATGGGCAAAAAAACTAGGCAAAACAGGTTTCAATATCCAATGGACAACAGGGAATATTATGATTAAGAGTCATCAAGACTAGAAAATTTAGATCCCTTTGACACTGCTTCTATCAATTAAATCTAAAAGGATATGTAGATCTTTCAAAACTAATGCTCTGGATTTAATATTCTCATTTGGCCATTTCAACAGGTTATAACATATGTCACATTTTTATATTGAAAACTATAATCATTAAGAAAATACTACTATGAAGCATTTTAGTGGGCGATTGAAGCAAACCAGCTAGAGTTCAGTATTATGCCAAGTGGCATACAGTTTGTAGTCTCTATATGTTGAAAACTAATTGTCTGCATAGTGTTTTCTTGGTCAAAATATAGTCTTTATGGAAGTATCCCTGAGATGATAATATGTCAGGTCATATTTGATATTAAAAATTGAACATTTATTTGCTATTGATAAACTTGGGTTAAACTTGATATTTTCAAGTAAAATCTTTTTTCAGGATTAAATGAAGAGCTCAACCAATTGGACATAAATATTTATGATATAACATATGTTTATTTATTTATTGCTAAAAGTCCAGTGACAAATATTACATGAATAGTCAAGACAATACTGTTAATGAGATATGAATGATTACCTTGCTTTGTATTAAACTGAAACACTTATATAAGTAGTGATCTACTGATGATGATTGACTGTGTATAAACATGTAGCCTACTCCAAAACGTAAGTTTTACTCACAGACTAACCCAAAAGCCATTTTCTTCACAAAGAAGCAACAAATATCTCATTTTAGCATTAACCAAGAAGTGATTAAAACATTTGACCTCTGCCTCAAGGCGAAAGCTTTCTACCACACAACACCACCAAGGCAACATTTGACTTCAAATGGGAGAGGACATCGTTTTTAACGTGTTTAATATAGGAAAGGGTATCAACATATAATATATGAAACAAACAGGGATGCATACTGTAAATCCTTTGTTTTTTCTATTATATCAACTTGATGTAACAGAAAAACAAAGGATTTACAAACTGGCCTTAACTAGAGAGAATAATATATAGCACACATAAGAGATGAAAAGAAGTTATCTCAAATAATAGATACACCATAACTTTGAAATACAGAAGAGCATACATACACATATCAAGCACGGGAAAAATTTCTATGTTCTACACACAGGACATGGAGCAAAATATTCTTTCAAGTTAAGACCAGTTTGTATAATAAAATCTAAGACCCACACCACCTATTATTGGTCCTCATTCCCATCCACTTAAAATTTTTCAATTCAAAAACATTTTAAGGAAGCAGGAGCAATATACCTGTATTTATACATTAGACTACACTTCACTGATTACTGGAATTTTGGATGCAGAACTAGATCAAAACCAGAACAAGGATCAGAAACAGGCTAATGTGTACTACTTTCCAGTATATTATTTTTTGACTGGTCCAAAGTAGGTGTTACATCTCACTAAGTCCATCCAAATTATTTTTGCAAAGAATTCCGCTCAAGCCGATGCAAGTGGCCGTCTTAAACTTGCAGTAAGGTGAAAAGTTTTTGGGGGGTTTTGCTCCGTGTTGAAGGACTCACTGACTTTGGGATGAAGAACACGACAAAAGCGCTGTTCCAATACTTCGTGTGTTTATCCATGTGTGTGTTTTTTGTTGTTGGTCATGAACGGACTTTGTGTCATGGATGGATACTCCATATCCTTTGTTTTTCTATTTCTGTAAAAGTGATGACTCAAACAAATAAATTGTGGTCATAAACCTTGTGTTCAAATTTCATAGATTTCTATTCATTAATACTAAAGTTTTTGTCCGGAAACCAAATGTCTTGGGACGACACAGACAACAATGTAATACCAATATACAAAAGCAAAATCTGCAGTCATATAAAAACAAAACACAATATATCCTCATTTCTTTTGTTTAATTCTCAAAAAATCAAACAAACTCATTACAACTGACAAAAAACTAAGGTACTTAAAATATTCAGACATCATTAAATGTTTTGTTAAAAAACAAAAAAAATATATATTTATATAAAATATTTGATTTTGGCATAAATATAACAATTTGGTATTTTAATACAACTTTTGGTCATAGACAAAATTTCTCTAATAACTCTATACAGAGTTGATTAAAAGTAAAGAACTTTACGCTTATTTTCAATAATAAGCAATGATGCTTTCAGTGTGATAACTCTTGTTTCAACTGTAAAATATAAGTTATAACTGAGAAGTTTGAAAATAATAATCAAAATGTCTATATTCGTACAAAATTGTTATTAAAATTTATCTTTTAAAGGTAAAATCAATGAATAATTTTGAAATTTATACAAAAATACAGAATCTAGACTAAATTTAGAACTTAACTCTGCCTAAAAGATTTATCCACAATAAAGTATATATTGACCTTTTTTGAAGAAAAGGAAAAATACGTTTGAAAAATATACAATTATTCCAAAGCAAAAATTTACAAACTTTCTATAGGTGTATCATATTCTATTTAAATGCATTAAAATTATAAACATGGCAGTGCTGGTTTAATACATAAAAATTACAGTGACTTGAAAATAATAAAAATGGAAATTTTTGCAATGACAGTTAAAATGATAAGACTTAACCAATACTGTCAATGCAACATTTCCAGTTTTACAATTTTTTGCTGACTAGACATAAAAAAAAATACATTTAAACATATACTTTGATTTTCAACAAAAAATATTTTGCTTTGCAAAATTAATATCAAATACATTTAAAAAAAATTTAAAAAATCAGCTGCTTTTTCAATTGCAAATTACAAAATGAAATAATGTACATTAATAGTTGTAGTACGTTTAAATGGATTTATACCAATTGGTTATAATGGATATGTAAAATGGAAGTACATTATATTCTTAAGATTTTGATAACAACAAGATAGATTGGGTATCCTCTTGAAAAAAAAAGGAGATAAATGGATTCCTTAACTCCAAGCACTAATTTAAAGCCTGTTTTGAGGCTTTCATTATGTCATTTAACCCTCTTCTTAAATCTGATGAATAACCTATGAACTATTAATGAAAATGTTTACCATTTTTTATTATGATTACAAAATTAAGAAAATATTTTGATTGACATATGCATGCACCTTATCTATGAAACTATCTGTGTGACAAATCTATGAGAAAATACTAAATTTGAAAGATAACTAACACTGAATCTATTTCATGTTATTCCTTTTTCTATTATATTTTTCACCGTTTTCATATTTGCATGTTGATTGCAGAGCAGGCCAATCCAATATTTATAATATAACATGTTCTGGGTTGAAACTGAAATTAACTGATACAGATACCTATAGTATATGTCACATGAAATATTAGTTTCTAGTAGTAGGCATTGTAGTAAGAAAACCTGGACGGGTTCAAACAGAAAGATTTTTAAGGCAGAGAAAACTGTGCACCTTATAATCAGCAAATAGCGAATACCAAAAATCCAAGCTAAAAATAAGGCATAGGTACACATGTACTATAATTCAGTCAATGACCTGGTAAGTGTCCTAGTATTGTTAAAAGTAACAATGCACGTAATTGAACATTGGATCGAGTGAGACAATTCTTATTTAATGAACTAAACAGAGGACTTTGTATTGTTAGAAAAGTAGGAACATATCCAAGCAATCATCTTAAGTACTTGTACAGGAAAAATGCAGGAAATATTTTACCATAAAAAGCTTAAATTAGAAAATAATATATTTTTATACTATTGATCACTTAAAACATATATCCTTAAATTCAAAAGCACTTTTAAATAATAAAACTTGAAAGCTTGTTAATCTATTGTTTTAAAACTTTTGTAAGTTGTTTACTTTTAAAATACTGGAATATTTCCAAATGATTTCAGTGATGGTTTTAAAAACTTTGTTCCATGTAAAAATGACAAATTCATTTCATCAAGAATTTAATAAACATTTTTTTTCAAATGAAATTTGGAATTTATTATTCTCAATAGTAGTCAGCAACTTGCAAACCAATTTAAATTCCATTTTAGTTTATGCATAAGCATATAAAAATTGTAGTATGAAGTAAATTCTTAAATTGTCTCCCTTTGTCATAGACAGATAATTAAAAATGTCTGGTACAGAAAAAAATCAAAAACATATTCCATCTTTTGTCTGCAAATGTCTTCCTCTTTCTTACTCTCTCAACCTATCAATCTTATTCAAATGACTATCATTCATCCCTTTCTTTCTCTTAATTTTGCACTGTCAGACTGCTCTTTCAACTAATCTTGTTTTCATTCACACTTTTCACAAAAGAATATCACAAATAAATAAAAGTATATCACAGGTACAAAATTCTACAGGACGGAATATTTACAATACATTTAAAAGAAATCATATTTAACAGAAGAAATTCAATCTAAACTTCTTCCATAAAACTAAATATATATCATAAGACTATTCAAGAACCAATGAATTTTGAGGATTTAAAAAAACCCATCTTGGTTCAAAATGATCACAACGTATGAATCTACCTGGTAGAACTATATGTTAAATGGAATGTATGGAATACAAAAATAGAATGAAATTTACATGCAGGAAATTAATAACATTCCCTGAGATTCTATAAATAGGTATCTCTTGGAGACAGCTGATATGAAAAATTTAGCACCATTTCAATATATTTACAGAGCCATCATTTTTGAATAATCTCTTTCTTTGTACATTTATACATTTGTAACAAGCCCTCATGATATAATAATATACAATGCATGATATTAAACTCCAAATAAAAGCTGGAATGAACCATCACCTAATTGTAATATAGCTATTTCATATATGATATATGTTTGACAAGATGGCAAAGATATTGATTTAATGACAATATTTTGATTCTCTTGAGTAAGCTGTAACTATATGAAACTTTCTGTAAAATTGAAAAATTTCCATTTGAACAATTTTTCAAGGATTGTTTTTGTATCTCTTTAAAATTTGGGTTCAAATGTCTTTAATATATAACCCGAAAATAAATAATCCTAATTTGTAAAAACAATGAAATTTCTTTCAGAGACAGCATTCCTTTTTCTTCTGGTGATGGAATAAATGCACTTAAATTTTTGTGTATTTTCTAAATTTATTATCTCCCTTGATCACTGTGTAGCACAATTTAAGTTGTCTCCCATGTCCTCAGCATATTTGTTACTGATCATGCCTCGTAATTTCTCCACCTCTGATCGGAGATCTCTTAATTTTGACAACCAATGTCTTAATGTCTGTTTTTCATCAGAAGATACAGGGGTATCCAATTCCTGTTCATTTGTAGGTGCTGAAATATAAATAAATGCAAATTAAAGAAATTGAAGGACAAATAATTAAGTTAGTTTGTGGCAAACTTCACATACACATTTTATCTTCAGTTTTCAGTTTATTTATGATTACAGTAATTTTAATTTTCAATAACTTTGTAGCTCACTGACAGACAAACTTGTCTGAAATCTAATAGACAAAAAACAACAAGCACTGAAAAGATTTTTAACTTGAGAAAAACAAATAATTATATAGTGTACATAATACTAGTTTAATGAAACTCAAAGCCTCTGTAGATTACTGTGTTGCGTTACAGTGTATTTTGATCGTAAGCTTAAGGTAGTACCTAACACTACAGGGAGATAACTCTGTAAAATCAGCTAAACTTTTTAACCATGTTGTATTGTTAAGGAAATAGTAAGCTTCTCAATGATCAAAATTAGTGTTTGTCAAACTGCTATCTATCCAACCAATTTTTTCAGAGAAAGTGATTGGTTCAAGTTTTCTCAAATTTTTATATTTTTTTCAAAGGGTCAAAGTAAATATTTTGTCTAAATATTATGAAAAATAAACGAGCCAAATTAATTTTAGTCAAGGTGTTGGGTACCACCTTAACTAAGGCGTTAAAGATAGAACTGCGTCTGCCATTACAAGTTTCTATTCAATCAACATTAAAGTGTCACAATAACGTGACGTCACAAAGATAGTGGCCGTTTCCCAAAAAGGTATCTTAATATTAGAGTAATTCTTTACAGCCTCTTTAAAAGTCTGCACATGTACAAACACCCATAAACATTAGTCCACTTATTTTCAAATAATAACAAATCTAATTTAGCCAGTATCAAAACATAGTTTGCCTCAAAAATGAGATATGTTCTCAATCTCATTTTTAATTATTTGTTATTCTGTCATTAAGAAATAGAAAATGTATTACAAACAAAATCATTTTTTTTTACTTGTCGGTATATCAAAGTTACTATCTAAGTTATAACAATACCACTTACGTCTGACACCCAACAACATAGACATATTGGGATCCTGTCCTTCAGCTCTCTGCATACAAATATTCACTAGAGATTGCAGCTCAGAAAAGCATAGTCCCATTTCTTGTGTGAACCGTCTCTGTAATTTCTGTGTCTCGTCTGTACTTAGATATTCTAAATGTTTCAATTGCTCCCTAATTATCAAGTTCTGTTCCATTAAATCTTGATTTTTACATCCAAGCTGAAAAACATACAAATATATGAAAACCAAATATTCACTTTGAAAGTGTAGTTCGCAATGAAGATTGTATTGGATGAATTGCATTGCAAGGGAGATAACAATGGTAGAAAGTTATAAAGGATTGTTTTTGGCACTATGTGGTCACTGTTTATTATCATTGACATAATTTATAAATTTCATATATAAAGTATTAAAATGATTTTCAGAATTCAAAATACCTTAACCTATCTAACTTAAATAAATCATATTAATGACTTAACTTAATTTAGATCAATTAAATCTTAAAATATCCATATTTTTTTAAAACATACATGTTTTGATGAAAATGAATTAAAAAGTCAGACTGCAAGAAGAAATAATACCTTACTGCAATTTAAGGTCTTGTTTTTTCTAATTTTGAGGATGTGTGTAAATAAATATTATAAGATCCAAGACTGGCAATCTCACAATGATTTTAGTTTTTTTTTTATTTCTACGATCTCAAGTCCCCTAAATAAATTAAAATGAGAAAAATAAGTTCCTTTACAATAATAACATTTGGATTTACCTCTTTCAAAGCTCTCCTCATCTTCATCGTCTGGTCATCTTTCTGTCGACTTTCTTCCCTCAGCGCCATAACTGTTTCCTCCTCCTGTTGTACTCTCCCTTTAGACTGTTTCTGTTCGTTCTGTAATTTGACCTCCATGTGTCTTACTTTTCTATGACTCGTTTCCAACAGCTGTAAATTATAACAATTAACATAATTTACTGACAAAAATTACTTACAAATAAGATTAACTTTTACTCAAAAAAGCGTTTAGTCCTTATTGTGGTTTTATCAATTTAAAAGACAGGCCTTTGTTTCACAAAAAAACTATTAAAGATTGATCATTGGCTTATTGAATTGTTTATGACTGCAATAAATTACTGTAAATTCAGATATTATTGTGTGCATATATTATTGTGATTTTTCAAAAAAAAGATGAAAATGTGAGTTTAATTATTGTGATTAAAAAAAAAAACTGCATACAGATTTCTTTCAGTTATCAGAATGCAAGTTCTTATTTCTTAGATACTCACCCAGTCTCATTAATAAAAAAACCTCCGAATAATTTCTGAATTTACAATATATTTGCATGTCTTTTGGTGAAATTAAGGCCAGAGTTTCAGTAAAATATGTTTTCTCTAATAAATTTTAATTGATTTGCTTTTATAAGTTTAAATTAATATCATCGTTTAAAGAAACTGTTATCATTTCACAAAAATTATTACACATTCGCTTCTCTCAATCTTTCAAATTATTAATCAAAATGGATCAAATAGTCCTACCTTTTTGGCTTTTTCAAAATCTATGGCAAGTCTTTGATTATCCTCCTTCAGTCGAACTATTTCTTCCTGGCACCTCTGGAGGACAGCACCTTCCCCATCTGATTTAATTCGATCTAGTTCAGATGATATACCGTTCATCTTTCCCGACAAATGATCCATTTGATTTTGTAATTCTTCAATCTTTAAATCTCGCTGTGACAATAATTTCTTATTGTTGAAAAGTTTTTCTTGAAGCTGTTCCAGTTGTTGTTTTTGGAATTTTGTTTCTTCTCTCAAATTGTTTAAGTATCAAGGTTAAGGAAAGTATTGACAAGATTTATATATCAAAACATTAGTGTGTGAACTTTTCTTCTGTTACGAAGTTTAATATTCCCATCATTTAATATATCTTCCTAGGTATGATTAAATATGCAGCTCAAGTGGCTTATTTCCAAATGAATAAGTCTATTATTTCTTATTTAAATATACATTTAACAAAAAAGCAATAATACCAATATAAAATTGTAAAGAAAATGTAACTGATCATCACTGAATATGGAATCCCAAATTATCTTTTGATGAATTTGATAGACATAACCATAAAATCAAGCTATGATTGTCTAATAAAACTGTTTAAGAACTTTGCAATTTTCATGTTAGATTTTTGTTTTAAAATCAAAGTTATCTCCCTTTGGTAATCTAGCCATCTATTTCAGTTTTGGAACAGTTTAACTTATCCTTAATCTGAATAGAGAAGCACAATTTCATATCCATCTAATTTGCAAGTTTTTAAGCAAACCCAAAGGATTATTCTTAATTAAAATATTGTGTCAATTATTTTAATTTCTACTTTTGAATGGGAAAAAACACTGTCAAAGATTTAGTTAATAATATTTGAGTTAATTCTATCCAATGAAACACCTTTAATGAACTCTACTTCATAAAAAGTTCTCCTTCACGGACTGCAATATTTTGCTCCTTTCCCTAAATTTGTTTACATTTAAAATAGACAGAGGGGATAAAAGAGCTAATTCTGGTATAAAACATTTAAAATTCTCTAAAGTTGAAAACATTATTGAACTACATAACAAATCTATAATTTCTGCATTCATAAAAAGGATATTTCTTGTAAATTAGCAGCAGTTTCCTCCATGGTTGGAATATCTCTTAGATAATCCTGTAACTGGTCCAGCCTCCCTTTCATCTGCTGATGACTTTCTCGTAAATCAAGAAATTTACCTTTCCATTCCTCTCTTTCATTGGTTAGTTGAGAAATCTGAATAAAAATGATAAAAGTATAAGTGAAATAACAATTCATATAACTAGTACTGTGATAAGAATGATTGGTATCTTTGAAAATTTGAATTTTGGTAATCTTATATCTTATTGTCATATTTTTTTTGCAATTGTTGACTCCAATATTGTGTTCCTTTTATTTTCCTGTTGTCAATATCTGGATAAAATTATGACAAGTTTATCATTAACCTTTTTGTGATGTGTTTTCTAGTGAGCTTGAAACATAAGTTTCTTTTGATGTTTTCAATGAATTATTCAATGTATCAAAATGTTGGTCTACAATACACCATTGTGTGATTTGTAAATTTAATTTTGTTTTGATTTTCAAAAAAGCTGTATGAGATTGTCTTTAAAATAAAACATCTCACTAGATAAATATATATTAACCTGTTTTTCTATTGCATCATTTCCAGGAACTCTTGTTCGTATAGCAGATTTTAAATGTTCATTCTCATGCTCAGCAGCCCTGCATAAAATATAATATAATTATTTTTTAATAAGGATTTATTTGTTATACATGTACATTAAATGTTGCCAAAGGACCTTAAGCAAATAACCGCTATCATTAATCCATCCTACATTGTACCTTTTTTACAGTGTTTTTAGAGCATTTTATGTTATATTGTATGATATTGCTATAAAGATTCAACTGACTTTTCTTTAATAAATACCAATAAGGTGACTAGATAGAAAGACTTTAAAATTAATTAAAAGAAGATAAATATGGTAATCTACTCTTCAAATAATTATTTCAATTTGTAAGGCTGTAAAAAAACACATTTAAAATTCATGCCCACAATTTTTAAAACTGCTTTTAAACATCTAACATATATGATGAAGGTTATGTTTCTGTGTTGTTTGTTTTTGTGTTTTTGTTGTCGAGTTGCTGTTTCATTGACTTTTACACATCATCTTTCATTATTTCAAATTCAACCCATCTCTTAAAAAAAATTCCAGATAAAGTTCTTCAGTTTTTCAATTATTTCCAATACACCACAAGGATTTGTTATTGATTTTTCTTTGTCAGACTTTGAATCAACATTTAAATATCACGTCTAAAATAGGAAGCTCAATATTGATTCATCAATCTCCACTTTAAAATGATGTCCTCAGATTTCACTGTGTAATTACAGTAGTTTATTTTAGCAACAACTTCTTGGTTTAACAAAATAATTGTAGCATCTGTAATTTTCTCTCTTAAGACAGCTCAAATTAAAGCCATCAAAAAGAAATTCTACCATTATTGTTCAAATTTTTATTTTCAAGTTGGGAAGAAGCACACATTTGTTCTTGCTTCAGCTTTTTCTTAAAATTGTAACACATGTGCATATGTCAGTCCTTTTATAACTGAATTACACATGTTTTTTTTCTCATTGTTGAAGGCTATATATAGTTGCCTATAATTAATTGCTTACATTCTCTCCATTTCAACTCAGGAGGATAGTTGTCTCATTGGCAATCATGCATATCCTTAATTTCAAAGATAGAAAAAGAATAATAGTTCTATTAGTAATACATTACATTAGTATTACAATGCTAAATTTTGAAATATGTCTGAAATGTTAGACAATATATATGTTTTTACTAAAATGGGTAAGATTAATAATCTAAAAATCTTAGTATCTAAAGGTAATTACCCGAGTTTTCTCTCCAAGTCGTCCAATTCTGCATTTTTCTTTGCTTTCATTTGTGCCATTTCAGCTTTCAATGATGCATTTTCTATATCAAGATCCTAAATTTAATATCAAGATATAGTATTATAGATACACAGTTCATAAAAAAAAATAAAATGCATTCCATATTATACACAAACTCCTTCGATTCACCATACTTTTTTCCAACAATTATAAGTTCTTTCATCTTTTTGAATGATAAACAGATTTTAAATTATAATTGACTGCATATATTTCAAAGCTTTCACTCTATTTAAGGAATGACTGTAATATTTTTTTTGTCTATGAAGAAATAAAAAAATGTGGTGCACACTGTTAAATAACCCGCTACGCACGTTATCCAATGTGCTCCACATTTTTTATGTTATTTCGAATAGCCAGAAAAAATATTCAGTCATTTCTTATAATTTAATTCTAAATTCCATTTTAAACCGTAAAAAACCATGAAAAAAACGTTGATGATGTCACGGTCACGACTAAATTATGTCTCTGGGCTGCTTACAAAATAACGTCAGCTAATCAGAAGACGTGTTACATCCAAAATTAAATTATATCAAATAAAACACCTCAGACTTCAGATACTCAGATTCCAAGCATCTTTATGGCCTCTCATAATTTTCCGTTTTCACCTGCAATATTTGTTTTGTTTTGAAGTCTTAGATGTCAAAGAAGATTTTTTTTTCTGTCTTCCATTTTCAAACTTGGCCTTAAGTACAAACAAAAGCTTAAGCTTCTATAAACAGTGTAACACAATTTTATCTTAATCAAATTCATTGTTATACCGTTATTTTTCTAATAGCGTCTTCCTCCCCACTAACATCACTGATCAAAGCTCTTTTTAACCTGGCTTCATATTTGTTATTATCTTCCTCTAGACTCATCATCCTTAACTTCAGTCTGCAATACAAAGTGGAACTGATACAGAATATTAAATGAAAAATAAAAATACCAGGAGAAACAACAAAAGCATGCATTTAACTAATGATTGACAACAAAATGGCCAAAGAAAAATGAACCACAGATTTTTCACACAGTCCTTTTCATCTTGGTCTTGCTAATCTTTATTTTGCAAGCAAACTGATGTTTTCAACAATTCATATAATGCGTTAAAAAATTACTATTTTGTGCAATATGTATAACACATCTCTTGTAACTATGACTTTGGGTAACAGCCACTCACAAACTCACAATGTTCTGAAAGTTCCATATATGTAACAGATCCTACACAAAACAACAACTATAAAAGACTTACTTGTCAATCATCATGTCTTTTTCATTAATGATGGCATCTGCTGCTCTTCTGACAGACTCCCACTTGTCACTTCCTAGCTGGTCATCTGATAAATGTTTAAGTAATGTAGCAAGACCTTGGGATTTCTGAAGAAAAAATAATCAAAGTTATTTATTCTTATCAAGAATATTTTTATGCCCCACCTACGATAGTAGAGGGGCATTATGTTTTCTGGTCTGTGCGTCCGTTCGTCCGTCTGTCCCGCTTCAGGTTAATGTTTTTGGTCGAGGTAGTTTTTGATGAAGTTGAAGTCCAATCAACTTCAAACTTGGTACACATGTTCCCTATGATATGATCTTTCTAATTTTAATGCCAAATTAGAGATTTTACCCCAATTTCACGGTCCACTGAACATAGAAAATGATAGTGCGAGTGGGGCATTCGTGTACTGAGGACACATTCTTGTTTGTTTATATTTTTTAAATACCAATAATAATATGATTTTATATATGACTATCAATACATAAAGTTAGGATATTCTTTATTTTAGAATAACAAGTTTCTCGAAGACGTCATATATTGATAGAATTACATAACAGAAATAAAGAATCAGACAAAATTAAAACATCCTATTTTGAGATATATATACTGTAAGCCTTTGAAAATTTGGTGGAAATAAATGTCTTTAATGTTTTCATAAAAAAGGAGGGGTAAGAAGCCAAAATTCTAAAAGGCACTGCTTAGATAAAACCAGAAGATTCCCCAAAACTGACAAAATGTAAAAACAAGAAAGCTAACATCATTAAATTTACTGTAACTTGAATTACATTTTCAAACCTTGGTTATATAATTACATGATTTATAATAACCAATAATTTAATGTAAACAAAACAACTTAAATGTATGTTGTTCTTTTCCTTCTGCAGTTTAGATTAAACTGAATTTCCCATATATATACTAATATTAGTTTACTACATACATAAGTAGTTGTTAAATCTAAATATGATTTCTTACTAACCTGACCATCAGTGTTCCTGAATGCCATGTGATTTTGATGTTGTTTTTGCCACTGACCAAGACCAGCTGGTCCTGGTTTACCATGATCTACATTATTTCTGTCTGCCCACCCAGAGTTATGGTTACTGTTTGTTATTTGAGACTCACTAGAAGGCACTGCAATATTCCCTCGATTTGACTTTTCGTCATTATATTTTGATGTGTCTCTTAAAATTCCAGCTCTATTATGTCTCACAGGAGTTTTAAAATCACTTGGCGGTAATTCAGACTTAGCGGTTTGTCTCATTGGTGGTGAAATCCATGAATCATTCACAGTATTGGGTGTGTCTAAATTAAGTTCACTATCGTTTCCCCCTGACCCATCCAAAAAGTTACTTTTTCCTGAACGTCCAAATAATTCATCGTCAAATTTTTTCAAGTCATAAGAAGATGGTGTATAACCACTGGGCCGTAATGGGTCCTCCAAAATCACAGGGTTAACTGTCTCTTCCAACGGTCCTGTCGTGAATTCGTTAAAGTCTCGACTCATGTAAGAATCGTAACCAGGACTACCAGATAATCCATATTTAGATGGCTGATATGTCTGATACATTCTTCTGTCTGTATACGAAATGTCATTTGACCTTGACCCTGAGGTCAAGTGGGGTGAAGAATGAAGTCCATATCTGTCTGAAGTCCTATCCAATCTGTTGTCAGACCATCCTAAAAATGTGAGAAAATTATTAAAATATTAAGTTCATGATTATGCCCTTTTTATTTCTTTCCCCTATAAACAAAACTGTATTTGTTACTTTTTTCATGTGTTATTATGACTGAGCAACCATTTATCAAATTTGACTAAGGAAAATAAAACAGCCTTTTCAACTGAAGTGAAACCCTAACTTTATTTGAAGGGAATCACTTCATGACCTATGGTTTAGGTATAATTGAACTGTAACACAATTCCAGGGGTATTTTCATGTTAAATTGCTATCAATTTTTTCTTACAGGTTTCTATTTTCGGAATTTTTGGTGGTCCATGCTCTTCAACTTTGTACTCTATTTGGCCTACTAAACATTTTTTTATTTAAGTGTCACTGATGAGTCTTTTGTAGATGAAACGTGCATCTGCCGTAAATATAAAATTTAAATCCTGGTATCTATGATGAGTTTATTTACAACCACTTGGTCGATGCCACTGCTGGTGAAGATTTATTTCCCCGAGGGTGTTACCAGCCCAGTAGTCAGCACTTCGGTGTTGACTAGAGTTATCATTGATATGTTCATAATTTTAAATTAACTGCTAACAAAACTTTATATTTTGAAACACTTAAGGCTTTTCTACCTCAGGAATAGATTATCGTAGCTGTATTTGGCAAAACTTTATGGAATTTTTGGTCGTCAATGCTCTTCAACTTTGTACTCTATTTTGCCTATTAAACATTTTTTTATTCGAGCGTCACTGATGAGTCTTTTGTAGACGAAATGCGCATCTGGCGTCAATATAAAATTTAAATCCTGGTATCTATGATGAGTTAATTTACCCAGGGTTTGGTCAAATCAAGATGGAAATTAGCAGAAGCTAGTTGTCCAACTCCCTGATGTAATTTGTTGCTTTGTTTTTAGTGCAGAGGAACAATTTTGGTATATTGAAGAAATGTACTTTTGTGAATACCAAGGAACTTGATTGTCTGGTTTAAAACTGTTCTACATACACGACTATATACATACAATTTGTTTTTAGTTTAACATTTTTTTCTTTTACACAGTACCCACAAAATCCATGATTTATAACTAATCCAAAGTATTTAACATTATAATTATTATAACCATTATTATTATTATCATTTTATCATTATTATAATCATTATCATTTTTAATAATATGCCATAATTCCACTTACCTGAACTGGATGTAATCTGGCTCTGTAACATCTTCTGGTAGTCTGTAAATACCAAATAAGATAAATAATAACTAATGTCATCGTTCAACGTAATCCACGATTTACTATGATAATTCTTCGGACAACATTTCTCACAATACAAGGATGATTTCTGACCTTTTCTTCTATTCACATTGTACAATGGTCTAGAAGGTGACCCACTTAATTCCATATCAATTGAAATTATCACTTATAAATATTTTATTATATAATATTTAGAATTAGAGAATAAAATTGACAATGATTGCAGTTTAGCCTGGTGTCCATTGTTCCAACACAATCGACTTGTCGACTTTCACAACTACACAGATGTTCAATTGGTAACTAATTAGATTGTGTAATTTCTTTGTTTAAAAAATTTTGTAGTTCCAGTTAATGCACCAATCAATAGTAGACAAAAAACAGTGATTTTTGCAAATAAACTTCTCCAAAAATTTGTCTTAAACAAGGTCACAAATTTCAATTTCATAAATTTATGGTCATTAAATTTAAAGATTAAAAATTTCAAACTTAAAACTGTAGATTATCTTTTAACTTTAATACCACTAATAGGGGGAATATATTTTCAAATTTTAATCGTTTGAAACCTTCATTGTTTAATGACTTTCAGTCTAAGTAAACTTGGTATAAGTAATAGAGTTAGAATAATCTATCATGACCACCGAAAATTCAAAAGTTAAATCATTCTAGAATTATAGTATCTTGTATATACTACATGTACAAGGTAATTTTATGCTGATGCATGGGTTTGAGATTGTGCACAAAATCGTCTTTTATCGAAATTGTATTATCATTATGCAACTATTGTAAAATCTCAAATATTACAATGTAGGCAACATATTTTTTGGCAAGATTTGATCTATTTTAAAAGGTGAAAGAATTCTTAAATTAACCATGATTTAAACATTTGAACAACTTAATTAAATTCAATCATCATTTAAATCAAATATGAAGGTGTAAAAATAATTATTTCTGCACAAAAAATATTACATCTTAAAACAAGACTAGGTGTGTTCTGCGAATCACAAGATTAGGGTCAAAACCATAATTTGATATAAAATATAAAAAGCTCACACCATAATGAAAAAGGGTAAAAGACTACCAGTTGATAACTTCAGGGTAAACCACAATGTAACCAAAATATTTAACCTGATATGGACAGTCATTTAAATTTTATTTAGCCTGGTGGTCTTTGATGAAAAACTTTTGGACCATAACTTTATGAGAATTCTGGATATACATGTAGGATAGACAGGCTTACAGAATAACAGGCTGATAGACTCAAAGACCAGAAAACATATTGCCCTCCCACTATTGCTAACAGGGCCATATTCAATTTCAAAACAAATTTATTTGTTTTGTTTATAAAATTTAAATTAATATAATCGATGAATATCATGTTCAATTATCAACTCAACATATTTGGACTTTTCGGCTAAAGTGGTCACTTGGCCTCAAAATGCCAAACATGTATTAAGGTCCTAAGTTTAGACCTGTTTATTTATAGGATTTTATTCAGGTGTAATAAATTTATAAGTATTAGAAAAATAATTTAGTACAATGATTATACAACTTTTAGTAGTACTTGGGATTAAATTTATCTGTACATAAATAA
The DNA here is from genome assembly GCF_965363235.1 of Mytilus galloprovincialis. Lineage (NCBI taxonomy): Eukaryota > Metazoa > Mollusca > Bivalvia > Mytilida > Mytilidae > Mytilus > Mytilus galloprovincialis. The sequence continues at coordinate 28,150,038 of NC_134847.1, read as the reverse complement.
AATTTGTGTAAACAAAACTCTTATTCCACTAAATCTATTGAATACAAAATAGTTTATAAATCATTTAAAGAATTTGAATATCTTCACTCCATAAAAGAAGATTACTCTAAATATCCGAAAAATAAACTGTCAAAGTTATGAACGAAAAAAATATTTTTAACATATATTATGTAATGTTTTTGAGAATTTTTCTAATATTAAACATTATTAATGTATTTTAGTCCATATTAATCTCATTATGTTCTAAAAACCTATTTATATTTCCCAGGGGAAGAAATTAGGTAGTCTACACTACCCACAAAATTTGTACTGAGCTAATTACCAGTAGAGCTAAAAACTTTTATTTACTGAATATCCATTTTTTCTATCTGTACACTAATGAGAAAGAAAAAAGAACATGTGGGGGTCTAAAATTTCATATTTGTTAATGCGTCTGACCAATATCTATGGTAAAACTGAGTTTAATGATGAACTTCAATCTATTGTCAAAGTCAAAAATATTATTATTCAAATTACAACATGTATTAGAATATCTGCATCTGAAGAACTTTTCTGAATTAACCTACTGGGGTTCATAAAAACACAGTTATTATTAATATGAAGAAATATGATATTATTACCAATAAGACAATATCCAACAGAGACCAAATGGTGTGGGTGTTGGCTATAAAGTATTAAATGTTCAGAAACCAAAGGAGAATTAAAATTTACAAATAGGAGGTTAGACCATCTTTCAAATTAGCTAAAATTAATCAACTGAGAAAAGTCAAGAAAATTACAAATATGTCAACATGAGCTCAAAAGTATGTCAAATGTTGATACATGTATGTGTATAGTATCTACAAATATGATATCACCTAGTATTATCAAATAGTAACCTAGTTTCATTTTAATTCCAATTCAATTTATCTTCGAAAACAATCCACTTGTAAATTACGACAACATACAAATCGACTATCTTCTCTTTACATGTTAAACAAATTTTACACCTAGCGACCTACCTAATTCATTTGTACCCTTTAATGGTATTTCCCTGTGACAAAATATAATGCATCTCTGTACAAAATTACTTTGGTGTAAAAATATACCATGTAACTGTAAGTAATTTATATTCTGAAATTGACATCCTGGTAAACTGTTTACACCTAGTATAAAAGACGACCCAAAATAATTGCACCCTATGTAAAATGACCTTAAAATAACTCATCCCTGGTATAATGTTACCACAAAGGGCTTTCTGTTGTGAAAAATAACAAAAAAGCAAGGATATGTTATTGATTCTACCTAGTCACATTCAAAACACAACTTTTTAAAAATTATGACCGTGACAGCATTTATTGTAAGTTTCATTTTTTTCAAGGATATTTTGAAATAGAAATGTCAATTGAGTATATGTTATTACATGTAATCACAAAAAAACTAAAGCTTTAAAAACTTTGAAATAATCCAATTATACCATCAAAAAGATTACTTTTCTTATAAAAATGACAGTTTATATCAAAAAGAAGCAAAGATCAATTTAAAGCCCTAGATTTATACTTAAAATATAAGAATTTTATCAAAATAATTGATCAGAAAATCAATAAAAATATAACTTTATTAATATGATAAGAATCAGTCATGTTTTTAAAGATATGTAGTCAAGAGTCAAATAGGGAGTATTGTCATCTCGTTAAATAAATGATTTTAATTAAATTATTGATATTCATAACAACACCACAGGGGGTACTTCTTTGAAAAATAACTTTTTAATCTTTCATATTTTCTGACTGAGTGGTAAAGGAAGAAATATATCCATTGAGAAATGCATTATTATTTTAAGACTTACAATTGTTAGATAACTTTTAGTACACATAAATGTAAACATACATGTTTAATGATGTTTATAGAGACGTAATTCAAATTCACTCAATACATGTACATAAAAATCAATGTTAAAAAAAATCCTCAAGGTTTTTTCAAATTGAGTACTACGTATATCATGTATATTAAATTTACAAAAGAAAACACATGAAAACATTTTATAAATTACAAAACTAAGAAGCAAATATTAAAGGGTACTTTTTTTATCAATAAGAGTTGCAACGCAGAAATAAATCCATTCAGAAATGCATTATTTTTTAAAGAATTTAAACTCATGTGTAATTTTCAAGTACATTTATGAATATGGACTTTGTTCAAATATACTCAAAACATAAAATCAACGTTCCAATATTGTGAAGAAAAATAGTTTCAAGGTTTTTCCTTGATGAATGCTATGCACATTAAATTTACAAAACAAACCAATTGAAACTTTATATGAATTATTTAACTATGAGTTTGAAGCAAAAATTACAAGGACTAGTAAATATTCAATAAATGGGTAAAACTAAATAAATTCTTAATTAAATGCATTTCATATATCAAATTTCACTCTTAAAACTTTAATGGTTTACTTTTACAAATTGTGACTTAGATGGAGAGTTGTCTCATTGGCACTCATACAACATTTTCTTACATCTTTAAAAAATATATATATAAATACCTGGTACATTGCTTTGAATGGTAAAGCCTGGAGAGTGAGGTCCTTTCCACGACATGTCAGAATCGCTATCACTCCCTGGGTCTAGGTATCTGTCCCGGGGTCTATAGTCCCACTGGAAATCATTCAAATAATAATCCATTATGAATATTTGTTATGAATTTTAATTATTACGAAATATAATTATTAATAATTAACCACAAAACTGTTGATAAAACCATGTACACACATTAAGCACAGGGTCCATATTGTTTTATGATTTTCGATTAGTACGAAATATAATTATTAATAATTAACCACAAAACTATTGATAAAATCATGTACACACATCACACACAGAGTACAATATTGTTATGTGCTATTGAATCAACACAAGATTCTGCCGTAAAAAAGTCAATATCCACGGTAGAGCATGCTAAACAATATTTTCCGATGTTCCTTTGTTGACAAGCACATAAAATCCCAATGGAGAAACTAGATATTGAATCAAAACATCAAGACTATATTTATAAATCCACTTTGTTCTATACAAGTGTAGCATATGAATAACAGTTCAAATTTGAGTCATTAAATATGATATCCCTGTACTAATTTAATTAGCCCACTGAATAAAGCTAATTAGTATGTTAATAAACAATCACTTTTCCAAATTTAAACATCCAATGTAAATAGCTAATTTTTACATTCCCTTTTAACATTCACTTTTCAAAAATAAACATCATGTGTAAAAAAGCTATTTTATGTCAAAAACATTCACTTTCCAAATATAAACATCCTATGAATACATGTATTTCTAATTTTTCCCACTTCAAAAATCTGTGAAATACTTTCAGACATTCATTTGTCCAACTCAAATAATTGCATTACAAAAGAATAAAACAAATCTATGTCCATATCAAACATATTGTTTTCAAATGTCTATTTCAAAAGATAACAATAGCTAGAGGTATTTCATTTCATGTCAACAATAGATAGCTCGCACTTTCAAATAACTTTCCGTACAAACACGTTGAAAGTGACCCATTCAAAATTATATGGAAATTGACTTGGAACAAAGGACTAAACAAATAATAACTAATGAAAGACATTTTTATTTATCTTTTATCTACATACTTTACTTACATAAGATAATTATAAGTGTTAAATTATATACCTTGTCAATTTCATTAAGGGCCATTATCTCTGATGGTATTCACTTAATCCCTCTTGTATTAATGGCCACTACCACGGAGTAGAATGCATTTAGAAACAACAATTTAAAATTTCACACAGGGGTAATTCCTTGCTACCTGTTATTAATCCATACCCAGGATTAAATGTAATGTCCAGCAAAGGGGAAACACTTTAAATAGATAAGGATTTCTGTCCCGATTATTATCTTGGGTCATGCGGCAACATGCATAAATTTGGTCGAACAAACAATATCCATTACATTAAATTAAGAAGAGTCTACATCGATGGAGGCAATTAAATTGTTACATATTGTTTAAATAAGGATTAAATTTTAACAATCTTTTATATGAACCCGCGATCAATTAGACAGAAAAATATTTACATTCGGCATAATGTTTAAATACATTAAACAGAGCAGGTTTGGATGTTTAATTATTGATCAAGTCAAAAAATGTTTATTGCCAATTGTATTCCTTTTAGATATCTCCAATGAACTGTAACCAATCAATTTAGATATTTTGATACAAAGTAACTTACAATGTATTGTTATACTACTTAATATCAATGTTTAAATATCTAAATTATTTATTACGCCTTCAAAGTTATTTTGAAGAAATTTATCCAAAGTTTTCGTAACAAACTGGACCAATCTCAAAATAGAATTGAACGAAAGATTGGCTACCGCAATCTTTAGAATTAATAATTGTTGGCAAAATGTTTGATTACTGTTTGATTACCTTTTTCTTTTAGTTCATTTGTATCTTTCAGAGTTTAATGTGGCATACATTTGGCTAAATCTAGTATACATTATTGTTTAGGGACTCTACAAGCCCACCTCCATTTAGTGAAGGATTTTTCTCTGCTTTAAAGATCCTTTTATGGCCTTGGGCTTTTTGGTCAGGTGTTTGTCTCTTTGACATATTCCCTGTTTTCATTCTCTATTCTCAGTGCACATAGAAAACTATTATTCAAACAATTCTATAAAAGCAAGTGCACAATTACAAAATGACTTGTGTGGAATCTTTTTGTGAAGTTTCAAAGGTTCAGCCAAAAGTATCTTACACATTTTGTAATGTTGACATGTATGTCTACTTGAAATAAAATGTAACTTGTGTCATAAAGCAATCCATAACTAATACTTGTTCAGGCAAACCTTTTTTGTTCATTTTTAAGCAAGAAGAGAAAAAGAGAGAAACAAACAAGTAAAATCTCCCCCAGGCTTAGAAAATTTGTATAAATATAAGCTTATACATTTAAGGAACACTGGGCTGATGCAATCTTTATAAAAAATATGAATGATGAATACTGGTTGTTGTTTCCATAGGTGGATCCTGGGTGGCCTAGGCCCCCTTTTTGTGTGAAAAAAGCCCCCCCCCCAAATTAGGTCAGTCAATGGGCCCCCTTACAAAAAGTTCTGGATTCGCCACTTGTCTAATTGATATTCATACCCTACAAATCATTTTACTTTTATTAAGAAGTCAGTAAACCGAAATAAAGTTTTTTAAACTTATTACAGGCTTTCTCTTCTTGTTTTGACAAAAAAAGATCAGTCAGTACATGAATCTAAAATTGCATGCAGGCTTAGAAGTTTGGAAGTCCACCAATTTCAAGTGGGATTTTCTTATGAATACATGTAAGTTACATCAATTGACCTCATCATCTTTAAAAAAGAATCTGTTCTTCAGTGACGTACATGTATACGTAATAATAAAAATACTATGATGTAGGAATAGAATGAAAAGTACTTTTGCATTCAATGCTAGATATCATTACTATTTTTTAGTATCAAGTTTCCCCAAGTTGCAAATAAAAATAGCAATAAAATTTCCACAAAATATTTCAATTTTATCATCTTTGATGAATTTCTCATCAAATTCAAAAAAGGTAATTAAGAGATTATTTTTTTCTGATGAACTGAAATTTAATTTTTAAACTTGATGCAAGGTTTATAAAGCCAAAAAAAGAAAATTAATTATTTTTCAACCACAAAAATGTTTGAGACTTACCTGTTTTTACATATGATACACTGTATATAAATACATGTAGGTGTTTTCTTATTAATTTTATTATACAAAATATACGTTACAAATATGATACATACAGACATAGGAATGCAAAATAATGGCTTTTTTGTATTTGTGAAATTCAACCATAAATTTAAGTCCAATAATGATTCAAACACAACATTTTCTTTTACTGGCAACCCTTCAATTATGTCTATGCTTATATATTTGATAACAGTACTAGTGGTAAATGGTTAAAAAAGATATTTTTCTCAAGTGATTCAAATGCACCAAGTACATGTACAAAAATGTATCTACTTAAATATATGTTTAAGTTTCATAACAATTAGTTTTGGTTAACTAAAAACTTAAAGTTATCTCCTACATGTTCATGTATTTCTGGTACAATAATCAATTCAAATACATACAAACATTATCAAATATAAATCAGAGAATCAAGACAAAGTCATCAGAGTTATTTCTCTTTCAATGATTTTTATTTCAAATTATGATATAAATTAAGTCATAACAGATTGCAATTTGTTCACTCCTGAATATGCATAAAATCATTACCAAGTGTTGTAGATTTAGCAAGAACTAATCAGTGAATAAGTCCTAGCATAATGACCCATGGGAGAGTTCTTGAAAAGTGGTGGTCTGAGGAATTTGACCACCAAAATCTGCCATGGCTGACCTTAAAGCTTACACAGATCTGCCATGCTGAGTATGAAACTCTAGTATTCTAGGATGTGCATTTATTTTTGATACCCTCTTACACATTTCTTAAGTTACCTCCCCATAAAAGTAGTCAAGTATCCACCTGTGAAACTTATGAAGGTTGCAAAATATAGCTTGTTTTGTACTGTAGATTTTTTTCTTCTGAACTTCAATATATTTTTAAACAAGAATGTGTCCCCAGTACACGGATGCCCCATCCGCACTATCATTTTCTATGTTCAGTGGACCGTGAAAATGGGGTTAAATCTCTAATTTGGAATTAAAATTAGAAAGATCATATCATATAGAACATATGTACTAAGTTTCAAGTTGATTAGACTTCAACTTCATCAAAAACTACCTTGACCAAAAACTTTAACCTGAAGCGGGACAGACGGACGAACGAACGAACGAACGGACGAACGAACGGACGAACGAACGGACGCACAGACCAGAAAACATAATGCCCATAAATGGGGCATAAAAATAGATATAACATTTCTTTCATATTTACTACTATAAACAACAAATTTTTAAAACTCTAAGGACAGTAGAGTTATTTCCCTTGACTTTGCATTAAACCTATAAATATATATAGCAGAACTACATGTCTGCATTTTTCTTGTACTCAGGAAATTTTAAGTATTAGGGTACATTTTGTACTACATTGTATCTTATTTTTTATAACGTATTTAAATCTTATTTTTTATGACTTACAAATGTATTCAAATCTTATTTACAAGACTTATCCAAAATCTTATGACTTAATTTTTATCATACACACCTTAATGACCTTGTTTTTCCTAATTGAAATGAGTTTAGCAAAATAAGTCAGTTTTTCTATTTAAAATAAAGAAAAGAAAAACATGTTTTTCAGTCCTACTGTAATTTGTTTTTAGCCAAAAAAAAGAAGAAAATGTCTACCTTCCCAATGCCTCTATCCTATTGGTGTGGCCCAAGACATTTCAATTAAGCACTGTTTAATTCAGAACATTTAGCATGTTTAGTCTAAATGTATGTGAAATATTTTCAAAAGGAAAATGAATTTACCTACCTTCCTACCCACCCAATAGTTCTATAATAGATATGCAAAAATGTCTGAATTTTCATTATGAATAAAAAAAAATGATAGGATTAAATAAACTAGTTTAATCGAAACTAATCTTTAAATCTAACTTAAACATTTTATTTTCAATTGTTAATTTCTTAAGATCTTAGGTAATGTCTTTGGAACAGATTAAACAAAATCAATTATATAATTAAAAGTTAACTGTAATCTTATTAAAAATCTATTTTTAATGACATTGAAAATCAAGATTAGGAGTAATCCTTTTCATAGACATAACATAATCAATTCAATTCATTTCAATTTGAAATACATAATTGGATAATGGCAATACACCATTTAACCAGATTATTCATGTCAACTTATAAAAATTGACATATATATACAAATTACAATGTATATAATTACATACCTGTACATGTATATGTATTTGTACACAAGTTTGATATTTTGTTAACAAAATCTGTAAATTTTATTGTCAAAATATCCAGTTATTCATACTACATGTATATATTAATCTACAATTGTCATTCCAATTAAAACCCTATGCATTAATTATTAGCTTAAACAACATATGGCAGCTAGGACATGTTGCTTGGACAGATGTTGGACAATCTTTTACACACTAAGTTTTGACATCAATTTCATTATCATAAAACAAACAATATATAATAGCTTGATTCAAATATTGTGAAATATTTAATTTATGTCTGAAATTATAAAACCAATCAAAATTAGAAACCTTTGGTTTTTTTTTAAATATATATGGCAATGTATGGAGGAATTTACATTGTAAAGTACATGAACCCAGGGGAAATATTCAAAACTCACAAGTGGAGAGAAACTGACAAAACTCATGGTGAAGAATGGAAGAAGATAAAAAGACAAACAAGAACACTAAACACTTTTCAAAAGAAAACCAAAGTACAAGCATGTAGTAGTTTAAGTATTTTGCTACATTACTGTACAGCCATAACAGCAGTCTGTGCTAAACGGTTTTAGTTTTTTTTTTTACCAAAAAAAGAAATTTGATATGAAGCTTTTTGTCGACTGAGCGCAGCAAACGAGATCAAAAAGCCTTCATAACGTGACAAGCAGCTGATATTTTATAATCTCAATCATGTCAATATACAGATAACCTGATAATGGATTTATCAGACTGTATTTGCGTCTTTTGGAAGCATTTTCTTTAGTTCACCAGCAAACCGGAAGATGACTTGATAAGTTCCGGTCAAACTTATCAATGGTGGTTCAAACATTGTGACATCGCTGATATGTCCGGGTAAAAGATATTAAGGTCATGGCAACGTGTTTGACGTCACAAAGCTGTGATATGCAATTTTATTAAGAGCTGAGCAGAGTGATATAAACAGTGTGACGACTGATAGGTTTAAAGTCAGTGTTACTGTATTAAAGGTAGGTCAGCTTAGTGTATCCACTGATAATGTCTATTAAAAGCTACGACTACTGGTGTTATGCATTACCACACATACATGTACCTAGCAACTGGATGTTGACCCATCTCAAGTTTATGTAGTGTTCAGCAAATTATGTGAGTCAGTCACTGTGACTGTGAGGGTTCCAAAACATGCAAACATACTCTTGTTTTGGCCAGGTCAAGATACAAATGAACCATTCATAACATATTCGCACAAATTATATTGACTTTATTATAAATAATGCTAAATAAGTAAATTAAATTTACACCCTAGTTTTTTCAATGAAGGGGTATGGCAAATATGACAAATTTGGTGATAATCATTTTGTCATTTATCTTTACTGTAAAATATCTACTTATTTTATGGATAGTTCATCAGGATAATTTTTCAAAGATAGTTTTTGAGTGACAAGTTGTGGCTTCGACTCCCGAACATTTAAAAAATGCTACTGCTGAAACTTGAAAAATTGAACTCACAATGCGCAGACTTCTGTTTGTTTTCTTCTTATTCAAAGCGAAGTGTGACTGTGATTTGAATACACATGACCAGTGTCACATCATTTTCTGAATCATTGCTAAGCAAGCCAAAACAAACTACGAGATGGCGGTGAAAGATGGGACTTCCGGTAAGGGAGCGCACTAATGAAACAATCTTAGCTTTCAAAAAAGCTTGTCTATCTTTAGCACAGATGTAGCAGATATTGATTTTTTTATTTTGCTAATCACAGCACCACAAGGATCATTAATGTATCTAGATTGAACATACTTATTACAATGAACGATTCATAAATTAATATACAACATATAAAAAGTAAAGGCTGATGGTCCACCAAAAGCAGTCACCTGAGTAGATCAAGACTGACCCACGGTAGCACTTGCTGTTTTCAAGTAATATCCTTGAGGCATGTTTCTAGATTAAACTCCATTTGGTACAATTGAGATTCAAAGAATTGAAAAACATCAAAATGTTTATGACCCCCTCCCAAAGGACCAAAGCAGACTAGTATACAGAATAGTCTCATGTCAACTTTGCTTGATGGAGTTGCAACTTAGTTTTAGCAAAATTGCAGGTTTTTGTAAAATGTTTTAAATTGATGAAATACCATAACTTGACTGATTTGTACATTATTGATAACTGATTCCAATAACTAAACCCATGATTCGATTGCGTATCATTATCATTATTTTAACTTTAAAATCCTGAAATAAGCGGTAAAAGTGGTAGCTTCTTATTTTGCCAAGTATTGCCAACAATTGACACATACTAAAAAATACTGGATTACAAATCCTGCACGCAATTGAAAATGATATCAGAAGCAGATTGCCTAACAAGTTCTCACATATCGTTTCTAGTTATTTGATTCATTTGCCCCATGAAAATCAAATTAAGAAAAATATCAAATGCTTTTAAAATAAATGACAAGAGAAAACAAATTCTGTCAATCTTGTTGCAAGTTTATTGTTTCGACTGCTAAAACAGACATGCATATCTGGTATCTTATTTACTCTTGTTTCCTGCTCATGCTATCTTGTGATGCTTATTGTGGTAAGTATATAATATATATATAACCGTTAGATAAATGATTTTTGCTATTGGATTTGAATAAGTTGTCAGTACCTGCGAATTCTCCGATCGATCTCTGTTCTGTACGTTTTATCTCTTCAAGTTAGGGATGTATAAATACCTTGCCACGCCCGGTCCGTGTTTTTTTTTTTTTTTTTTTTTTTTTGTAATATGTTTTCTACTTCGTATATATCTGATGAGTTAAACACTTTCAACTAGTTTTAATACATCAGTGTTTTTATGTTGTGCTGTTACACCGCTGTACTAGCTATATGTTAGGGTGAGGCCTGAGCGCCCACAAACATGATTAACCCCGTCACATCCTTCAATTGCCTGTCCAAAGTTAGAAGCTTGTAGTTCAGTTCAGTTGTTTTCGTTATTTCATGTCCGTCATATTTGTATTTCGTTTATTATTTTCATATACATTAGGCCGTTTTTTCTCTCAATTGGATTGTTTCTTACTTTCTAATGGCGTTGCCCTTAATTTATAACCGACAAGACGGTATGGGTTTTTCTCATGCTAACGTCATTTGAACTTTGATGTATAGTTGTCTCAAAGGTAATCAAATCAAAAACTTTTACATAATAATTGCTCTTTATTCATTAATTATTTTCTTAATACAATTGTAATAATTTGTAATTTGTTTCCCCCCCCCCCCCCCAAAAAAAAAAAAAAAAAAAAAAAAAGGTAATTGAGTAACAGTTTGCACATAAGGGCCACAGGTCGTTTACGCTTTTTACCTCATACACGATAGGACATTTGCGCTTCAAATTTTGATACACTTGTTTCAAATTGACCGGACATTTGCGCTTTTCACCTAATATTCGTCTACCTGAATTTACCATGAATAGTAATCATTTGTACGCAAACAAATTCCACTTGCATGTGTATTTGCCGTTTGCTAGTTCTCATTGGCATTGTCTGTAGCATATACTTATATTGATGAACAGCCACATTAGTCAAAAATTGAGAAAGAGAAACTAGAATATGTAAATGAAATGTCGGCGATATACAAGTCAGGATAAATAGCATTAGCTAAATTGGTTCCGAGATTCCCTGGGCTTCAGATATCAAGCGAAAACTGAACTGTGATTTCAGTTAATTTTCAGGGAAGCAATACTTGCATGTTTTATATTGCGTTGCATATTTTATTATAGCTAGCTAATTACGAAGGATGTTTTCTTCGTTTATTTTTGTAGGCAAAACAGTCAAGATACAAGAAGATATTCTCCATTCCTTGCTAAACATGAAAAGACCATCATGCGGCAGAAGAATATCGTCAGGTTAGTTCATATGTATATGTGTATGCGTACTAGTAGGATTAATTTGGCCAGTTCAAACTGTTTAACATCAACTAATTGAATCGACTGAAGAAGATACTTATGTGTTTTAAAAAAACTACGATTAAAATCTTTCATCTGATGAACCTCAAATTTGAGGCAAAAATAATATAAGCCACTACAGGAACTTCCGTTCTTTCGTTTGGATAAACATGCATGTGAATGGTTTTCTTTTACAAATTGTGACTTGGATGGAGAGTTGTCTCCTTGGCGCTTACATCTGCTGATACATGTGTAACTTAAGTCGGTTTGATGTTCAAATTTTCTTAACTGAAATTATAAAAACTTGAATATTTTTTAGGGCATTGCATTTAATTCAAGTTAAAATGGAAAAGCACTTCCAAATATTTATTAAGATGACATTCTCAAGTTGGTTTACAATTAATAATAAATATTAATTTTGTTTTCAGATGTAACCAATGTTATAGTTTGCGAAGGTCAATTTGCTTACGTGAGATGTAAATATCCCAAGAAAATAAAAGTTGTAAAGGCTATATATGGTCGTTCGGAAGATAAACGTATTTGTCCACACAGCAGCATCAAAACTACATCATGCAAGTCATCATCATCCGATGCAAAGATTAAAAAGCAGTGCAACGGGAAAAGAATTTGCAAAGTTCAAGCTACCAATAGTCTTTATGGCGATCCGTGTGGTGGCACATACAAATATACTGAACTGAAATACAGATGTTATTAAAACAATGAAGTGTGTTAATATGTAGAATAACATTAAAATTGTATTTGCAAACCAAATATTTTGTGTTGTTTAAAAATTGCCTAAAAATTAATCGAACAGGACATCAGAGTCCATTATTCCTCTCTCTTTATTTACTTCGCATTTCCGTATCTGTTCACTATTATAAGTGAGTTTTTTCGTATATCTGCTGGATTTGAAAATGTCACTTTTAATCTCATATGATAGCTTCATTTGTTCTGATTCGAGAAAAAAAATATTTGTTTTTATATACTTTTGTCTAAAATGAAGGATTATTTTTTTGTCTAAAATGAAGGATTAATTTTTTGTCTAAAATGAAGGATTCATTTTAAACAATTTTAACCCCTCCAAAATCTGTATGTGACTGTCCCCATGTCTGGAGACAGTAATTTAGTGGTTGCCGTTTGTTGTTGTGTATCAATTTTTTTTCGTTCATCATTTTTTAAATAAATTAGGTCGCTAGTTTTTCAGAATCTCGTTTGAATTCTTTTACATTTGTCATTTCGGGGACTTTTATTGTTGTCCATGCAATATAGGTTTTGCTCATTGTTGGAGGTAGTACGGTAGTATAATTGTCAATTACTGTGTCATTTGGTCTCATGTGAAGAGTTGTCTCATTAACAATCATATCACATCTTCTTATTTTTATATAAAACTTATTATCATATTGTTATTCATGAAAGGCAAAATGACAACAACATCGAGAATTTCAAAAAAAATATTTTTATACAATCCCATTTATACAACATACAATCAATGCAATACTTACAAAAGGGTCTGGTGGTTGTTTATAGAATAGAGATAAATTAGCAAATAAGTCCAGAACTAATTCCAAGAAATATAAAGAAAAGAAAAAAATAGACAAACAAAATAAAGATAGAGACTTGAAATAATAAGAATAGATAAAAGACAGGGTAAAAAATACAGAAAAATTGCATGAAAAAAACCCAGAAATAACTACCCCATCCAGACCCTCAAAGGAAAAAAAACCAATCATACAAACAAGATTCATAATAACAATCCTTCATGAATTATTCAAGTGCATATACATGCAAACACGCACACACACACACGCATCTAACATATATAACTTCATAGCCAACAACCATGCAACCGCACACACAAAGACATCCCACAACCTCACACACACGCCACACAATCATACTTACTCACACAAGCAAACATACAATCGCGCAATCATACACGCATGCATATACACAAAAATAAAGTATAATGTATGAAGTTTGAAGTTTGGAGCCAAATTAAAAATAAATAAAGGCTTTAGAATAAATTTGCTTCATGATCAATAAGTTTAAATTTTGTATACTTACCTTTATCTTAAATTCATTTTATAATGAATCTATCATAAAGCCTAACGAAATATTCATGATATTATAAAAAAGTAAAAAATACAAATAAGATCTTATAAAACTACCCGTATTGTCATTAATTTATCACAGTTGAGCTTTCAATTGTCACATTTGTCCTTATTGTTGTCTGTATACCACTGATAATTTCTGTGAAGGTGGAAAAGAAACGGTCTGGTTATGCTTGGATGGAATAAAAAGTGGTGTAGCAAAAAGGTCATTACATGATGTTGATGCAGCCTGCTTCAGTCGAGATGCCGCTTGAGATTTTTTATTACCGCCATTCTGACGTTTTGCAGTTGGTTGGTTAGTGCATGTTGTTGAAGCCTTTCTTTTGCGGTTTTCAGTTACTACCGCTGTTGGTACAGATGTCAATGACGTGGAGGTAAATACTGGTACTTCCTTTGTTAATCTTCTATTTTCGTAGGCAGAGCAAACGACAAAACGCTGATGCATACTGTCCCAGATGTTGCTGAAATTCACCTCACAGTCTGATTTCGATCGAACAAGTGGAGTGGATGGATCTGCTTTCTGCTTTGTTGACAAGAAGTTCAGTTTGGCATTTGACCTTTGAAGTAGCGAGTTGGTAGAAATCGGAATCTGGTTAAAGGCGTTCTGTCGATGAACTGGTAAAAATGGCGTATGAGATGGCGTCTTGGTGTTGGAAATCGGTTTCTTGTGAAGCATCGGATGGGTCTTCTCGATTAGGTTGACGACAACCTCAGAGCAGTCGTTTAATTTCAAGGTTCTTGTTTTGGCAGGCTGACTTTGAAAATCAGTTTTACTAAAACTGATTTTGCTTTTCCAGTCGTCTTTGGCAGCCAATTTGTCTACAACATCAAGAACAGAATCTCCTTGCATCAGCTGAGCAGCAATATCTGCTATATCGCTATCTATACCGGAAGCGAGATTCAGCTTCGATATATCGGACTTCCTGTTATGTTCTCTGATTTCCTGTGCAGACCGGTAATATGACTCTTCATTCCAGTAAAGGTCCTCTTGATTTGATAGGTCGTCCTCGAGGGAGACATCCTTGCAGTGAGAAGCAAGATGGTCTGAATAGTCGGTGTATGAGGTACAGCAGCCAGTATACATTGGTATCTGAAATCAAAGATGTAAATCATTATTGGAACAATTCCGGAGAACCTGACGTCAACCGCTTTTCTATTGGAGTTCGTTTTGTCTATTGTTATTTTCTGAACTGTTGTTTTACTTTTTCAGGTTATTTGGGGCTTTTTTTGTACAAGTATAGATGCATGGTTCCTTCTCCTTATTTACTTTTATAGTACAATCACATATATACAAGATGGGCCATAATTTTATCTTCAATATTCGATTAAGATTACGAATACGCTCCGTAATAAGACTGAGTGTTTTAGAAGGTTCTGGATGGGAAGTACTTCATTTTTGAATCATTGAGGCCATTTTTTGAACCCTCAAATATCCAAAGTTGCATAAAAGAGGGTCTGGCTATCGTTTCACAAAACATCGTAAATCGTTCCTGGTCTGGTTGATGTTAATGTGTATAGAGGTTGTGGGCAAATAATCAGAAAAAGGGGGGGAGATATAAGCAAAAAAATAAATAAAAAAAAGAGAATATTACGGTGCTAAATTACAAACGATAGAGACTAATGAGCAAAATAAATCAAGAAATGAGAGAATAATATAAAATTATTGAATAAAGAAATGAAGGTACCCCAATGCCAGATCCTCAAAGCAGCAAAGGAAAAAAACATAATTCGAGGCTCAAAATTATAAATTAGGTCGGACTTTGCTCATTGCTGAAGGTCGTATGGTGACCTACAGTTGTAAATTTCTGTGTTATTTGTCCAACCCATTGTGAAGAGTTGTCTTATTGGCAATCATACCACATCTTCTTTTTTTATATATTTATGCAGTCTGCTTTTAATTTAGTTTTTAATTAAAGAAAATAACATTTGTGTCTAAATACCTGCATTTTCCTTTCAAAAGTTTCTCTCCAATTTTGGATATTAAAGAAGCCTGGTGCAACATTGTCACTTGTCTGAAACACAAATATATTGTTTGCTGTAATGCTATTAATAACAGTAAGAAGATGAAATTCGGTAGGTTGGCATTTTAAAATGGAAACTGGTCGTCCAAAATAAGGAACACATAATTTTGGCCAAGAGTACCGGAGTTACTACAACACGAATTGTCTCCTTTTTGTAGACAAAAGGATATCAGAAGGAGGAACAACTCATAAAACGTTTACAAGTTCTTCACAATTGTTTTCGCAATACTATACATAGCTAGTAATTAGTAAACCAAATTTTACTTACCTCGTTAATATTTGATTGTTGAACATGAGAATTATTGGAAAGTTTCTTGAAATCAGCATCCTGCAAAAATAAAATGAGTCATTCAATCAAAATGTTAACAAATTTACATAAAATGACTCAATTTGGTTTTTAAAATTTTAATGATTAATTTTGAAAAAATAAGGTTTTAGCTAATAATTCTCTATTGCAATAGCATTTTGTCAATTACTGATAGTCTTTTATTGACCATATTTAGATGCTTTTCAACTTTTATTGACCATAATTATTTAGATGCTTTTAAATCTTCGTATTTTGGTCTCTGGTAGGTGAAGTTCGTGGGTTTCTCAACACATACCACATTTTATTATTTTTATATACGTAAGTGTTTCTTTTCAAAACAAATATGAAGTGCCGGTTTTTTAATGTTTACATAGTGGTGTTCGAAAGCCTCTAATTGCCCTAGGATTGAGAACAGCAATAAAAGACACATTTCTTTGCTTTAGTGCAGATATCTTTGTCATAAAAACGTTCTCGTGCATATACGATGTACTGACAGATTATTTCTTTTTAAACAAAGATCCTTACCAAAACTTTGCGGATACCATTCACAGGCTCTCCCGACCCACCGGCGAATCTAACTGAATCTTGATGATTTGTTGTCCCTTTCAGCCATTTTACCGGTGTTGATTTGTCAGAAGAGGAATCTTGGGCTTTTCGTAACGGACCAAATCTTGGTCTCTTTTCTTTGTTCTGAAAAAAGGCAGAAATATGCGGTATAAAAATAGAGTAAGTGTTATTGATATACATAAAAATGAAGCTTTATTGTAGCTTGAAAGCATGTTCGACTCGAGTGCTGCAGGTCGTGGTTTCGAATCCAGCTGGGGCAACTGTAAAATTGTCCACCAAACACAAAGCATTTTAAAAGGAGTAAATGCAAAGACTGCTTGGTTTGAAGTTAGAACTGTGTCAAGATGACATGTCTTCCTTAGAACTGTTACTGTATGTGCTTTCATGTTGAAATTCAGGCTTTAAAACGTAGAGTTAAAATTCGTATTAGATTAAAACATGCATTTAATTTGCCACTTGACGTTCAGCAGCCATTCATCATAAACCGCGCGCGCTACTTTAGGAAACGTGTCAAAAAACTGTATTTTATTTGGGTAACCCATTATGATTAAGGTAAAATAAGCAAGGTGCTTAAGTCTATGATGGGAAGGTGGTTGAAGCGGACATCACGAAACCAGGGCTACAATTTGTCAAATCAAATTTAAGTAATTTGTGAAAAAATGGAAACTTTTTTTCTAATTTCAAGATATATACTTACTTGTAAAACTTCCCAATCTTTATAAGTCCAGAAATCTGCAAGCTTTTGTAACATTTTCAAGGTTTAGAAGAATTATTTAGCAGTGAGAATTTGGAGCGACTTTATGCACGATCTTTTGGCGTAACTATGTAGATACGGGGGAACAATAGTTGTGACGTCCGCGGTATTCGACGTTATTTACCAACGTTAGAACGGGAGTAAGGCTATTTTTTCTTCTTTTCTCTTTTTTTCTTTCTTTATTTTCTTTTCCAAACATAAATTTTATAATTTATAAAAAATTACAAATAAAACACTTCTTATGAACAAAATTTAAAAGTTACTAGTAAGAAGTTTCTTATCAGCACAGTGACATATACATGTACATGAATAAATTTCATTAAAACAAACCTTTTGTAAGTTGTCCGTAGTTCGGTCGAGCAGAAACAAATCTTAGACAGTTTACCAGTAAAACTCCTCTTGTCCATCTTGTGCTTTGTCCGTGAACGATGAGAATATGAACGTTTTGAGCTGCAGTGTACGTCACAATTATGATTACATCCCCTCTCCTTTTTATTTCATAATTTCCCGTAAAATTTAAAGAGGAATTCACAGCAGGGGTAGGGGACATGCGATCAGTCTTAAAAAACTAAAATTGATACTTCAAGTCAACAGTTAGAAGAGCGTTAGTTTAGGAACAAACTAAGCTAAAAGTATTGATATTTATAGAACTACTTTTTGAGATATTCGATTTTTATAAATGGCGGGAAAAGGATGAATAGAACTTTTATCTTAATATATTTAGCAATTTGCAAAATTTAGGTCTCAAATTATTAGAAAAAATCTGCTAAAATTGTGATAATGGCCTTTTTGTGACATATTGAAGTCTTCTTTGAACAGAAAAGTAATTGATATGGGGCAAAATATTTTATTATATGGTAGGAAAAAACCTAATTAAGTAGTTCAAACAACTGAAAATAATTCCAAAACCGGACCTGAGTATAAAAATAAAATTGCGGTCTTTAATAACTAATTTGAAAGTAATAAAAAAATATAAAAAATAAGGAGTTGTGGTATGACTGCTGCAATCAATGAGACAAATATCCACCAGTGTTCAACTTATGATGAAGTAAATGAATGTATAGACAACCGTGCGGCCTTCAATAAAAGAAAATTAATAACGTATATGTCTAGTTTAAAAAAAAAAAAAATTACTATTTTACAAATTTGACATGGTCGTATTTTTCCTTCAATTTATATATTTTATGCGATAGAAGTAGACCAGTATAGTATTGCAACCCAATCTGTGTAAGTGTTACAGTAAATTTGTCCGGTAGTAAAATTTGTCCGCCAGACTTTTTTTCCTAGTTTATAAAGTCCATGTCCATGATTTTACTAGGAATATAAGTCCTAGGACAAATGTTCCTAGGAAAATAAGTCCATAGCTAGTAATATATGTCTGGTAGTACTTGTTTTCCTAGGAAAATTTGTCCAAAGACTCGTTTTTTCTAATGGTTTTATTATATCATAAAATATATTCAAAATAGAAGAAGAAAAATGTTAGATAAGATTGGAAAATTTCCTTATAACCTAATTAAAACATGAATATTGAGTTTCCATTGCTTATAACATTTTCGTTTTATAATAAAAAGACATCGGTGCATTACGTTTGCGCGCATTACCACTACATTTGCGCGCAAAAATCATTACGTTTGCGCTTAGCTTTTGCTTACATTTGCGCGCATTTTTTTGACAGGTAAACTAAGGTAAAATACAGGTCATAATACTTTATTATTTATTAATTTGTTCAATTATTTACAAGTATCAGTACCCCTCCCGTTAGTTTAAGTCTCCTAAGGCACATATTTTGAAAGAATTCAATCACTAATATTTTAGGGAAATACAGGTCATAATACTTATTTATTTATCAATTTGTTCAATTATTTACAATTATCAGTACCCCTTCCGTTAGTCTAAGTCTCTTCTTAGACAGGGAAAAAGGAGATAAAGCCGCATATTTTTTTCGATTTTCAGATACAATTCAACAAGTCAAAGGTGTAGACAAAACTTTAAGAAATCTGTGACATAGCCCATTTATCATAACTTGAACTTAAGATAAAAAGGGGTTTTAAATTGAATTGATTTTAGAATTCAATATGAACAATATATAATTTGAATTAACAAACTATCTTCAAAATTTATAATTGATAGTCATATCTTTTATGAAAATACCAATAAAATATAATCATTTATAATTTGATATATATGAATTATTATTTTACATGAGATTACCTGTAAAATGAATGCGCGCAAATGTAATCAAAAGCTGCGCGCAAACGTAAAATATTTTAATCCCCAAATGCGCGCAAACGTAGTGCGCCCAAAGACATGGACATTTTTACATAGGAATACTAATGACATGGACATGATTTCCTAGGAAAATTAGTCTGGGGACATAAAATTTATTTAAAAAATTGATGAACTTTTTATACTAGTAATATTTTACCAGGACAAATTTATCACTTACATATGGTTCGTACAATATTATGGCTATTTCTAAACAAACTGTTAAATTATTAAGGCAGTGGCTATTTTGCCGGCTCTGATTAAAATATCTTAATTCAAGCCGGTAAAATAGCCTATTACTATAAAAATGGCTATTTTACCGGCACCATCAATATAGTAAATTTGTTATTTTGCCGGTTCTTTGTAAAGAGTGAATTTTAATATTTACATGTACTTTTGAAAAGTACTATGAAAAAAGTAAAATCACAAAAATACTGAACTCCGAGGAAAATTCAAAACGGAAAGTCCCTAATCAAATGGCAAAATCAAAAGCTCAAACACATCAAACGAATGGATAACAACTGTCATATTCCTGATCACGACTTGGTACAGGCATTTTCTTAAGTAGAAAATAGTGGATTTAACCTGGTTTTATAGCTGAAAATGTGCACTGTCAACATAAAAGAATAAAATAAATACTGCTGTATACCAGTAGTTAAATAAGAAAACAGCTAACAATATTTGAGACACATATAATCGTTTAAAAATATTTATCAGTAAAAGTGAGGCCCCTCATGGGGGGTCCTAGTAATCACATAATCACCATTTTTTTGCCAATATAATCACATAATCATTAAATATTTGCTTATCTTTAGTAATCAAATAATCATAAACTAAAAATACAGTCCTAGGTAATCAAATAATCATGAAATATTTGGCTTAATAATCAAATAATCATTAAAAAAACGGCCAAGTAATCACATAATCAAAAACCCCATGAGGGCCCTCAAAAGTGTAAATAACTATTTATATAAAAAAGAAGATGTGGTATTATTGCCAATGAGACAACTATCCACAAAAGACCAAAATGACACAGACATTAATAACTATAGGTCACCGTATTAAGAATTTATAACAAGAAAAAAACAAAATAAAAATATTGAGCATCCATTTGATGCAATGAAATCATATCTAAACATGTAGTTGAAATTATTTCTAAAATCCGTCAGTCTAATGCTACATGTATGCATAAGGATAAGATCTCAGATTTTTTAACTGTATGTTATAATAAAAATTATTTTATAAAATAAAAGTTAAAATTCTCATTGCATCATAAATTTGATAAAACATTATACAATATAACAAAAATGAACAAAGTCAATCACATAGCTTTAAAAATCAAAAATGTTTAAATTAAACTTGCTTTTGAAATAATAGTCAGTTATTTGAATTGCATAATGTGTTAATAAAATAGTTTTTAACTTGGTTTCCGCTTACCTAATGCCAGCAGAATATCATATTTTCTATTTTTCCAGCGCCGGCAACAATTTCACTATATTTTTAGTGTCGGTAAAATGTTCATTCCTATTGTGATAGGCTATTTTGCCGGCTTGAATTCAGATATTTTGATCAGAGCCGGCAAAATAGCAGATTTGCAGCCATTGCCAATTATAAACGCCTAAAGATAGCCCCAAACCACAGTGTTGACATATTTTTAAAACTGTGAGTTTTTATCCCCAAAAAATTATAAGGACATCGTACAAAAAAATCTAAATTAATACATATTGGAAGTAAGCTACGTCATATCTTTCGGCTATAAATTAGGTCAATTTGTTAAGCGAGATCCATCGATGCAAAAAAAATAAAATTGTATTTAAATGTTAAAACAGCAAGATAAAGCACTAAATACCATTTTGATGGAAATATGTAAAATTGTCAAACAATATCTAACTTATATGATGTCCATCGCATTAGTCAAGCCCTTTCCAAAAATATATTTACAAGTTTGTTCTAAATAAATGTTGTGCTGTACAAACTGTACCAGGTTAGTGCGAACGTTAAAGCTGACAAAAATATTAAACCCTTCCAATCTTCTTTTTTTGCATATCCCAAGTCAGTAGCCTGTAATTCTGTTGTTGTTCTTCATTAGTTTCAGCATACATCAGGCTGCTAGTTTTCTCCATTGAGTTGTTCCTTGTTTGTCATGTAGGGCTAAAATTATACAGAATGGGTGTTGAAGGCTGTACGCAGACCTATAGTTGCCTTACTCTACACCTTTGTCCTTCTGTATCTGGTGGATAATTGTCTCATTTCAGATCATACTACATTGATTTGATTTGATTTTTGGTGTTTTAACGCCACTTTTGAGCACCGCTTTTGGGCTATTTGTGGCGGCCAGTTTTTATTGGTGGAGGAAGCCGGAGTGCCCATAGAAAACCACCAACCTTCGATAGGAAAACTGAAAATCCTAGTCAATTAAGATTGGAGTCGAGTGCACCCGCACGAGCGGGGTTCGAACTCACAACCTCAGAGTTGACTGCCTGGCTAGAGATTACAGAAGTAACTACTTAGACCACTCGGCCACCGAGGCCCCTCATACTACATTGTAGTAGTATCTGGTTGATAATTGTCTCATTTGAGATCATACCTCATTGTAGTAGTATCTGGTGGATAATTGTTTCATTTTCGATCATACTACATTGTAGTAGTAATGTGTGGATAATTACCTCGTTTGAGATCACAATACATTGTAGTAGAATCTGATGGATACTTATCTTATTTGAGATCATACTTCATTGTAGTAGTATCTTGTGGATAAATGTATCATCTGAGATCATACTCCATTGTAGTACTATCTGGTGAATAATTGTTTCATTTGCGATCATACTTTAATGTTGTAGTATATGGTTGGTAATTGTCTCATTTAAGATCACACTTGGTTTTAGTTGTATCTGGTGGATAACTGTCTCATTTGCATTCATACTACATTGTAGTATTATCCAGTTGATAATTGTCTCATTTAAGATCACAATACATTGTAGTAGTATATGGTTGATAATTGTCTGATTTGAGATCATATTTCATTGTAGTTTTATCTGGTGCATAATTATCTCATTTGATATGATAGTACATTGTAGTAGTGTTTGGTGGATAATAGTCTCATTTGATATGATAGTACATTGTATTATCCTGATTCAGAGTAACTTCTTGCAATTTGATTGGCTAATATTGTCCTTATAAATTTCAGTACAATTTTTTATCAGGTCAATTGGAATTATCTCCCTTATACCATTGACCTAATAAAAAAAAAAATTGAGTTGCTTTATAGTTCTAATATTTAAACATTTTCACATTTTCAGATTAAATATCTATTTTTTCTGTAACTGAAAAGGTAAGTAAACTAAATACACTAACTGGAATTGTGACGATATGACTGAAGCTTTAAATTTTCTCCTGGACAACATATTTGTGCTCCTTTGATAGTAGGTTTATTCCTGTATTGCTATGAATATCAGTTTATGACCAAACTCATAATCAGTTAAGACACGTCATTGTTATATTTGATTGAATCAGTCAACAATAGCTACCGCTATCTTGGTGATATTTTTTTCGTTAAACAATCCAGATTAAAACATAATTTCTAAAAAGAAATTTCATAGAAAAATTACGACAAAAGAGACGATTTTTCATTCCCTGTTGTTAATTTTCCTTTTTAAGACGGCGATGTTCCTTTAGCTCCATCATACGGTGTTTATGTATTCCAGCTCGTTCGTTATGCCCGTGTGTCATAGATGTTAACAAACGCAATCAATGCATCACTGGTATATTATTATGTCAGGGATTTCGTTACTATATATTTATTCCAACTCGTTTTTTTTTGCCCGAGTGTGTATTAAAATGATGTCATAGATTTAAACAAACGTAATCAATTCATCACAGGTTAATTCTATTAAAAGTGGTTTCGTTACCATACATTACTGGAAATTTTTACTAAATTCTGCCATAGATACAAAGTAGATTTAGATTTGTTTAAATTTCACCTATCTACATCTTTAAGCAATTTCAATTAATATTTTATATGTTGCAGGGCCGTAACTACATTGAGGCAAACGAGGCAAATGCCTCATGTTAGATTGTTTTCGCGGAAAGTGTCTTAACAAGAAGCAAGTTCTCTTCACTCTCTAGTGTCGCCCCTGCATGTTTTTCGTGATCCATGTTTCTTTTTTACTTTTAGTTTTCAGAGTTGATGGTTGTAATGTATTGATTGTTGATGGTCATCAAACTACTGGATTTAACCAAATTAATAACACCAATAAAGTATCACATTTATTGTTCACATCAGACAAGCTAACAACATCCGGTTACACAAGTATAGCTAATAACCAAAAAGGTTAAATTATACCAAAATGAATAGGAAAGTACCAAACGAATATTACAGATATTACATTTCTCCCCTTTTACTAAAAAAATATCTTTATTTCCTTGTTCTTTTAAATTTCAAAAATCTAGCTTTTAAGTATAATCTTTCAAAACTTAACCAGCAAAAATTTACTGAAAATGTAAAATTTGTCTTTTTAAAATATCAAAATTAACATGATTAAACTGTCAGAGTATCAAGTAAATGTATGAAAATACTTTAAAGTTCATAATACTAAATTCTTGACTAGAATTTGATTTAACAAAAAACAATAAAAAATTGTCATCTCAAT
Organism: Mytilus galloprovincialis; assembly: GCF_965363235.1. Classification (NCBI taxonomy): domain Eukaryota; kingdom Metazoa; phylum Mollusca; class Bivalvia; order Mytilida; family Mytilidae; genus Mytilus; species Mytilus galloprovincialis. Next base: position 28,125,559 of record NC_134847.1, on the reverse strand, counting down.
TAACTGTCTATAAACCCAAGTAGACAATTGTCTCAATTGCTTAAAACGAAATCTTTGTATCTGGATGTTAGTTTCCGGTCACGAGTTGGTCTAGACGGTTTGGTCGGCTCTAGACTGGGGACGGATTTTATCAATTTGTTAGACTGAGCTTTATCATTAATTCCACCATTCTGATTTCCTTTTAACACATTTTGATTCTCACTAGATATATTTTGATTTTGAATTTCACTATAGACATTTTGATTTTCACTACAGACATTTTGATTTTCACTATTGACATTTCCACTATTGACATTTTGATTTTCACTATTGACATTTTTATTTTCACTATTGACATTTTTTGATTTTCGCTATTGACATTTTCACTATATTATTGACATTTTCACTAGATTTCCTTTCAATGAATCTTTTAATATGTGTGACATTTCTCTTATATGTATCACCACCATCATTTTGAACAACAACACTATTTCCATGCTTTTCCAGCAGTGTGAATGGTTTCGGATTAAAGGTTGTAGACAATTTATTTCCTCTATTTTGTTTCACTAAAACAGAATCTCCTGCTTTCAAATCATTTGTTGTCGCATTCCTTCTTGTGTCCGCATATAGTTTTCCTTTCTCCTTCCTTTGACTATCTCGGTCACGCACTTCAGTGTCGTAATGTGAACGCATCTGAATATCAGGTAGTTTTGTGCGAAGCGTTCTATTAAATAACAATTCAGCTGGGCTTACGCCTGTAGTACAATGAGGTGTTGACCTGTACATCTTCAAATACGTTTGTATTTCAGTACTCAAGTTCTTTTTCTCAGCATTTGCAATACGCATGCGCTTCAGCAATGAACGGTTCTGACGCTCTATTTCCCCGTTGGCGGCTGGCCATAAGGGTGTAATTCTTCTATGCATAATACCATGTTGATCCACGTATTTTTTAAAAGTGTCACTAATAAGATTGAGGTCCATTGTCAGTTGCGATTGAAATAGGTAAACCATCATGTATAGTAAACATTTTGTCCAAAGCATCAATTACACGGTCTGCGCTTTTACTTTTACTCATAATTGTCACTTCCAACCATCTTGAATAGTAATCAACAACGGTAAATAGATATTCTCCAGACGGTAACGGTCCTAAAAAATCTGCTGATATCTGTTCCCACGGTTTAGACGGAAGAGACGTTCGTATCATCGGTTCTGGTTTCTCTGGGTTTGCGACAAGCTGGCACCCATAACAGACTTACAATACTCTTCAATACTCTTGTCCATGTTTGGCCACCAAACTTTTGATCTTAATCTTTGTTTCATTAAAACAAATCCAGGATGTCCCTCGTGTCCTAACTTCAGTATCTGATTCCTCAATTCAGTCGGTATAATAAGTCTTGTTCCACGAAAAACAATATGACCTATAGAACTAAGTTCCTGTTTCACTGTAAAATACTGTTTGTTTAGCAAGTCTTGCCATCTTCCATTTAACAAACAATTTCTTATATTTTGTAATTCTTTGTCATTAAGTGACATTTTATCCACATCTTCAATCTTTACAGCGTTTGGTGTAGATTCAGATACAACAAAACGTATATACTCCTCAGCTTGATTTATTTCTCCTTGTTTTGATTCATTTTTCGGTACCACTAACAACCGTGATAGAGAATCTGCAATATTCTGTGATCCTGGAATATATTTCACAACATATTTAAAAGGTTGCATTCTAAGCATCCACCTTTCAACTCGAGCACATGGTTTAGACTTATGCGAGAATATAAATTCCAACGGACGATGATCTGTTAGCAACTCAAAATCATGACCCAGTAAATACATATGGAACCTTTCACAGGCCCATACTAACCCTAACGTCTCTTTTTCTGTTTGTGAATACTTCCTTTCGATAGTTGTGAGACTTCTTTTGCATAGCATATGACTTTGTACTCATCATTCTGTTTCTATACTAGAACAGCACCTAAGCCTACAGGGCTGACATCTGCAATTACTTGAGTTTTCGCTTTCAAGCTGAAATAGCTTAAATTAGACGCATCCACCAGACCTTTTTTCAATTTTTCGAAAGAATCATTTTGTTCTGGTCCCCATTGAAATTTTGTCTCTTTGTGGAGCAAACGGTGTAGTGGTTCTGCTACAGTTGCTAGATTTGGTATGAAACGACCAACAAAATTAACTAACCCTAGAAAACTCCTGATCTCAGAAACTGATTCTGGCCTTCTAGCATTTACAATTGCTTCAACTTTAGACTGAGACACACCAATCCCATGTTCTGATAACATGTGACCCAAAAACTCAATATTTGCCATGTTGAATTTACACTTGTCAATATTAAGTGTCAGTCCTCTTTCCTCTAATCTTTGAAGAACAGCATCGAGTCTGTCATTATGCTCATTAGAAGTAGAGCCATACACAACAACATCATCAAAAATGTTTCTTACTCCTTCAAGTCCTTGAAATACCTGACTCATTACTTTGTTATACATCTCTGGGGCGCAGTTTATTCCAAACATGAGCCTTTTATATCGGAATATTCCTTTATGTGTCATGAAGCAAGTTATCTGTCTGGACTCTGGTGTCAGTTCAATTTGATGGTACGCAAGTTTAATATCTAACTTTGAGAAGACTTTACTTTGATTCAAATCTTGAATTACCTCATCTGCAGTTGGAATTGGATATCTTTCACGCATGACTGCTAAATTTGCGCGCCTCATGTCAACACATATGCGTATATCACCATTATTCTTTGGTACAACCACAATGGGCGATGTCCACTGACTTGGTCCATTAACGGCTTCAATAATGTCCTGTTCTACAAGTTCATTCAGTTTTTCTTCTAACTTTCCTCGCAAATGATACGGTATACGACGTAATGGCTGAATTACAGGTTGAATGCTTTTGTCTATAGGAATTTTCAATTGAAAGTCTACTAATTTTCCCACACCTGAAATTAATACCTTTGGAAATTTACTTGTATAGTTAGTTTTCACCACATTATCAGTCACCGTGTTAACATTTGTCTCTATTTTCAATACACCAAGTTCTATTGACGTCTTATGTCCAAGTAATGCCTGACCGTCTTCCTCAATCACGAAAAAATCAGCTGAAACACAACGGTCATTCACACAAACATTTGACGTATTAAAACTGCCTGCTATAGTAAGTGACTTGTTACTACCATAAGCGTACAAATTCTTAGACGATGTCTTAGACTCGCACTTAATCTTATTCTTCTTTAAGTGTTCCCAAGGTGTCCTCTCTATAATGTTTACAGTTGCACCAGAATCAATCATCTATACCTCCAACATTAACTGTAAATTTGCTGACTTTGCCTTGATTCCCATGTACTGTAAATGCATAATCATCATCTTCGTTTTCGTAATCTGGTTCACTGCATGTATCATCTGCAGACTCAACATGTCGCACATTTGTTTTTCTTGAATAGTGATTCTTTGAAAAAATTTTCTTCGACTTGCAACATTTTTCAAAATGTCCTTCATTTTGGCATAATATGCATTTTTTCCCTTTTGCTGGGCATTTTGGGTCTGTTTTGTAATGTCCAGAAAACCCACATGCATAGCATGATATTTGTTTAAACTCTGATTTATTTTGATTTTGTTTCTTGTTTGCATAAGTTGAAACTTTGTTGACAGAATCAATTGGTTGTTCTATCGAAGTTGCCTGTTTCTCTGCAGCTTCCATTGCCTGTGCAGTTTCACGCAATTGCTGTAAGGTAACATTGTGCCTTTCTAATAATTTTCTTCTTAATCTCTTTGAACTATATTTGTCTATTACTTGGTCGCAAATAGCTTCGTCTACATTACCAAAATTGCAATAAATTGCCTTTTGTCGTAACCTGGTTATAAATTGTACACACTGACAAGTACTACTACATCGGTATGAACTGTAGCAACAATTATTTTCCCGAAATTGAGTTCATTCATCAGTTAAAATGTGACAGAAGATGAACGATCTCTGTTTTGTTTTCATCTACACGTTAAAAGCTCTACCAGTTTCGTGGTGGGCATGTTTGCCCTTGAACACGTCTCCTTGCACCGTCAATCTTTATAGTATCTACGTATACAAAAGTTACATCATCGTTGATGTTGTCAATGGTTCTAAACACTTTATAAGTAAATCAGACTGAATGCTACTGGTGGATGCATGTGATTTTCGTGTTAAAAGTTCGTCCTGGTTTCTTCTTAGATACACTTTTCATACTGGTATTGTCAATAATTTCAACGAACGATGAAACGTATCAACAATTGCCGAGGAAGCTATATCTTCAAATAGTACAGATAATTTGTTGCTGTCTGCAAGAAATAAGATTTCCTAACACTTTTACCAAAGAGGCTACATCATTGATAAACGACATTTGAACACTTAGTTTCTGCTTATAGTGAGAATGTCCTCTTCATAAAAAAATCGATATATGACTGTCCCTCTGGTATCTTTCGCCCCTCTTCTCAAACTTTTTAGCAAGTCTTGCCATTTCTCGTCAAGCTATCATCCATCTTCGCATGGCTAATTGGTTTTCTGTTAATTCAACAGTGCCTCCATCTGACTTAGCAACATATTTGTTTTGTTCATGTGCATGGTCAATAGCTATTACTGAAAACAATTTCTTTGACTTATGAACTACAAACTGTTGATCTTCTTGATATTGCTTGCAAAGCAGATTGGTAAGATTTGCGGATACTGAGAGCACTCTATCATACGACACCCACAAACCTAAATGAAAAATGTATCCACTACTAGTAATTAATTTCCATGTTTTCTTGTCTGACAGGTAACCATTATCCCTAGGTGCATATGTAAGGGGGTTTCATTAGATGCATGAGGAGGGATCTTTGGAGAGTTACAGGTTCAGCTGTAGCGGTTTAATATTTTGATCTGAGCAATCGTTAGTGTATCCTGAGAATAAGAGTCAGTTATGATGTCTGATCCATACAACAACATACTTACAAGAGTTAATAGAGATCTTGGAACCGAATTCGCCTGACAGTGCACTGAAAAACTACCGTCAAACCCAAATGTAACAATAAACATGTCGCTGCGAATGATATTTACTGCTTTATAAATCTGCATTTAGTTTGAGTCAAAGTCATCATTACATGCTTTCTGAAGAAAGGGTCCTATATCCTCTTTGAAAGCAAGTTAATTCTCTCCCGTGTTTGTATTCCCAAATATCAGGTAAATAAGCAAGCATTAAATATGAGAAGTTGTGGTAATTTGAGTGCCATTGAGACAAATCTCCATCCAATTCAAACATGTGAAAGCTCTCTCAAACAACCCATATTTGTAAAAAAAAGTATTCTTCGTTCTTGTATTATGAACTCTGTCTTCCATGTCAACGCCTAGATTCCTTATTCGCTTAGAATAAACCTGACATCTTGAATTTTGGTGCTAAATCTTCCTCGGTTATGGAATCTTTTATGTAGCTGATGAATTTCGCTTATGCGATTCTATTGATTATTCGTGTTTCTCTTGTTTTAGTCTAATCTTCACTAGAAACTTTTGATGCCTTTCGATAAAGATAAGCAAGACATTGAACAGGATATTTCGTTTCTTGTACAAAAAGGTCCCCAGCATTGACAATGATTGAGCTTCTCTAATAAAGTTATATCATAAAGCTTTAGTACACATTGACGAACAGTGATATCAGTATGACTTGTTGTTACTTTGTGGAGGTTTTCATCTAATTTATACGAACCACAAAACAAACATACATATTCTGTCATTGCTTTTTCACATGGTAAGCTGGTGCGGGTGAGTTTACAGCTCAAATTGCCTGTTTTTCACATATCATCTATCTTTTGGTGTCTCTTTTTAGCTCTTTCTAATTCTGTTGAATTGAACTTTAGATAGCAGGTCTTATGCCATGTGGCATTGTTTTTGTACATAGCACATGGAAGACCACTGCCATCATATTGTGTATTCAGATTGGTCTTAGACGGTAAACATGGACGTTCCTTATATTTTACGAGATTTTTCTCCAAAGTCACATATCCAGCACCAATATCATGAATATTGATACACTTTGCCGGTGAAGGGCATAACAGCAATTCATACTGACAAATTATACATTAAAAATTGAGAATGGAAATGGGGAATATGTCAAAGAGACAACAACCCGACCAATGAGCAGACAACTGCAAAAGGTCACAAAAGGGCGTGCAATGTAGAGAGAAATTCCCGCACCCGAAGGTGGTCCTCAGCTTGCCCCTATATAAAATTATGTATTAGTTCAGTGATGATGAACATCACACTAAACTCCAAATATATAAAAGAATTAAATTAAGACCAGTGAACCTCTTCAATATCTTCCTGGTCATTGATCATCTGATGTCTCAATAATTTAAATCTTTAAGAGCTCATCTTGGAATTGTTATTTAGAGTCATGATTTATAAAGTGTTAGTCTATCTACATTCAAAAATGATAATGAAACGATGATATTCACCTTAAATGAATTTTAAATACATGATTCTAATACATCCTTCTTCTCACTTTTGGCATATTAAAAGTCGACATTTCTTTTTAATTTTAACCCCAAATTTCGACCGGAAGTTAACCAAACGTCACCCAAATGCTGCTACAATTTTATAAGCAAATCTGAAAACCATTTGATGCGATTCTGATCAAATTCAAACATCAGTTCTTGTAGTTTAAACTAAAAAAAGATAAAGAGAATTAAAAAAGTTAAGATTTCAACATGCATCCGCCATCTTTGATTTTTCCGGAAGTAAACCATATTTCCAGCTTGCCTCCATATCTCAAATTGAAGAGTATAGATAGAAGTATGTTTGAGCAAAATTTGGTGCTTTTAACACGAAGTGCACAATTCTTTCAAATATTGCACCTATCTGCTGGACTACAATAAAGAAGTGTCTTTTCATATTTAATACGGGATAGAATGAGGATCAGTATATAGAAGACGATTTCAATAAAGACGATTTCAATAAAGAAGTGTCTTTTTATATTAAAAAAAGTGTCATTTTATATCAAATACGGGATAGAATGAGGATCAGTATATAGAAGACAATTTCTATAAAAAAAAATGTGTCTTTTATGTAAGAAATGTCTATTTTATTACGGGATAGGAAAGAAAAATTAATTAATCTATATAAAAGTTTAAGCAGTGGCGGATCCAGAAATTTTCATAAGTGGGGGCCCGCCGACTGACCTAAGAGGGGGCCCAATCCAGTCACGCTTCAATGATTCCCTATATAAGCAAACAATTTTTTTCCCAAAAAGGGGGGGGGCGGGCCCCCTGACCCCCCCCCCTAAATCCGCCTCTGGAAGCAGATTGCATAACAAGTTCTCATGTGTCGTTTCTGAAAGTTTGATTTAGTATTTCCCTGAAAATCAAATTAAAAAAAAACGCTTTTTAAACATGATAAAAGAAAACGAATTCTATCAATCTGGTTTGAAGTTAACTGTTTGGTGTTTTGACTGCTAGTAGCAGACATGCATATCTGGTATCTTATTTGCTCTTGTTTCCTGCTCATGCTACCTTGTGATGCTTATTGTGGTAAGTATATAATATAGATATAACCGATAGATACATGTTTTTAAAAGTTGCTAAAAAAATTGGCTTTGAACTAGTTGTCAGTACAAAATGTATCTGTCAATACTTTCAAATCTGTACGTTTTGTCTTTTTATTGTTCTGAATGAATAAATACTCTACACGTCGGGTCTGTGTTATGTAAGATCTTTTCTGTTTTATATCAATCTCATTAACATTGATTTTCCTAACACACGATACTCTTGTGGTGTATTGAACACACACACCTGTTTAACTCCGCCACATTCTTCATGTGCCTGTACCAAGTCAGGAGCCCAGAGGAGCCTGTAGTTCAGTGGTCGACTTTGCATGGTTCATGTTAATCATATTTGTTTTTCGTTATTTTTTTTTTTGTTATAGATAAGTGCGGGTTTTTTCTCAATTTTTTTTTACCGGGCCATTTTATTGCCAACTACATGATATGTTTTTTTTCTTCTCGTGGTTGAAGGCTGTACAATTGCCTATAATTGCTGACGAAAAAGCATGACATTATGAAATTCAAATAGTGATTTTATCTCACCAGAATTGTTTGCATTTTTATTATATAGGAAGACAAAATTAAGGTTGACTGTTTTGGAAACACCTTGATTTTATATCAAATATTTAATTAAACAATCTCTTTTTGATGATGACATTCAGTGGCGGATCCAGAGGGGGGGTTCCGGGGGTCCGCACCCCCCTTTATTTTGGCCGATCAATGCATTTGAATCGGGACATATGTTTGCACCCCCCCTTTGCCCTGGGCTAGCACCCCCCCTTTCGAAAATTCCTGCATCCGCCACTGACATTCAACAGATATGTGTATTCAGTTCATAAAGGAGATTTGCAGATCAAGAAAATGATCGAAAATTTGCCTTTTCTTGATTGTCATTTTTCGCAAAACCCCTTTGAACCTAATATATCTGCCCAAAATATACAGTCTTCAAAGATTTAAGAATATGTTTAATTTTTTAAAATTGTCTTACTCCGAAAGTTCATAAATCTGCATGCATTTGAATATCGAGGAGTACATTGAGTATCTGTTAACTATTGAAATGGTTTTTGACCAACAGATTGCATATTAAGAAGCACATGACGTTTACGCCTTTTACCTGTAACAAGATAAGATATTCTTGCTCCAAACACTAGACATTTGCACTTTGAATATAAAAAAAAGAAGATATGGTATGATTGCCAATGAGACAACTCTCCACAAGAGACCAAAATGACAAAGAAATCAACAACTATAGGTCACCGTACGACCTTCAACAATGAGCAAAGCCGGTTGAAATTTGTAACATTTGTATCAAATACATTTGCGCTGTTTACCTATAGCAGTCTAAATTTCAATGTGAATTCAGCTGTTGTTTTTAATTTTAGTCAATTTTCAGGGAAGCAATTCACGTTTGGTGTATTGCATCTTTTCGAAATATTTTTTAAATTGGTTAGTTTCTTAATGATTTCATTGTTTATTTTTGTAGGAAAAACAGTTAAGATACAAGAAGATATTCTCCATTCCTTGCTAAACATGAAAAGACCATCATGTGGCAGAAGAATATCATCGGGTAAATTCATAATGTATATGTGTATGTGATTAACTATTTAGTTTAATAATGTACTACTTTCCAGTATGTTCTTCTTTTGACCGGGCTCGACCTTTGCAAATAATTCCGCTCAAACTGGTGCTATTCTTAACCTTGCAGTGAGGTGCTTTTTTTGGTTCCATGTTAAAAGCCTTACTGTGGCTTTGAGATGAACAACAGCAATACAAATGTGTGTGTGTGCTTTTCTTTGAGTGCGTTTTGTGCATTACATGCACTGATGCTGTATCATGGATTGCCCTTGTTTTTGTAATATGTGCCACGGAGACAACAGGCCAACCGAAGAGCAAAAAAACAGACAAAGGCCACCAATGAGTCTTCAACACAGCGTCCGGAGCTAGATGAGCTTCGTCTGACCCGTAAACAAAAACTTGTACTAGTTCAGTGAAAATGGACGTCACACTTAACCCCAAAACATATAAAACGGACTAAATTTAGAAACAACATACACGACTAACGAAGGTCAGAGTCTCCTGACATGGGACAGGCGCAAAATTGCGGCGGGGTTAAACATGATATTTTGTGAGATTTCAACCCAATTGCCTTAAATACATCTAGCCAATTATGCATTTCATTAATTTTGTTTTCAGATGTTACCAACGTTATAGTTTGCAAAGTTCTATTTGCTTTCGGGAGGTGTAAATATCCGACAAAAATACAAGTTGTGAAAGATATATATGTCGGTCAGAAGATAAACGTATTTGCGCCCACAGCAGCAGCAAAACTACATCTTGTAAGTCAGCATCATCTGGTGCAAAGATTAAAAAAACAGTGCAACGGGAAAATAATTTGCAAAGTTGAATTGAAGCCACGTATAGTCCGTGTGGTGGCACATACAAGTTTACGGAAATCAGATACAGATGTTATTTTAAATTGCAATATTGGGGGAAAACTCTAATTTGGCACTAAAATTAAAAAGATCATATCATTTGGAAAATGTGTAATAAGTTTCATGTTGATAGGACTTCAACTTCATCAAAAACTACCTTGATCAAAAACTTTAACCTGAAGCGGGACAAATGGATGGACCGTAACGGACGAACGGACGAACAGACGGACGGACGCATATGCAAGACAACATAATGCCCATAAAACGTAGTATAACTTTACAACACAGGGCCGTAACTAGCCTCTTCAAATAGTGAGGCAAAATTTTTGGCGAGGGGACTGGGGGCCGCTCAAGGCCCCCAGAAGCTCTGAGAAAAACAACGCAAAATTGTGAATTCTGAGCGTTTCCCGGACTCTTTCTGACTTTGAAACGCAATTAATTTTTAGCTTTTTTCAACAATATTCTGGTCTGAAAGCAAAAACATAGATTCATTGTAATTTAAGACTTTAAGGTTTTATGGACAACATTAAAAGACCGATATGTAGGACAAAGCAAAATTCGTAATTCTCATAATCATTAATACCGGATCTGTCTGTCTGTCTTGTATTGTGCTTAGACTTTGGTGGTATTTTTATGACTAGATTGAAATATATTGACAGTGCAGTATTATGCTTTAAATACTAGTACTACTTAAAACGACACTAGGGACCATCTTGACCCTGTTTTACGGTATTAATGATTCTTTTATTGTTGAGACCCTCCAGCAACTTTGACCAAATGATTGATCATTAGTATTTTTTTTATGCATTGACTTTGTGTGCGATTAGGTTTCGTGCACATTTACTCCATATTCCTTTATTTCCTGTAAACCGGTCTGAACATGACTAAATGCAAGTGTAACCCATCAATGGAAATGGTCATATGGCAATACATTATTGCTTTTTTTTTTATTTGATACCGGAAAATTGGTGACCTTACTTTAATCTAAACCATGTCAGCTATTTAGTTTTATCAACCAAAAGAAGCCAGTTGTGAATTCTTTGATATCAAATTCAATTCTCCATGCAGAAACGACCATTTTTTTCTGTGTCTTGTATATTCTTAAAATGTCCACCTGGACAATATTATGGTAGTGAATAATGTCCATGTTCATGGACACTTTTTCATACCTGAGGACATGTTTTCATAGGAAATTGGGTCCAGGACACATTTAAATAAGTAAATATTGTCAAAATGTGTCCAGTGGACATTTTTCATGGAGGACATTACTAAATCCTACAAGATTACAAAAATAAATAACCGATCAAAAACAAATCCTCCTGCCCCCCCCCCCCAGAATATCAAATGGGCTAAGTCTATATATAGGTTCTTAGACTACATTCATTCTGTGTCAAAAACCTATTCTGTTTTGACTATTTGATCACAATCCAAAATCAGAACTGTATCAGGCTTTAATGTTGTGTCCATACTTGCCCCAACTGTTCAGGGTTCGACCTCTGCTGTAGTATCAAGCTGCGCCCTGTGGAGCATCTGATTTATTTGAAGGGTAGATGTTTCCGACCTGTTTATTAGTGGAATTGTGAATCAGGCCATTACTCTTCTCAATTGTATCAATGCATACTTTTCATGTTGGGACAGTTTCCCTCATTTTTGAAGGCTGTATGGTTGCCGATAATTGCTTTGTCATTTGAACATTTGTGGGTAGTTGCCTTATTGGCAATCTTATTACATATTTTAATTTGTATATGTATCCATCCTTCAGAAAAGTTGTTTCAATTGTAATGAATCCCCTCTAGACTTGCCTTCATCTTCCTTTATCTTCATTGGAACAAATTTTTTTTTGTGGGGGAGGGTTCCAAACCTGTTGTTTATAAGTTGCAAACCAGGCCATTACTTTTCTTAATTTAAATGTTGCTTACTTAACATGTCTAGACTGTTTGTTTCTCACTTTTTAAGGCTGTATGGTTGCCTATAATTACTTTGTAATTTTAACCTCTGGCAAGCTGTCTCTTTGGAAATTATACCACATATATACAGATTTTTATATGGATTGTAGACCTGAAAAAGATGTTCAAAGTTGAATATGCTGCAAACTTTTAACAACCCTACTACTTATTTACCATGCATGTTTATCATGAAACTTTTGATCAGAACTATATATAAGTGATTTCACCATTTCTTCATATGTGTACCACTATCAATCAACAGAACAAATGCAAATAATTTTTTTAATATTTGCATATGGTTTCCTTTAATTTCTCACATCTATTTTATTTGAATTTAAGGATATAAGTATTATTTATATAAACAAATCTCATGTCGATATATAACATGTACAACAATCAAACATCAACCCACACCAAACTGGCTGTAGTTGAAAAACATCAAAAGGGAAAATACAGTGAAATTTGGAGAATTTATATTATCACATGTACATGCATTTGAAATATTTAGAATATTTTTTTCAAATTTTTTAGTTTTAGGTTCCACCTAGCTACCATGTTAGAAAACTGGGATTTAAACGCTAGTCTATTAGAGGGATATTTCCAGTGGCGAATCCAGAAATTTTCATAAGTGGGGGCCCACTGACTGCCTAAGTGAGGGCCCACTCCGGTCATGCTCCAGTTGTTCGCTAAAAAATCAATCATTTTTTTTCCAGACAAGGGGAGGGGGGCCCTCTTAATTCGCCTTTGATTTCATTGGTTGTAATTTTGGAATTTTATTTTATCATGAATCAGATTTGAACACGACATGGTGAATGAAGGTAAAGACCGAATGTCAGTTTTAGTCTTATATATGTACTTTAATTTTAGACTTACATGTATATATATGTGTACATATATCACTGATTCAGTGGCGATGGTGAATAGCTATATATAGACACTGACAAGTCTTAGATAACATTTTATAGTTTTGAATGTTTCTTCATCAGTTGACTAAAATTAGGTGGAGGTATGTTTTTATTTCCAACAGAGGGGCACTCATGCTCAACCTATATCAATTTGTGCATGAAGCGATTGATAGTTGCCAGACACTGAATGATTATACCACAAATTTGTGAAAGTTTTAACCTATGCATATATATACTTTAAATATAATAAAAAAAACTCTCATGTACAAGGATGTCTCAAAGTATTATCATTTCTATGTACAATGTAAGTAACAGGGAGATAAAAGCATTTTATTTTTTGTTTGAATTAAACATTATTTGTCCATTGACCAAATTTATAAAAAAAAAAGAACAAATTTACACAACAATGCTACTCCCGCTACTAGCAAAATGATGCTAGGTTGTATTAATACATCTGTAATGCCTACTGATGACTCGGTCCTGAGTGTAAATGGTCATTCAATTATGTTAAAAATTATACCAAAATTTATAAGGCCTATCTGGCTTAATTGGTTTCTGAAACTATATTTCATTGTACATGTTCAACATTTTTCACTCGTTTGTTTATTTTGTGTGAATTAACATTGTAACAGTAAATGTTAATTACAACAGTAACACTTTCATACCACAACAAATACTGTATTGGTATCACTTATATTTGTATCCACATATAAAAAAAAATGAAAAGAGAATAACTTTGCAATATCATTTTCATATTGAATACTATAACTTTTTAGATATTTGGACATATTAAGTAAATGTTTAGTTTGTATATGCCTTCAACCCCCAGGGGTATAAATGTGCATTTCATAAATAAATAAATATAATATTCACTTGACATGCTTGAAATTCTTTCAGATAACTTTTGGAGCAGTTATGAATCTTTGAAGCGTGCTCACAAAGGTTCTTTCGGTGATATCATTTTCATATTGGTCAAAACTTTGTTTTGCTTTCAACAGCTTTGAAGGAGATATTGTCAAAGAATTGATAGAAAACAGCACATAAGCTTACTTTCTAGTTCATCAGGCCCAAGCATCATGTTAATAAAAACCAATAAATGTCTTCTAATCTGAGGATCAATTCAACATTTTAAAGTGTTTTACTAATGATACTGACAAGCCACCACAAAGATATATAAATAGAACCATACAAATAGTTAGCAAATACATATAAAAAAAGATGTGATATGATTGCCAATGAGACAATTCTCCACAACAGACCAAAATGACATAGAAATTAACAATTACAGGTCACCGCACAACCTTCAACAATGAGCAAAGCTAATACAGCATAGTCAGCTATAAAAATGTCGAAATGACAATGCAAAACAATTCAAAGGAGAAAAATAACAGGCTTATTTATGTACAAAAAATAAAGAAAAATCGAATATGTAACACATAAACAAACGACAACCACTGAATTACAGTCTCCTTATATCATGTTCTCAGATATCTCTCAATTTAAAAAAATCACGAAAAATTGAACCTATTATGTGTTGCTCTCCTAGCTATAAAATGTATCCAAAATCTAAGATGTGGAACATATTCTATCATAATCATTTGGTAACTAATGCAATTAGTGTCTCTTCCATGCCCGTCTTGAACATAAAAACTTAACTAAATATAAAATAAACAACACTCCTAATGCTCAGGTTGGTTATCATCGTGCAACACAGTTAATAACACATATAGGAAAATCATAGAACTACATTTATCATAAAACGCAGTGACTGTCAAATATCCAAACATACTATCCCCACTCATCTGTGTCCACACTTGTATAATCTATAAAGATATATATATATATATATATATATATTATTCAGTTGCAGATATTTTAGTAGACATTAAAAGTTAGAAGAATTCGTGACGCTATATTTAACCATGAACAGAGTGCAGAATAAAATCTTTTGAAAAATTATATGAATAAAATATTGACCCTTAATTTTATTACTACCACTGGGTCGATGCCTCTGCTGGTGGACTATAAGTCCCCGAGGGTATCACCACCCCAGTAGCCAGTACTTCGGTACTGGCATGAAAATATGGATTTTTTTGTGTTATTAAAATTTACTGTTACAAAATGATAGAAATTATTATAAATTAAGGAATGTATCTCCCTCATGCAAAGCTCTGATTCCTTTCACGGATTTGGCTATACTTTTTGGACCTTTTGGATTATAGCTCTTCATCTTTTATATAAGCTTTGGATTTCAAATATTTTGGCCACGAGCATCACTGAAGAGACATGTATTGTCGAAATGCGCATCTGGTGCAAGAAAATTGGTACCGTTAATTTTATTAATGGTTAATTCAAAATTCAATAATGCTTTAAACCTTTTTTTTGTCATTTTAAACTGACCTCGAATTAATTGGCCTTAGTATGAAAGTTTTAATTTCGTCAATCTTTTTAATCAACAAATGAACGTAGCATACTGGAAGGTCGGATTTAAATCAGATTGTGAACATTTGACAATCAGCAAATAAAGAACGGGAAATTCCAAGTTTGAGTATTACAAATATCTAACCTAATTCAACAAAGAATCGTATGGAGAAACATTTTCGGAAAGTTGACGTCGTATGTAGGTCATTTTCAAAAAATGTATAATTGTCGGTACATCTATACTGAACTTATTTATTCTTATAAAGGAAATTGTCGGTTTTTTTTGTTTTTTTTTAATATTAAAGAGATTTTTGGAGATATGAATCTATACATTTATAATATATCTATTTTAATGACTGAGATTAAAAATTATAATATTTTAATTTATTTAAGAATTTTGTGTAATTTACAGTTGTAATGTTCTACATTTAATAGACAAATCACAACAACTTTAGATAGGAAACCGCGTTTCATATGTTCTTATAAAAAGACATCAGGTAATTAGTGTTTGATAAGTTTATAAAAAACATAAAACATTAAAACATTTTCATTGTATGCACCAATCTTTAAAAGATTCATGAGAGACTTTTAAGACACAATATATACATATAAACACATTTTTACACATTTACATTTAAAATGTAAAATATTTTTTTTTATAAGAACTATTGAAATAAAATACTGTTTCTTCTTAATAAAATATCGTTGCAGGTTTGGCATCTATAGCAGCTACATTGTCGTTATTAAATAAAAATATAATTTTTTCACCATCTGATAATAGGTTAAAATGTTCATTTAAATGTATAGCTTCATGTATCATGATTTGTTTCAGATCTACATACATGTATAATGGGCATTTTTAAATGACATGAAGTTCATCTTCAATAATAGATCTACAGTTAAAACATGTCATCTCGTGGACTTCTTTTCTTTCATACTTTCCAGTTTCTATTTTTAGTGGAGCTATCCCACATCTAAATCTAGCAAAAGAACTCCTGTTTTTTATTGACAGAATAAACAATTTGTAAGTCCTCAATTTATTTTTCTCTGCATATGCAGTAACTCTTGTATATTCTTAAAATATTTTCTCGCATAATATCTAGACATCGGTGGGCATGCAACATTGCAAAACCACACGTTTACAAATCAAAATCAACACTCAGACTATAGTCATAAAGTAGGACAATAAATGAGCAAAAGACAAACCCGGGACACAGAAGTTCAAACAATAGACCATTGTAATATCTGTAATATTCGTTTGGTACTTTCCTATTCATTTTGGTATTTAACCATATTTACCTTTTTGGTTATTAGCTATACTTGTGTAACCGGATGTTGTTAGCTTGTCTGATGTGAACAATAAATGTGATACTTTATTGGTGTTATTAATTTGGTTAAATCCAGTAGTTTGATGACCATCAACAATCAATACATTACAACCATCAACTCTGAAAACTAAAAGTAAAAAAAGAAACATGGATCACGAAAAACATGCAGGGGCGACACTAGAGAGTGAAGAGAACTTGCTTCTTGTTAGACACTTTCCGTGAAAACAATCTAACATGAGGCATTTGCCTCGTTTGCCTCAATGTAGTTACGGCCCTGCAACATATAAAATATTAATTGAAATTGCTTAAAGATGTAGATAGGTGAAATGTAAACAAATCTAGCTAAATCTACTTTGTATCTATGGAAGAATTTAGTAAAAATTTCCAGTAATGTATGGTAACGAAACCACTTTTAATGGAATTAAGGTTTATGTACCCTTCTGTAGCCATTTTTGTACGAATTTTTCAAACTTCAATTGTATCAAAACTAAAGATATAATAAATAATAGAGATAGGCCATTTAGTACATGTTCCAAGGGGAAACTTGATGCAAAGCATTATTTTTTACTGTTTCATTGCATTTGATAGAAAAAAAGGACTTTGTGGCAAATAAATCAAGATTTTTATAACGAAATCCCTGACATAATAATATACCAGTGATGCATTGATTGCGTTTGTTAACATCTATGACACACGGGCATAACGAACGAGCTGGAATACATAAACACCGTATGATGGAGCTAAAGGAACATCGCCGTCTTAAAAAGGAAAATTAACAACAGGGAATGAAAAATCGTCTCTTTTGTCGTAATTTTTCTATGAAATTTCTTTTTAGAAATTATGTTTTACTCTGGATTGTTTAACGAAAAAAATATCACCAGATAGCGGTAGCTATTGTTGACTGATTCAATCAAATATAACAATGACGTGTCTTAACTGATTATGAGTTTGGTCATAAACTGATATTCATAGCAATACAGGAATAAACCTACTATCAAAGGAGCACAAATATGTTGTCCAGGAGAAAATTTAAAGCTTCAGTCATATCGTCACAATTCCAGTTAGTGTATTTAGTTTACCTACCTTTTCAGTTACAGAAAAAATAGACTTCAAATGAGTTACAGTAAATAAGTTTGGAATGAGATTTTTCAAAAGACCATTTCAATATGAGAATCTTGTCTTGTTCAGATTTTGTAGAAGTGTAGTGTAGAGAGTAGAAAAATGTCATCAGAATTAAAAGGACCATCTAAAGCACGTGTTTTATCTGAAACCTCTAAAGATTTTTGAACACTCCAAAAAATAATTAATACCTTTATTTTTATAAGCTGCATTCCAAAAGTTGACAACAAATTCTTTGATGGTAGTAAGGGGGTGATTAAATAGCACTGGAAGATTAGTAGGTCCTGGCTAATCTTGTCAGTACAGCTAGATTGGGCCGGGATGCCAGATTAACTAGATGCGGTAATAAACAAAAAAATAAATGGTTGATTATCTGACTTGTTTAGGTAACCAGTACAAAGTCACTTGTATGACAGTTTCTTCAAATTTCATTATATTGACAACGATATGTGAACAAATCAAACAGACATAATAAGTTGAAATGTCAAAAATAGGGGTACAACAGTCAACATTGTGTTGTATTTACTATAATCTTAATCACTATAAAAACAAACATATATGTAAAAAGAAATACAAAAAAGGCATGTAGACAAAGCACATTAGCAAAACTGAAAGACGTCACAAGAATACAAAAAATTACCATATAGCACAATAACACAATGACAGGATGAATAAGTACAGAGCCACGTCAAATGGTAAACTAAACAGTAAAAGTAATATTCATAAGGAGAAATAAAAGTCTATTGTAATACGTAATCAAGATGATAATTTACCGTAACACAATAACACAATGACGGGATGAATTAATACAGAGCCACGTCAAATGGATATCCCCAAAATAGACTAAACAGTAAAAGTAATATTAAAGCGACACTTGAAAATTATTATACATGGAACGTTGGAATATTGACCCTCTTTTTCTCTCTCCAAGGTAGACGAATGGCAAACTAGCGGAAAGTAATTGATGGGTAATAACGGACACCTATGAATAGATAAGGTAATTACGTGCTTTTACTGTATATAATTCCACATTCCAGTCAACATTATCAAGTTTTCGGATAAGCTTTAACTTCAACTTTAAAACTGTTATGTGGTTTTTAATCGTATATAATCAACTCAATGGACCTTGCGTATTTGAAATTTCATATGACGTTGGGGTTTGGTTTTTTTTGCTGACCACCAGAGGCAGCGTGTTAAATTAGCAATATTGCAGTAGAAATTATGTTAAACAAACCCAAACTTGAAGACCAGGGTACAATAAGTAAACAATAGAGTTTCTTTATATATGAAATGAGATCGTCTCGGGTAATTAACTTAGATAATCCTTTTACATTGAATAACATGAAAAGGTTTGTGATTGTCTATAACTGATAATGGGTTATATTACAGGTTTGATTATGAAGAAGCTTTGATCAAAGTTTTGTAAAATTCCATGATCGAAGGTTTGGCAAGGTTATTCAAAATCTTTCACAACAGAATATTCTTAAATAGTTGAATGCAAACAAACCCAATTTATTTGTTAATTAATAAAGAATTGGAGATTTTTTTAAAATTTTACTCTACATGTTAGCTACTTATTGAGTATGAAGAATCTGCTTTAAACTTTCCTGAAAATGAAGGTTTTATAAAGTTTATTGCTGTTTGTTAACTAAAACCCTAGACTGTATCTAAAAATATTTATTAAACAAAAATAGTTCTACACGGCTGGTAACCTACACACGCAGAACATTTGGTTCTGCAATGAAAACCGTGAGAGGATTTTCCGGTTGTGCTTGAGTGGAGTAATTGTCACCGCTTCAAAAGGTATGTACATTTCTAAATCTCAATTTTCTTATTCAACTGATAAAAATATTGAAAATCGGAGAATGCTATGCTGTAGTGAATACTTTAACGACGAGACACATGTATCATTTGCTGTTGTACGTAGAGTTGAACTCCTACAAAATCAGTTGTCCCACGAGAAATTGCCTAAAAAAGTGTCATTTCAATTTTGAAATGGTTCTATTTACAGACCTACAAGTTCAAATTTAGTTTTTTTTTCGGGCAATGGGTATGAATGTTGTTTTTGGCGGCGTGTGCGCTGTCCGGTGTTAATAGACGTCTTAATAATTCCAAAAACAACATTTTTCCATGAAGTCATGCGTGAGGGGATCGGTTCTGATTGAGGACATCGTGAATGCGTGAGGGGAAGTACAAACATTTTTTTTAATCTTTGACTTTGTGACTTTTGTTGACTCAATAGTAAAAGGCGAATTTACGATGACCCATAACATTACAGTACAAAAGAACGAACTATAAAAATCAGTTGAAAAAAGCTAAATGAAGATTCATGTTATACACATTTACGAAAGGAGTTATCTCCCCTAAAATAGTTATTTAAGAAAAAAAGATGATTCTAAAAGCACAAAATTTGATATTTGTTTAAATATTTTGATTTATACAATAAATCACCAAATACTCTTTATATGAATAAAGTCTCACTGTTGAATTGCAAATTTGTCTCCAAATATGCAGATGTGGGCAAATAATCAGTCTAGTTTTCACTTGTAGGAAGAAAACAAAATCGTTGACAACATTTTTTGTCATTATTCTTCGTGAAACATATTATTAAACCTAGGCTCCTACAATTATTTCAAAATCCAATCTAATAAACTTTTTTAAGCACACTCACATATGTGTTTTTTTCATGAACAATTTAGCCAAATTTAGGTAAATTTCAACCACTCATAGCTTGAATATAAAGATATGATTTGTACTTCCCCTCACGCATTCACGATGTCCTCAGTCAGAACAGATCCCCTCACGCATGATTAAATGAAAAAATGTAGTTTTTGGAATTATTAAGACGTCTATCAACACAGGAAAGCGCACACGCCGCCAAAAACAACATTCATACCCATTGCTCGAAAAAAAACTAAATTTGAACTTGTAGGTCTGTAAATAGAACCATTTCAAAATTGAAATGACACTTTTTAGGCAATTTCTCGTGGGACAACTGATTTTGTAGGAGTTCAACTCTACGTACAACAGTAAATGATACATGTATCTCTTCGTTAAAGTATTCACCACAGCATAGCATTCTCCGATTTTCAATATTTTTATCAGTTGAATAAGAAAATTGAGATTTAGAAATGTACATACCTTTTGAAGCGGTGACAATTACTCCACTCAAGCACAACCGGAAAATCCTCTCACGGTTTTCATTGCAGAACCAAATGTTCTGCGTGTGTAGATTACCAGCCGTGTCTAATCATCAGCAAACTACAGTAAAATTGAAAATAAAAAACTAGATAAAATGATGCCCCCGTCATTTCTTATTCATATTTATATTGTCGATTTGGTTAAACGCTGAATTATAAAAAATAAAATACTCTGTTCAAATGTTTGCATTGCCAAAACTGTTTATTGAAAAAAGGGAGGTCTTGTGTAGATAAAATTCTATTTTTTCTGAAATCAAGTTAAAGTCTTTAACTGAAAACAATTGGTCTCACTATAAAGAAAAGGCTTACAAGCAAAATGTAACATGTATTTTCTCAGTACACAATTCTAAAAATCATTCCCAAGCAAAACATTGAACATTTTGTAGAAAATAAATATATACCTAATATTATTATATCATTTGAACAATTTTTATTTATTTAAATGGAGTTTCGCAGTTTCAGTAAGCAGTTCAGGTTTTCATATGGCATAAAATCCAAGTTCATTCCTTTATTTATACGTTCATAATATGGTGTACGAATCAGGTAAATTGTATGTCACATAATTGATTTTTTTTATTATACATGTCCTTTACAATACGATATACAAGAAATGTTTATAGAATTCCACTGGATTTGTGTATAATCTTTTGAAAAGTTCATTTTATGTCTACTGGAAAATCTTAGTAAATAACGTTTTAGGATTATGCTCTAGTACTATATATATACCGACTTCACAAACAAATTGTTTCTGAATTATCCAAGTCATTCAAAATCGAATTTGCCAAATATGATGGAGATCAAACACAAGATTATTTCAATGCCGCTAACAATTGCAATGACAAATGGAACGATACTCTCTTCCTCACCAGCGATAAAAAAGCCATATCCCATAAGCAAAGCGTTAAATATAACATCGACAACTTTGAATATCCTGACGTTCCTGGGACCGATTTTGAAAATGAATACAGAAGTAATCACTGCATAGAACAGTGCATAACTGATGATAGCTCCGAATAAACCTTTTCTCAAATTGTCGCGAAAAATTGTTGCATTGGTGTTTGCAGCAAGGCAAACACCAACAAGTTCTAATATGCTAAAGATTATCCCAAGTGCCATTCTGCATTTCCATAAAGTGCTTTTCTTTTTTATACATCTATTTAGTATCTTGTGTATCACAAATGACATAATATCAAGCGTATTACAGTCTTGACAACAACAAGTGTCAGACATTTTTTATTCAAATGATAACGATATCAGTTTGAAGACGTAAAATAAGCAGTAAATGCGTTTGCTTATATTTTCTTTAAATAGGCCTTCGAAAAATTGTATTGTTTGAATAATTCTATACACGTTTAAAGGATATTTAAGTATTTAATGGAACGTTCCTTAATTAATACTGTAACCATATCCAACTAAGTCGGACATCACGTGACTTTTGTGACGTATACTAATCGCCATTTTGTATTATATTGCCCCATACAAAATGCATAGGTGCTTCAATAAAGTTTAATTTTCTCATTAACCTGACCCGTTTTCTAACTTTAGCAAATCAATCCTTGATATTCAAACATATTTCTATCAAACATTGTTGGTTCTAACAGTTAAATTTTTGATTAAATTCGGTCAAATGAGAATCGTAAAAACATTACCTTTTCTCGTCATTTCTCCGTTGACTCAATGCTGAATTACCGCCGATACCCTTGTCTACTTGTACACTGACAAATAAAGAAATTCCGTTAAAGGGAAATTCCGCGATTTTTTACTTATCATCTAATTATGTTCATCTTAACATAAAAAACACATTTGCAAAGTTTTAAATTTATATTCCTTCTAATAACGGAGAAAATCAAGTATTTGTAACTTTTTTGGTTGAATTCTCGAGTGGGTCGTGACGTATTAGCCCGATTTATTGAATTCTGGGAAAAAATAAAATCTGTTTAACTCTTATAGCTTATCGACAATATACGTAATTAAAAGCGCACAGCTGACGAATGGTCGAAGTTATAAACCACAATATAAGAATGAACGAAAGTGAATATGCATATATATACCGTTTTGTATTGATTGAATTAAACTCCTATAAAATTATCTCTAGTAAATGTTTTTGAATAAATTTAATTAATTATTGTTGAGATTTTTTTCATAAAATATTTATTGAACATTTTTACTGATATTGAACTGAAAATATTTCAGTTCTATTTACCGTTATTGTTTTGATAATCATTTCAATGCAACTAATGTGTGAGCAGAGTGTGTATATTATTTTGTAAAGGTCACTGTATATTTCTCGGCTTGAGGTCAATTCGTTTACCTTGTAGCTATTTAGCCGCAGGTGTGAGTTCAAGCGTACACAGGTATAAATGTTGTTATTTGGAAAGGATAAATAGAAAGGATTAGAGTATATGCTGTCATGATGTTAATACACTAAGATTAAATACACGATGAGAATAAAGATACAATAATTAAATTGTGTAAATTAATTGAAAATAAAATTCAGATTCGTAATTCCGAAAGTGTATAAAAATAAAAGGAAACAATTTTTGATTACTTTCTTAGCGGCAATTGGCGTAAAGATTCAAATATGAAGCAAAAAATAGTAGTTTTAATCTTTAATAAAAACTAAATGCAATATTACCCAATTTGATATACCATTGTACATCTGTTTGATATCATTGACTTTACCGGAATTTCTTAACTTGTATTCAAATCTGGCTGTGTTTAAATGCTAATAAAACTATTGCAATTTTAAAGTTTTTAATTGACAAAAAAATACAACATACAACATGCATAATGTTTTTTTAGTTTCTTTTTAACATTTTATTCTTACATAATTAAATTCATTTGACAATCATTTACACGAACTTTTTGTGAAAAGAATACTAATTATCTAAGCTAAGGCATTATATCTTTTGAGGATTTTTGAGGATTTTTTTTAAAATTCTATGATAATAGTTGTGCAATGTTGAACATGATAGCCGTCATTAATCCAAATAAGTAATACAGTAGTTGTAATAAAAGTTATACTTTAGTCATGCATCACAGATATTGACGAATTTATAATAGTTCGTTCATACATCGTTGTTCATGAAACAATCATTATTAGTATACATGTAAGTTTCCTGACGTATAAGAGCCATTGAGGATGAGCTCCAGAGAAATCAGACTAGTTGCGTTTCGTTCGTTTGTTTGTTGGGAAAGGAGAGGAAATGCAACCGCTTGCACAGATAAACGACAGAATTACCATACAAGCATTTATAGTCAACACAATCAGAAAGAGTTCCCATCGTTAGACGGGGAATATGAAGGCTTCCAAGAATGAACAAGTGACATGTCTAACTCTGAACAGTTAGAGAACAGACTATCGACATCGAACGCTTGTTCTTGATATTTGAAACTGTATGCATATATATACGTATACGTTTATGATATAGTGATGAGTTCTGACAAAAACTAAATTCCTTCATGGTTATATCTTGCCATACGTTTATATTGGTTTGTAAGGTGATTACTCAAAATCGTTATTTGAAAATCCTGTTTGTGAGATGTAGATTCATTTCAATACAGAAATTTCGTCTATATATTTCACAAGTGTATAACACGGAGAAGCTCTGAAGGTTCATTACTCCCATTTTGTTTGGGTGTGAACCATCGATGTTTACAGCAATATCAAGGAATAAGGTGATGATGGTAGAAAGAACTATGGGCGTCATGTGGCAAATATTACATGCATATCGGACAATGAGTTGTCAATCTGTATGAAAAGTTTTCCAATACAACCATATTATTGAGAAGGAATGTTTACATGCTATACTCTCGTACTAGTATTACAGGGTTCTTGTGGCGTTCACCTTAGACACACATCGTTTTAACGATGTTTAAAAAAAGACGGAACCAATTTAATGTCATATTTCCCTATTTTTTAAATATAACTAAAATTCTTTTATCTGACAAGAATATCCCTATTTAGCAAACAAGTAATTTATTCTTTTTTCGGTTATTGAATACCAAGAAAGAAAATAAATCCCGAAATTAATTTGAAACTTTGATACTCCCCTGGGGATAATTAGTGTTCGTCCAGTGGCATATATAACAATTGTGATGACGAATTCCTTCCTTCGTTTGAGAACAATCTTATTGAAATATAAATCTGTGATTTTCCGGCTAGGTCCACAGCTTCAATGAACCAAAGCAAAAGTTATACATCGACCTGTATTTAAATCAAATTGGTTCTCTTCTTCTTTTGGTATACAACTGTAGTCTATCGACATTCGATGATTACATACTGTTGGCATACGTTGGCTAGTCTATTTACAACACTTTTACCCCTATTTATTCAAAATATATGTTTTTTTCTTATGTTCAATGTATACACGTATATATTTTAAATTGCGCTATAGTTCCGTAACTTTATATCCAGTCGTATAAACGAATCGTCGGCAAGTGCGTACAAATGTACATTTTTTTAAATCAATATTTCTGGTCTGTTCCAATCTGTCCTTCACTATTGACAATGACTATATATTACATTTTCCCAAATTCACCCTTGGAAAAAATATTTAAATAGATTTTAATTTCATCAAATCTTATTTTTTGGGTATATATTATGAATTATATTCTTTACACCAGAAATGTTATTTATAAACAAGCGTATGAGTTTAGTAATGACAAGTAAGACAGAGTTGTATATTATACATCTGATAGTTCAAAATGGAAACTTATAAGTTATAAGTTATCAGCCGTGTACACTGATCAATACCTGCAGAAGTGAAACGATGCATGAACTTGCAAGCCCGACAGGAAATCGCTTGAATACCTGGACGTGTCACCTCACACCCCTCACAATACCTTTGGAAGTAATACCTTTAGCCATGCTGGTGATCAGATAAGGGAAGATCAAAATATATTTGAAAAAAGTTTATTACTTTAAAGAATTATGAACAAATTAGATTTTCGAAAACAATTTTCACGGAACACTTATTTATGATTTCAACTTTGACTTTTCACCTAATTCCAATATCAACAGTTTAAAAACAACAGACCATGGTAATTTAAAAAAAGTAAGAATATTTTCCGTATCAAGTTAGTTAGTCGTATTAAACAACCGTACGATTGACAAGATATCGACACGCAATTACGACTACATCGGTTACCGTAGTTTTGTTTCTTTGTGGTTTATAGACATATCGTTTTTATTCATCGGGAAAGAAGACAAGATGGCGGATCTCGGAGAATTGATACTCTAAATTTAAAATCGATGGTGATCGCTTATCTAGCGGAATAAAACTTTAATATCTATGAATTTGAACATTTTTATACAGAATGAACATAATATCAATTTTTGATTTTTTTGCGAAGTTTCCCTTTAATACAAATAAAACTTTGCAAATGATTAAGTATATTCAAACATATATATATATATATCTGGCGAAAAATACTATTTGAAACAGTTTAATTTCTTGGCAATTTCGGTCAAAAATTGATTTAAAAAAGTGAATATTTCAGGATTTTTCAAAATGGCGGATGATGTATATGGAAATGTTGCATCAAATCAAGGATTTGTATAGTATGACCTTCCTTGATTATATTTAATTTTTTATGTTGAATCTCTAATGTTTCTGTTATTTTCTTTAGTGATATTTCGATATGATCGATTTCAAAATTTCTTGATAAAAAAAATATTATTTTAAGAGTGACACATTTTATTTTGACCGCCTGATATCCAAGATATATACTGTTACCAGAAAACAGTAAACAAGAAAATTTTCTCTGCTTTTTTTAAAGGCGTTTTTCCTGTTTTCTGTATAATTTATCTTTTTTTAGAAATATATTTATACTTTCCTTTTAGAACCAAAAAATATGTACGTCCCGAGACAGAAAAAAATCCAAACAATTTTAATAGATAAATATTCTATACCTTCAAAATCCCATCACTTGACGACCAGGTGAACTCTGACTTGGGTTGTAATGTTACATAACAATATATTGTCAGGTAGACGTGCAAACCAAAAGCAACCAGGTGACATTAAACATCCTGTGTATATGTTCCAGACCATATGAGTATTTGGACCGTATGCGTACGGTCCGGACCGTATACGTATACTCATACGGTCCGACCATACGCGTACGGTCGGATCGTACGAGTATACGCGAACGGTCCAGTACGAGCTGACCATACATGTTATTTGATCATATGGGTTAAATTGAAACAATCTTTATTTTTAGTTTTACAAATTGTCACAGTATTGATAATTTATTACAATTAGATAGATAAAATGAACAAACGAACAATTGAAATTAGATATTTGTTTAATTGTATATCTGATTCCTATTTTGGTACTCTCGCCCAAGGTGACACAATCCAAGTAACGTAATATTTTTAGCATTTTCATGTATGCAGTTCATGCATGCATGTTCTTTTGCATTTGCATTTTTTTGGTAAAGTTGCTAAATATTCTTAAACAATTGAACTCCCACATTATGTTTACTTCCGATATCTTCAATTTCAGTGTTCATAATACAATTAATGTATTACTGATCGAAATGCTTAATACAAGAGATTAACATATTTAATTAACGTGAATTAAAAAAAGTTAAAATATAAAGTTTTTGTTTCAATTACAATTGAACTTTTTTATATTAATTTGATAGTTAAGTAATGTTGATCTTCTATATGCATTTGTATCTAATAAACTTGACCAACTTTTTAATATTAGTCAGACCGTACGCATACGGTCCGACCGTATAAAGAATTTTGAAAAAGTACGCATACGGTCCAGACCGTACGCGTACGGTCCAAATACTCATACGGTCTGGAACATATACATGCATGTATTACCAGAGTTTGAATTTTGTGATATACAAAAGTTTTCAGACAAATATATCTTCTCCTCCCCGTGTCAAATGTATCATAATAAACTTGAAGAAAATATGAACAATATAAAACAATTTCTTTAAAAAAAATATTTTTGCTTAAAAAGCAGAGATAATCAAATTAATATTTATGTTTCTATAATTATATATTTTAAAGAAATATTTTGATTCAAATTCTAATTTAAATGGATTTGTTTTATTTCGTAAAAAATTAAACAAGATTTCATTGAATACGATTTTATTAATTTTTTTATTAGTCTAATATTTTAAGGAAAATCCAGGCATTAAATAAATTGATATAAAGTTAAACTTGTGTAAAAAAAAAAATGTTATTGTATACATTTCAACATAGACATATACTAGTATACAATTGCCTCTGATTTCAACGACATTGTGTACACGACAATATTTATGGACAGAGTTATCGGTCCTCAGCGGAATATGACTGATATAGTTGGGTACGGATTTCGCCCCTTAAACCGAGTGGTAAGTTTAATTGAATAAGGAGGCTCGATCGAACATAATTTGCATGGATCCTTTGAGTTGGTACATATATGGTTGAAATAATAACTAAGTCGGGTAACATTTCATAGGTATTTTATATAATATCTATATAATCCAATATTGACAATTGATCATAAAACATACATTCATAGTTATAAACAATTTGCCGTAATCATCTTTATTTAAAGCCTAATATAGGTCAGGAAGGTTGACCTCAAATTTCCATAGGGTTGACTGTTTCCGTAGGTTGATTTTATAGAAACCTTCTATTTCCAAAAGTATGAAATACTTAAAAGGCTTGGTTCATAATAAAATATTCATATATCTTATTTCCTAAAACGAAAGTAGGTTTCCAGAAAACCTCAACGAACGTAGGTTTCCAGAAAACCTCTTTCATGTTATTGCATCGATAGAAGGTCCTACTAAAATGCGCCCAGGAGCGCCCGGGTGAAGAAAAAGCACCCGGGGAAAAGAAAAAGCGCCCGGGGAAGACAAAATAGCGCCCGGGGGAAAGAAAAGGCGCCCGGGGAAAATATATAGATATTTTATTGGCATGAGACAACTGTGTGTTGATGAAATAAGTTGTGCACATTATTTTTTTTTAATTTTAGACAAGTAATTTTCAAATTCAGATAATAGACATTTGTAATAAAACAAGTATGAATGTTTCAATTTTATCAATAATATAATTTATGAATACTTTTTCGAAAGACTGATTATAATGGCTCACAGTTTATGCGGAAGATTTATAAACTGTAAGACATCAAAGGCATGTTTTTCAAAAACGATATCAAAATGAAAAATGTAAAAAAAAACGACTTAAGTTTCACAGATAAATATTAATTTAATCAAAATAAAAAGAGTTACACATAATACATCAGCAAATAAAGCAGTACTATACATGTACCGTAGTTAAAACAAGGGGGTAAAAAGCAGGAGTTTGATTTAAATTTAAAAATAAGCATTAAAACCCTGATAAGCATAGCCATTGAAACAGTTTTAGTTTCATAAAAAAGAACGAATAAATGTATATCAGCATCTGTTTAAAAATGTGTTCACCATGCAGTTGCGAAAATATTAGACTTCAGGGCATCATAACCACATTTATATTAAGGACAAAACAAGCAATGATTATTTATTCTTTTTAAGGAAAAATTTATTGTTATAAAATATTATTATTTTATTTTCCCGAGCGCTAATTTTCCTTCCCCGGGCGCTCTCGGGCGCTTTTTAGTAGGACCCCGCAAAACGTCACTTTTTGCGGGACGTAATGCGTGTAATTTTCCGTAATAAGAAACGTAATGTGGATTTTCCGATGATCCAATTTCTGTTTCTCCCGCATGCTAACTTCTACACCATTATATTAGTGCATTTGATTCTAAAAGGATAAGTAACAGTCTAATAAAATCATAAGAAATGAAACAAATTACTGTTTCTGTGAGATCTTCAACAAATTTACGTATCGTAATGTTGCAATCTCAAGATGACTGACCCTTTTGATGTTACTAATATAATGCATGTCATTCATTGTTTTATATATGTAAACTGTATATTATGTATCATGTTTTAAGCCATTGGCCCATATGGGTGTAAAGTGCTTTTCAATAAAGTTATAATTATAATTTTAATATGAGGAAGGCGCTACCTTCAATTCCAGCTGTATACCAAGACTATGTCCAATGAATTGATTGAATGTTGTTTGCTTAACGTCCAGTGGCAAATATTTTGTCTAAAATAAAATATTAAATTCAGATGGAAAATATTTATGGAACGATCATTGCACTTCAAAAGGTTTGAGGAGGTATAGTATTTTACTAGTCCAAACGTCTTGAAAGGCTATTATTTTTTTTCTTTCACGCATCGCAGGCCTGAAGGCGGGCCGTCAAAGCAAAAATTTAATATACCCTTCCTTACTGTCATAATTATTTGGACTGCTAGTAGTATTTGTCTTGAAAACATATTCTGATTCCCAAATTGATGGGAAAAAAATATTCTGTTCAAGCATAGGACATTTTTATAATCATTCATTCTTTTACTCTGATTCTTTTAGGTACAAGAAGAACACTTCCTAACTGAACAATTTATTTATGTTAGATAAATAATGGCATTCCGCTAATATCAACAATGATACAACTTTAATAAAGTTCCTATTACCTCCACGTAACACGTATTTTATCAAACAAAAATGACAAAAAATACTGAACTCCGCGGAAAATTCAAAAGGCAATATACTAAAGAAATCGGATACGGGTCACGGAAATTACATTAAAATGATTGGGGAATTTTGAAAGACAGGTTGCCGGGGCAGAAAATGAATATACACAAAAATATACACCATTTAAACGAAACATAATGACTGTTGTTGCAAAAATACAGGTGCCTGAGCTGCTATAGATGCCAAACCTGCAACAATATTTTATTAAGAAGAAACAGTATTTTATTTCAATAGTTCTTATAGAAAAAAATATTTTACATTTAAAATGTAAATGTGTAAAAAATGTGTTTATATGTATATATTGTGTCTTAAAAGTCTCTCATGAATCTTTTAAAGATTGGTGCATACAATGAAAATGTTTTAATGTTTTATGTTTTTTATAAACTTATCAAACACTAATTACCTGATGTCTTTTTATAAGAACATATGAAACGCGGTTTCCTATCTAAAGTTGTTGTGATTTGTCTATTAAATGTATAGTAGTACATTACAACTGTAAATTACACAAAATTCTTAAATAAATAAATATTATAATTTTTAATCTCAGTCATTAAAATAGATATATTATAAATGTATAGATTCATATCTCCAAAAATCTCTTTAATATTAAAAAAAAACAAAAACAAAAAAACGACAATTTCCTTTATAAGAATAAATAAGTTCAGTATAGATGTACCGACAATTATACATTTTTTGAAAATGACCTACATACGACGTCGACTTTCCGAAAATGTTTCTCCATACGATTCTTTGTTGAATTAGGTTAGATATTTGTAATACTCAAACTTGGAATTTCCCGTTCTTTATTTGCTGATTGTCAAATGTTCACAATCTGATTTAAATCCGACCTTCCAGTATGCTACGTTCATTTGTCGATTAAAAATATTGACGAAATTAAAACTTCCATCCTAAGGCCAACTAATTCGAGGTCAGTTTAAAATTGACAAAAAAAAGGTTTAAAGCATTATTGAATTTTGAATTAACTATTAAAGGGTCAATATTTCATTCATATAATTTTTCAAAATATTTTATTCTGCACTCTGTTCATGGTTAAATATAGCGTCACGAATTCATCTAACTTTTAATGTCTACTTAAATATCTGCAACTGAATAATATATCTTTATAGATTATACAAGTGTGGACACAGATGAGTGTGGATAGTATGTTTGGATATTTGACAGTGTTTTATGATAAATGTAGTTCTATGATTTTCCTTTATGTGTTATTAACTGTGTTGCACGATGATAACCAACCTGAGCATTAGGAGTGTTGTTTATTTTATATTTAGTTAAGTTTTTATGTTCAAGACGGGCATGGAAGAGACACTAATTGCATTAGTTACCAAATGATTATGATAGAATATGATCCACATCTTTGATTTTGGATACATTTTATAGCTAGGAGAGCAACATATAATAGGTTCAATTTTTCGTGATTTTTTTAAATTGAGAGATGATATCTGAGAACATGATATAAGGAGACTGTAATTTAGTGGTTGTCGTTTGTTTATGTGTTACATATTCGTTTTTTCTTTATTTTTTGTACATAAATAAGCCTGTTATTTTTCTCCTTTGAATTGTTTTACATTGTCATTTCGACATTTTTATAGCTGACTATGCTGTATTAGCTTTGCTCATTGTTGAAGGTTGTGCGGTGACCTGTAATTGTTAATTTCTATGTCATTTTGGTCTGTTGTGGAGAATTGTCTCATTGGCAATCATATCACATCTTTTTTTATATGTATTTGCTAGCTATTTGTATGGTTCTATTTATATATCTTTGTGGTGGCTTGTCAGTATCATTAGTAAAACACTTTAAAATGTTGAATTGATCCTCTGATTAGAAGACATTTATTGGTTTTTATTAACATGATGATTGGGCCTGATGAGCTAGAAAGTAAGCTTCTGTGCTGTTTTCTATCAATTCTTTGACAATATCTCCTTCAAAGCTGTTGAAAGCAAAACAAAGTTTTGACCAATATGAAAATGATATCACCGAAAGAACCTTTGTGAGCATGCTTCAAAGATTCATAACTGCTCCAAAAGTTATCTGAAAGAATTTCAAGCATGTCAAGTGGATATTATAAACATTTACTTAATATGTCCAAATATCTAAAAAGTTATAGTATTCAATATGAAAATGGTATTGCAAAATTATTCTCTTTTCATTTTTTTTTTGTTAATATGTGGATACAAATATAAGTGATACCAATACAGTATTTGTTGTGGTATGAAAGTGTTACTGTTGTAATTAACATTTACTGTTACAATGTTAATTCACACAAAATAAACAAACGAGTGAAAAATGTTGAACATGAACAATGAAATATAGTTTCAGAAATCAATTAAGCCAGGTAGGCCTTATAAATTTTGGTATAATTTTTAACATAATTGAATGACCATTTACACTCAGGACCGAGTCATCAGTAGGCATTACAGATGTATTAATACAACCTAGCATCATTTTGCTAGTAGCGGGAGTAGCATTGTTGTGTAAATTTGTTCTTTTTTTTTAAAATTTGGTCAATGGACAAATAATGTTTAATTAAAACAAAAAATAAAATGCTTTTATCTCCCTGTTACTTACATTGTACATAGAAATGATAATACTTTGAGACATCCTTGTACATGAGAGTTGTCTGTAAAATCTTTAGTTCACAAAGAATGAATTGCATAACAACGAACCGAGCTCAAAGCAAAGCACTTTAATAATACACTTAGACAGAGAGCTCAATCCAGTGATATACTTTGTACTACAGGTCCTTCATGAACATCCATCAACCAGAACCATATCTCAATAACATGCCATACTACATGGTTGGATCAGAAGTCCTGAAAAAGACATGATTTTTTTTTATTACATTTAAAGTATATGTGCATAGGTTAAAACTTTCACAAATTTGTGGTATAATCATTCAGTGTCTGGCAACTATCAATCGCTTCATGCACAAATTGATATAGGTTGAGCATGAGTGCCCCTCTGTTGCAAATAAAAACATACCTCCACCTAATTTTAGTCAACTGATGAAGAAACATTCAAAACTATAAAATGTTATCTAAGACTTGTCAGTGTCTATATATAGCTATTCACCATCGCCACTGAATCTGTGATATATGTACACATATATACATGTAAGACTAAAATTAAAGTACATAATAAGATTAAAACTGACATTCGGTCTTTACCTTCATTCACCATGTCGTGTTCAAATCTGATTCATGATAAAATAAATTCCAAAATTACAACCAATGAAATCAAAGGCGAATTAAGAGGGCCCCCTCCCCTTGTCTGGAAAAAAATGGTTGATTTTTTTAGAGAACCACTGGAGCATGACCGGAGTGGGCCCTCACTTAGGCAGTCAGTGGGCCCCCACTTATGAAAATTTCTGGATTCGCCACTTGAAATATCCCTCTAATAGACTAGCGTTTAAATCCCAGTTTTCTAATATGGTAGCTAGGTGGAACCTAAAACTAAAAAAATTGAAAAAAAATATTTTAAATATTTCAAATGCATGTACATGTGATAATATAAATTCTCCAAATTTCACTGTATTTCCCCTTTTGATGTTTTTCAACTACAGCCAGTTTGGTGTGGGTTGATGTTTGATTGTTGTACATGTTATACATCGACATGAGATTTGTTTATATAAATAATACTTATATCCCTAAATTCAAATAAAATAGATGTGAGAAATTAAAGGAAACCATATGCAAATATTAAAAAAATTATTCGCATTTGTTCTGTTGATTGATAGTGGTACACATATGAAGAAATGGTGAAATCACTTATATATAGTTCTGATCAAAAGTTCATGATAAACATGCATGGTAAATAAGTAGTAGGGTTGTTAAAAGTTTGCAGCAAATTCAACTTTGAACATCTTTTTCAGGTCTACAATCCATATAAAAATCTGTATATATGTGGTATAATTTTCAAAGAGACAGCTTTCCAGAGGTTAAAATTACAAAGTAATTATAGGCAACCATACAGCCTTAAAAAGTGAGAAAAAAACAGTCTAGACATGTTATAAGTAAGCAACATTTAAATTAAGAAAAGTAATGGCCTGATTTGCAACTTATAAAGAACAGGTTTGGAACCCTCCCCCACAAAAAAATTTGTTCCAATGAAGATAAAGGAAGATGAAGGCAAGTCTGGAGGGGATTCATTACAATTGAAACAACTTTTCTGAAGTATGGATACATATAAAAATTAAAATATGTAATAAGATTGCCAATAAGACAACTACCCACAAATGTTCAAATGACAAAGCAATTATCGGCAACCATACAGCCTTCAAAAATGAGGGAAACTGTCCCAACATGAAAAGTATGCATTGATACAATTGAGAAGAGTAATGGCCTGATTCACAATTCCACTAATAAACAGGTCGGGAACATCTACCCTTCAAATAAATCAGATGCTCAACAGGGCGCAGCTTGATACTACAGCAGAGGTCGAACCCTGAACAGTTGGGGCAAGTATGGACACAACATTAAAGCCTGATACAGTTCTGAATTTGGATTGTGATCAAATAGTCAAAACAGAATAGGTTTCTGACACAGAATGAATGTAGTCTAAGAACTTAAAACATTTAATTTTAAATTGGACTTTTACCTATTGTGGTCCTTTATCCAAAATCTTAATACATGGTTTGAGGCACTTGCCGCAGAAAAAAATCCTCTACTAGTATATAGACTTAGCCCATTTGATTTTCTGAGGGGGGGGGGAGGGGGGCAGAAGGATTTGTTTTTGATCGGTTATTTATTTTTGTAATCTTGTGGGATTTAGTAATGCCCTCCATGAAAAAATGTCCACCGGACACATTTTGACAATATTTACTTATTTAAATGTGTCCTGGACACAATTTCCTATGAAAACATTGTAGGATTTAATAATGTCCTCCATGAAAAATGTCCACCGGACACATTTTGACAATATTTACTTATTTAAATGTGTCCTGGACACAATTTCCTATGAAAACATGTCCTCAGGTATGAAAAAGTGTCCATGAACATGGACATTATTCACTACCATAATATTGTCCAGGTGGACATTTTAAGAATATACAAGACACAGAAAAAATGGTCGTTTTTTCATGGAGAATTGAATTTGATATCAAAGAATTCACAACTGGCTTCTTTTGGTTGATAAAACTAAATAGCTGACATGGTTTAGATTAAAGTTCCGGTATCAAATAATTTGAAAAAAAAGCAATAATGTATTACCATATGACCATTTCCATTGATGGGTTACACTTGCATTTAGTCATGTTCAGACCGGTTTACAGGAAATAAAGGAATATGGAGTAAATGTGCACGAAACCTAATCGCACACAAAGTCAATGCATAAAAAAATACTAATGATCAATCATTTGGTCAAAGTTGCTGGAGGGTCTCAACAATAAAAGAATCATTAATACCGTAAAACAGGGTCAAGATGGTCCCTAGTGTCGGTTTAAGTAGTACTAGTATTTAAAGCATAATACTGCACTGTCAATATATTTCAATCTAGTCATAAAAATATCACCAAAGTCTAAGCACAATACAAGACTAAAACAGACAGACAGATCCGGTATTAATGATTACTAGTACATTGTAGTATGAGAATTACGAATTTTGCTTTGTCCTACATATCGGTCTATTAATGTTGTCCATAAAACCTTAAAGTCTTAAATTACAATGAATCTATGTTTTTGCTTTCAGACCAGAATATTGTTGAAAAAAAGCTAAAAATTAATTGCGTTTCAAAGTCAGAAAGAGTCCGGGAAACTCTCAGAATTCACAATTTTGCGTTGTTTTTCTCAGAGCTTCTGGGGGCCTTGAGCGGCCCCCAGTCCCCTCGCCAAAAATTTTGCCTCACTATTTGAAGAGGCTAGTTACGGCCCTGGGGACCAAAGAAGATAACATCTTTTAGCGGAATTTTCTTTAATGAAGATTTTACACTGAAATAATGATTGAAATTTAATTATGAACTTGTTTTGCATTAGAATAGAGATAACTGTATTGTATTTGAAGCTTTGCGGACGTCCATCGGTAGTTTTACTGTCGCAAATACCCGTTTAACTGTCTCCGCTCCGCGTCGCCATGTAAACTAAATTTGCGACAGTAAAACTACCGATGGACGTCCTTAAAGCTTCAAATACAATACAGTTATCTCTTAATTGAACGATGAAAATATAAACGTTTTGAGCTGCAGTGTACGTCACAATTATGATTACATCCCCTCTCCTTTTTATTTCATAATTTCCCGTAAAATTTGAAGAGGAATTTACAGAAGGGGTAGGGGACATGTGATCAGTCTTAAAACTAAAATTAATACTTCAAGTCAACAGTTAGAAGAGCGTTAGTTTAGGAACAAACTAAGCTAAAAGTATTGATATTTATAGAACTACTTTTTGAGATATTCGATTTTTCTAAATGGCGGGAAAAGGATGAATAGAACTTTTATCTTATATTTAGCAATTTGCAAAATTTAGGTCTCAAATCGTTAAAAAAAAAATCTAAAATCTGCTAAAATTGTGATAATGGCCTTTTTGTGACATATTGAAGTCTTTTTTGAAAAGAAAAGTAATTGATATGGGGCAAAATATTTTATTATATGGTAGGAAAAAACCTAATTACTAAGTAGTTCAAACAACTGAAAATAATTCCAAAACCGGACCTGAGTATAAAAATTGCGGTCTTTAATAACTAATTTGAAAGAAATGAAAAAATAAAAAATAAAAAAAATAAGTAGTTGTAATGAATGCTGCAATTAATTTGACAAATATCCACCAGTGTTCAACTTATGATGAAGTAAATGAATGTACAGACAACCGTGCGGCCTTCAATAAAAGAAAATTAATAACGTATATGTCTAGTTTAAAAAAGTTAAATTACTATTTTACAAATTTGACATGGTCGTATTTTTCCTTCAATCTATATATTTTATGCAATGGAGGTAGAGCCTTAATTAAGCTACAGTTACAATATTGCAACCCAAACTGTGTAGTGTTTGCACAATAGTATGGCTATTTCTGAACATACCGCTAAATAACAAACGCCTCATGAACCCCAAACCACAGTATAAAGGACAATGTAAACAAAAACAAAATTAATATATTTTGGAAGTTCGCTACGTACTATTTCAGCTATCAATTTATCCTATTTTTAAGCGAAGTCCATCGATGCAATATTTGAGAAAAACACTCAGAAAAAGCAACTTGTATTAAAATTTAACAAGAATGTGTCCTCAATACACGAATGCCCCACTCGCACTATCATTTTCTATGTTCAGTGGACCGTGAAATTGGGGTAAAATCTCTAATTTGGCATTAAAATTAGAAAGATCATATCATAGGGAACATGTGTACCAAGTTTGAAGTCGATTGGAACTTTAACCTGAAGCGGGACAGACGGACGAACGGACGCACAGACCAGAAAACATAATGCCCCTCTACTATCGTAGGTGGGGCATAAAAAACAACAAAATAAAGCACTGAATACCATTTTGATGGAAATATGTAAAATTGTCAAACAATAGCTAACTTATATGATGTCAATCGTGTAGTAGTATATGGTGGATAATTGTCTCATTTGCCAGCACACTACAATGTAGTATAATCCGGTGGATAATTGTCTCATTTGTGATCACACTTGGATAATAATCTCGTTTGATACAACCTTCATTGTAGTTGTATCTGGTGGATAATTATCTCATTTCCATACATACAACATTGTAGTATTATCAAGTGGATAATTGTCTCATTTGAGATCATACTACATTGTAGTAGTATCTGTTGGATAATTGTCTTATTTGATATCATCGTACATTGTAGTATAAACAGGTCCGTAATTATCTCATTTGAGATCATAGGACATTGTAGTAGTATTTGGTGGTTGGTGGATAATTGTCTCATTTGACATTATACTTCATTGTAGAAGTATCTAATGAATAATTGTCTTATTTGAGATCATAGTACATTGTAGTAGTATCATGTGTATTGTTGTCTCATTTGGCATCATACTACTTTGTATAATTATCTGGTTGATACTTATATCATTTGAGATCACACTACATTGTAGTAGTATCTTGTGGATAATTGTCTCATTTGCAATCATACTTCATATCCTCTAGAAATTGACATAAAAAATAGAATGATATCATTCTGGGGTAAAATTCTTTCTGGAAAGGAGTCAAAATTGTCAAAAGTTGTCTATAACTTGTGTTTTCAATTGTCATTTGTAAATGGAGATAAATTTTTATGGTTAGATAACATAAAAAATATTTTGAATAAATGTGGCTTAACATATATTTGGAATTCACAAACTTTTATTAATTTGAATTGGCTACGTCTTACAGTTAGTAGAAACCTTAAAGATCAATTTGAACAGAATTGGCACTTACTGTTAGAAGAATCACCAAAAGCTATAAATTACAAAGTATTTAAAGATAGTTTTAGTTCTGAAGCTTATTTAGATATTTTAGATAACAAAAATCTTGTAGAATTTTGCAGATTTAGAACGACTAATCATAAATTACCCATTGAAGCTGGTAGATGGCTAAACACCAGCAGACAAAATAGAAACTGTACTCTGTGTAAAAACAATGAACTCGGGGATGAATTTCACTTTATTTTGGAATGCAAATTTTTTGAACAGGAGAGGAAAAATTACATTGAAAAGTATAGCTACACAAAGCCAAATATTTTAAAATATAAATTATTAATGACATCAAAAAAGAAGGTTAAGTTGAGTAAACTCTGCAAATTTATCAAAATTATAAATAAATCTGTGTGAACTCCTGGCTTTATCTAGTGTGACCGTGACGCCACCCTATTAATTATTTTTGTAACATGTCTTTTACTAATTGTATTTATTGAATATTGTATATATTGTAAATATTGTACATAATATTGTGTATTTCTCTATACCTTGTCAAAATGATGGTTTATTGAGAATAAAGAAAGAAAGAAAGATATTGTAGTAATAGCAGGTGGAAAAATATCTCATATGCAATAATATGTCATTGTAGTAGTATATGGTGGATAAATGTCTCATTAGAGATCTTACTTCATTGTAATAGTATCTGATGGATACCATACATATTTCATTTGAGATCATACTACGTTATAGTAGTATCTTGTCGATAATTGTCTCTTTGAAATCATACTAAATTGTAATAATATCTGGTGGATAATTGTCTCATTTGAGATCATAATAAATTGTAGTAATATCTAGTATCAGGTGGTTGAATCTCTCATTTGAGATCTTTCGTCATTGTAGTAATATATTGTGAATTTTAGACTACAGTAGTAATATCTGGTGGATAATTGTCTCATTTGACATCATACTTCATTGTAGTAGTATCTAATGAATAAATATCTCATTTGAGATCATAGTACATTGTAATAGTATCGTGTGTTTTGTTGTCTCATTTGACATCATACTAATTTGTATAATTATCTGGTGGATACTTATATCATTTGAGATCACACTACATTGTAGTAGTATCTGGTGGATAATTCGCTCATTTGCATTCATACTACAGTGTAGTAATATCTGGTGAAGAAATGTTTCATAAATATGAGATCTTACTTCTTTGTAGCAGTATTGTATCTGGTGGATAAATGTCTCATTTGAAATCACACTACATTGTGTATATTCATAGTATCTGGGGGATAACTCTCTCATATGAGATCTTGTTTCAATGTAGTAGTATCTGGTGGATAGATGTCTCATTTGAGATCACACTACATTGTGTATATTCATAGTATCTGGCAGATAACTATCTCATATGAGATCTTGTTTCAATTTAGTAGTATCTGGTGGATAAATGTCTCATTTGAAATCACACTACATTGTGTATATTCATAGTATCTGGGGGATAACTCTCTCATATGAGATCTTGTTTCAATGTAGTAGTATCTGGTGGATATATGTCTCATTTGAGATCACACTACATTGTGTATATTCATAGTATCTGGCAGATAACTATCTCATATGAGATCTTGTTTCAATGTAGTAGTATCTGGAGGATAAATGTCTCATTTGAGATCACACTACATTGTGTATATTCATAGTATCTGGCGGATAACTATCTCATATGAGATTTTGTTTCAATGTAGTAGTATCTGGAGGATAAATGTCTCATTTGAGATCACACTATGTTGTAGTTGTATTTGGTGGATAATTGTGTAATTTGAGATCATTCTCCATTGTACTAGTATCTGGTGGATAATTGAAAGAAACCATAACAAATAATTCATAACAATTTTATTTCTATCATTTTCTACATAAAACTTTAACAAATAAAATGTTTAACTGTGAAACTACAAAAAATAATACTGCAAACTAATCTAATGGTAAAGCAGGCGAGGCATTTCAGCTTGTGCACTCAGCTTTCACTTGCACTTCAAGGAGTCTTTATTTAATGACCATACAGAAAAAATGTATTTCACTCATGTTTTAGTCTTCCTGATTTCATTTATTACTCATTAAGGTGGTACCCAACACTTTCACTAAAATTAATTTGGCTAGTTTAATTTTCATAAAATTTTGACAAATTATTTACTTTGACCCTTTTACAAAAATATAAAAAAAAATCAATTTCGAACCAACCGTTTTATCAGAAAAATAAC
Organism: Mytilus galloprovincialis; assembly: GCF_965363235.1. Classification (NCBI taxonomy): domain Eukaryota; kingdom Metazoa; phylum Mollusca; class Bivalvia; order Mytilida; family Mytilidae; genus Mytilus; species Mytilus galloprovincialis. The sequence continues at coordinate 28,084,469 of NC_134847.1, read as the reverse complement.
ACTGGTTATATAGCAGTTTGACAAACACTGATTTTGATCATTGAGAAGCTTAATATTCCCTTAACAACACAACGTAATTAAAACGTTTAGCCAATATTACAGAGTTATCTCCCTGTAGTGTTAGGTACCACCTTAATATCAAACCCACAAAAAAGAAATACTAAAGAAGAAAAATAAATAAATCAACAGTTTTACTTTTAATAAATATAGTACTTTCTTAATTTATAAAAATAATAATTTAAAAGTGAAAAGAAAGTATCAATTTTGACAAAATCAAAGCGCTGTAAGCACTGAGGGTAGTTAACCAAAATCCAAGGCAAATATTATGAAAACTGTGGCAATGTTTCTTCAATTCTTTTTTAAAATTTAAAAGAACAAACATTAAACAGTCATATATCGTACATTTATGTTTATCTAATCCATTAATCATTAAGGCAAATGATTTATATGTTATTAAGGTTTTCAAAAGTAACGAATATATCAATGTATAGTTTTAATGGTGAGTCTGCAGTGGTACAAGTTTGCAATGATTGCAGTTGTTCTTGTTGGTAGTTAACGTAGGTATTAGTTGACTCAGTAGTACAAGTTGACTAAGTAAAAGCTTGTAATAGTATGAATGGACTTGCTTCCCTAGAAAGAAACTGAGTTTGTGTTCTAAAGTACAAAAGTTATGAGACACAAATCAGACAAATGTTTACTACTACACAGATCAAAGGTGAGGTCTGACTGACCTGCCCACAGTAAATGTAAATGACCCCCACCTTCACCCCAAGTCCAGGATGTCTAAGTTTGGAATAAAATGACAGGTTATTATAAAACAGTTAGTCAAACATTCTTTGGGTTGAAAGATTTATATGTTTTCTTTAAAATGAGCCATAAATGAAAATGTTTATAGGACCACAAATAATTCAAAATATAATTCAGGTAAATTCTTTAAACCTACTAATTTTTTTCATCAATAAAGTTTTATAATAAACAAAAAAAATTATAACAGGATGCTGTTACAAAGTCTTCCATAATTGTTCATTACCATGGTCGCCTGACATTGGGCAAAGTCTAGTACATATTGGACGGTTAGGTCTAGTAAAGTGTTATGCATATGTGACGCCTAGGAGATTGACCTTATATTTCATTCAATCTTTTTGAAATGACAAACAGGAATAAATATGGTTTAGGAGTTGGGTATCTCAACCGTTTAAAAGTTCTCAAACACACAGAGGAGGGGATGGGGTGACCCTCGTGACTACTCCTATATTTCATTAAATTTTTTATATTGTCCCATACATGAATATATATGGTTTAGAGGTGGGGATCTCAACCGTTTTCAAGTTCTCAAACAGGAGGGGGCAGGGTGACCATGAGGACTTCCCCTATATTTCATTTGATTTGTTATATTGATCCATACATGAATATATATGGTTTAGTGGTGGGGATCTCATCCGTTTCCAAGTTCACAAACAGGAGTTGGTAGGGTGACCCCAGCGACTCCCCCTATATTTCATTTGATTTATTAACTTGTCTGATACTTTAATATATATGGTTTAGGGGTGGGGATTTCATCCGTTTCCAAGTTATCAAACAGGAGGGGTTAGGGTTACCACAGGGACTGTATTTCATTTGATTTGTTATATTGTCCCATACATGTGTATGTATGGTTTAGGAGTGGGGATCTGAATTGTTTCCATGTTCTCAAACGGGAGGGGTAGGGGCAACTCCAGGGACTTCCCCTATATTTCGTTTGATTTGTTATATTCCCCTACACATGAATATATATGGATTAGGGGTGGGGATGTCAACCATTTTCAAGTCTCAAACTGGAGGGGTGGGGTGACCATAAGGGACTCCCCTATATTTCATTTGATTTGTTATATTGTCCCATCCATGAATATATATGGTTTAGGGGTGGGGATCTCAACCGTTTCAAAGTTCTCAGACAGGAGGGGTTGGGGTGACCCCCAGGGAATCCCCCTATATTTCATTTGATTTGTTATATTGTCCCATACATGAATATATATGGTTTAGGGGTGGGGATCTCAACTGTTTCGAAGTTCTCAGACAGGAGGGGTTGAGGCGACCCCCCAGGGACTCCCCCTATAATTCATTTCATTTGTTATATTGTCCCATACAAGAATATATATGGTTTAGGGGTGGGGATCTCGACCGTTTCCAAGTTCTCAGACAGGAGGGGGTAGGGTGACTCCAGGGAATTCCCCTATATTTCATTCGGTTTATTATATTGTCCCATAACTGAATACATATGGTTTAGGGGTGGGGATATCAACCGTTTCAAAGTTCGCAAACAGGAGGGGTCTATATAAGTGACAACAAGTTGAAACAATCTATTCTATAGTATAAAACAACAGTCTATTCTGTAATATAAAACAACAATCTATTCTATAGTATAAAACAACAATCTATTCTATAGTATAAAACAACATTCATTCTGCAACTAGTATAAAACAACATCCTTTCTGTAGTTTAAAACAACATCCTTTCTGTAGTTTAAAACAATATTCATTCTGCAACTAGTATAAAACAACATCCTTTATGTAGTATAAAACAACATTCATTTTGTAGTATAAAACAACATCTTTCTGGAGTATAAAACAACATCCTTTCTGTAGTATTAAACAACTTATATTTTGTAGTATTAAACAACATTCATTTTGTAATATAAAACAACAACCTTTCTGCAGTATAAAACGACATTCATTTTGTAATATAAAAAAAACCCATTCATTTTGTAATATACATTGATATAAAACGACATTCATTCTGTAATATAAAAAAACATTCATCTTGTAATATAAAACAAAATCCTTTCTGCAGTATTAAATAACATTCAGTCTAGTTTAAAACAACATTCATTTTGTAATACATGTATAAAACATCATCTTTCTACAGTATAAAACAACATCCTTTCTGTAGTATTAAACAACTTATATTTTGTAGTATTACACAACATTCATTTTGTAATATAAAACAACAACCTTTTTGCAGTATAAAACAACATTCTGTTTGAACTATAAAACAACATTCATTCTGCAGTCTAAAACATCATTCATTCTGTAGTCTAAAACAACATTCGTTCAAATGAGTCTATTCATTATGTATTATGATAAATTTACCAATATTTATATACTGCTTTTTTAAAAAGTGAAAATAGGACATTATAATAAGATGTATTCTTTGAGTATTTTTTAAACAAAAACATATATAATACCAGATTTTTATAATATTTTATGAAAGCATATTATAACAACAATTAAATATCAGAGCACAATGTTGATAAACACAAGCAATACATATTGCAATGAGCATATTGAAAAGAAGCACGGATCACATGACTAAAATTCCTTTATTCTTATTTAAGATTTTACATTCATGAGCTTGCTAAATGCATTGTTCTGATAAACATGGCGGTTACAAACGGATTGCCATTTGCGGATAGCAGACAGGGGCGGATGCAGGAATTTTCGAAAGGGGGGGTGCTAACCCAGGGCACCCAGGGCAAAGGGGGGTGCAAAACATATGTCCCGATACAAATGCATTGATCGGCAAAAATAAAGGGGGGTGCGCACCCCCGGACCCCCCCCCCCCTGGATCCGCCACTGGCAGATACAGGGTCGAACTCATTATTATTTACGCCTACTAAGCTTATCCTCATAAGTTGACCTAAGCGTTAATACCTAGACTACACGTTGTTTTGTCTTTATAATTTTCTGCCTTGAACATTCAACACTTGAAACCGGCAATACACGTGAAACTTCCATTAGCGAATTCATTTAAGCTCTGGTCACACCTTAACGGATAGCGCGAACGGATGCCGAACGGATAACTTTTTTTTCAATCCGTTTCATATCCGTTAGATGTCCGTCCTTATCCGTTTGACGTCCGTTCATTTCCGTTTCATGTCCGTTTAGCATCTGTTTTATCCGTCGACGTCCGTTCTGTCCGGTGAATGTTTTTTTAGCATGTTCAAAACTCTGAACGGACGTTCAACGGATGAAATGTCCGTTGTACATCCGGTAGTCGTCAGTTTTATACGGTACTCGTCCGTTCCGTTTCCGTTTTGTATCTGTTACTTGTCCGTTATTCGTCCGTTATAGGTCCGGTAGACAAATTCAGCAACTTCTATCGGACGTAATACGGATAAAACGGATGTTGAACGGATGTGAAACGGTCTTCTACCGGAGAAAACGAATGATGAACGGATGTGAAACGAATAAATGCTAATTGAAAATTTTGCGTCAGAAATGCTAATTATTGGTATGTCAGATTTTTTGAGTGTCATGAATGCTATATTATTCATAATTGATCTTAGAGTAAGAGCACATCTTCGCTATCAGGTAGCAATACACAGTTAGGAGTTTAGTTTCGCATTTTGGCCCCTGTGGATTTTTAAAATAGGAAAGGTATTGTGTAATAAAATTCATTTTTGACAGATGAGTGCTAATTTAGCCTTCAAAGATGGTTTATAAGTTCATCAAGATTATTTTTTACATGTTTTATGGGCTGTTTTCTGTTTGACAATCCGTATTTTCATAGCTAGACCGGCCATCGGTCCAGAAATTAATGTACTGTTTACAAACACTCTTTTTCTACGCGAAGTTTTTGACGCAATTTTACAAAAAAATGAGATGAAAGACATATGATTATCATTGGATTTGTTGAATGATATATGTACACAGTTTCAGAAAAGGTATTACTTCAAGCGATTGAAATTTTACTTTTAGCCAAATTTTGGGGAAATATATGACATTCCCCCCCCCCCCCCTTTTTGCAATATTTTATAACAAATATATGCAGATTGTTGCCATGGATACACCAAAAAGAAATTATATTTTACCATTTTATATACTGGATATAAAATCTATGGAAGATTCTGATTACATATATATGCCCATATATGACACAAACAGTAAGCTTGATATTGCAAGAAAGCAATGAAAAGGGGATGGTAAAATTCATAAGGGCAAATTTAAGTATTTTTTCCTAACTGTTTATTGCTACCTCAAGCACCCCATATTCAGGCCAGAAACTACCCTTTGGGGGCATTTTGAGGAACAAACCAAAACCAGTTACACGGAAACTGTTTGAATACTTATGCGATTTACATGTATAATCATTGTCGCCTTTAATTTTTCCGCATATCTTGTTCATCTGTTTTATCAAGTACGCTTCCGTTAGGTGTCCGTTTTATGCGGTACTCGTCCGTTGGACATACGTTAGACATCCGTTATGTCCGTTACGTTTCCGTTTCTTGTACGTTGCATATCCTGTGTGTGTCCGTAATGCATTCGTTAGGTAGCACTCCACAGTTAGAAAATAAAATTAAAAATGAGCCACAAAATATTTTATCATCTCCTATTCCTGGATTTCTAATACATTAACCTAACTGTTTGCGTTGTACATGTGCATATGTATGTAATCAGTATCTTCCATAGATTTGATTTTCAAAAGTTAAAAGGGTGAAAAACAAGAAGTAATTGTAACAGGATGCTGTTAAGAAGTCTCCCAAACAAAGCTCCCATAACTCGCCATTCATATGGTCCCATGTTCATTTGATTTGATTTTTTGTCCCATACAAGAATATATATGGCTTACGAGTAGGGATCTCCACCATTTACAAGTATTCAAACAGGAGGGGTTGGTGGTGACCCCCAGGGACTTTACCTACATTTCATTTGATTTGTTTTATTGTGCCCTACAAGATTGTTTAGGGGTGGGGATCTGGACCGTTTACAAGATAATAGCACATTCTCAAATTGAAGGGTTGGGGCGACCCCCAGGAACTTCTTTTTAATTTCAGTTGATTAGCTTTATTGTCCCATACAAGAATATATATGGTTTAGGGGTGGGGATGTTGACCGTTTACAAGTTTTTAAACAAGAGGGGGTGGGGTGACCCCCTAAGGACTTCCCTTTTATTTCATTTCATTTGTTTTATTGTCCCCTACAAGAATATATATGGTTTAGGGTTGGGGATGTTGACCGTTTACAAGTTTTTAAACAAGAGGGGGTGGGGTGACCCCCTAAGGACTTCCCTTTTATTTCATTTCATTTGTTTTTTTTTGTCCCCTACAAGAATATATATGGTTTAGGGGTGGGGATCTGGACCGTTTACAAGATAATAGCACATTCTCAAATTGAACGGGGTGGGGATGACCCCCGGGGACCTCCCTTTAATTTTATTTGATTTGTTTTATCGTCCCATTCAAGAATATATATGGTTTAGGGGAGGGGATCTGGACCGTTTACAAGATAAAGGCATATTCTCAAATTGAAGGGGGTGGGGATGAACCCCAGGGACTCCCCCTATATTTCATGTGATTTGTTTTCTTGTCCTATAATCATTTCTGAAGACTGCATGTATCTATCACTTACAGTTTTCAAGTTATATTCATTTGAAAATTTTGAAAATAAAATCCCATAGGGTTCTATAGTAAACCCCTCCCTCCTTTCTACCCCCCAAAATACCCCTTAATAGACCCCAATGCACAAACGAAAGATTGATGGCTCACTTAGACATATTAGTCTACCATTTTATGAAATCCTAAGTCAATCTGACAAGCGGTTTTGGAGAAACGCTGCGGACAAGTTCATTTTTTAAAGTGGCGGAAGAGGAAGAGGAAGAAGAAGAGGAAGAAGAAGAAGAATAAAAATAAGAAGAACTGAGCAAAAACAACAAGTCTCCAAACTTTGTTTGGGAGACTTAATAATTCCTCTTATGTGTATCCATGGCAACATTCTGCATTTATTTACCATAAAATATTGCAAAAAGGGGGGTGAACATGTCACATATCCCCCCAAAATTTGTATCAAACTAGAATTTCAATGCCTTTGAGTGATACCTTTTTAGAAGCTGTTGACATTAATCTTCCTAATGATCAAACAAAAAATGGGTGTCTTTCGCCTCATTTTTTTTCGTAAAATCTAATCACGAAGTTCGTGCGACAAAAAGTTAGAAAAAAACATTACAATAATTGCCGGACCAATGTATGATATGGACATGCAAATACGCACTGTCATACAAAAAACAGCCTATATTACATACATTACATAATCTTGATGTTAATATAAACCCAAGTTCTCAGCCATCCAAAAATGAATTTTACTGCACACTAGCTCTCATATTTGAAAAATCCACAGGGGCTAAAATGCGAAACTTCACACCTAACTGTGGAGTGCTACCTTATGCGTCCGTTTTATTTGGTCAGTACATCAACAGACTCCCAACGGATAACAATTTTGTCAACGGAAAACTTTTTTTTTCACCCGTTAGTCGTCCGTTCGTGCTATCCGGTAAGGTGTGACCACAGCTTTAGGAACTGGTCTTTTTTGGAAATAATTGCAGTCACAGATCGGCAAACGAAATTCCCTTGTAGTTGTTGAAGATCAAATACTTAAGTATGCCACATTCTATTTGAAGTTCTTCTTGGTTGACTATACTATAATTGTCTCCGAGACACATTAACTGTTGTTCACCGTAACGAGGAGAGTCGACAATACTACATTTTTGTACTAGGAAAATTCGACGGTTCAAATACAGAGAATGCTTCGATGTTGTCTGGAAATCGGTCACGAATGTTATCATGTATCAATGGGCACGTTGCGCGGCTTTTGTCTAGAAATGATTATCACGGTGGTTACTTTTAAAGGTGATAGTGTTGAAGCTATCAGATTCGTCTGTTGATTTTAGAAATTCGGCACATAATAGTCCAAATGAAGGAAGCTTGGTTAAGTACTCGGCCTCTATAACCATAAGAAAAGAATCAACTAATAAGACAAGTCACGTTTCTGAAGTGATTTACTGAGATGATCAATTTTACCAAACAGGTAGGATAAAAAGTAGAGCATGAAAAAGAACTTGTATGTTATGATACTGTTGTGAAGAGAATTAGCCACGATGTCGCAGTCACTCTGGCCACCTAACATGTTTACAATGGAAACGACAGGACGGCGTAGATTGTCTAAAGCGTTTCCCATAGAAAGCCAGCGGACTTTAAGAATGTCAAGCGGATTTAACAACGGATCAACTATTACTAGTTGCCACTGTTTTATGAAAATTTGTCTATAATTTAAAACTTTACAAATGTTGTCTATAATTCAAAACTTTACAGATGTCTCAAAGCTCCATACTATAATTGAATTAAAACACTCATATAAACAAGCTATAAGGAGTGTTATTTTGCACTCGATAATATCCGCGATATTATATGAAGTACGTTCGGTTATAAGTCAAAAACGCAAGTATCGTGGGTAGAAATGTCTACTGCTACACATAACACCGGAATGACCCAAGGTCATCCGCTGTGAAAATGACATTTCGATCCTAAATACAATTCTAAGCATATTTTTGTGCTACTTTTTGAAACCCATACATCATCTGAAGACGTTTCCTATTAGAACGCGTTAGTGATAGTCAAATATATTGAGCTATCTTGATGTTTGGATTCCCTCGTTATATGAATAAGTTGGTTTGTTCAACAATATACAAATCTAAGAGGTAAATATAATTGTAACGGCCGAAGTAAATCCGAAAAAAGACCCTTCTTGACATTTGTCGAAGCCTTGGCATTTAATTGATTTTACAAACATTCTTTGATTTGAAACAGTAAGAAAAAAAAATGTTATGCAGATGTTTCAAACATTATTTGAGATATGTCACCTACATTCACATAGTTACATGCGTCTTTTGTATTTCAAATGTTGTATTCTTCTTTCAAAAACAACAGCATTTCGTCCATGTCCGTGTACCTCGAAGGTTTCATACACATAAATTCTACGACATTGAGTCCTTGGTCACTTACACAATTTACAATGTCCAGGCCTTTACTAACAATAAATTTCACCATCTTTATGCTTTGTGACCTTACTGCATGATGTAAGATTGATAGCCCACGATAATCTCTTACATGTAAAATCATTGATCTATGCACCAAATTTCGTGTTTCATTGTCTATTTTCACATGACAATTCCTATACAATTGTATTGTATCTAATTTATTTGTTTCCAACAGATTTTCGTTCTGTTGCAAGACGTATTGAAAAAGATCGGAATTTCCACTTTGCGCAGCGGTATGCAAAACTGTTCCGTCAGAAAAGCAATAATATTTCCCTGTGAGTAAGATTGGATATTTGCTGATGATGTATTTGACGGTTTCAAATTTGTTATTTTGGCATGCGAAGTGAAGAATTGTCGAACCTATATCTGAAATATCAAATGGAGAAAATTCGGGCAATGCAATAAATTTTTCAAGTAGAGCTATATCACCAGCCTCTGCAGCAAAGTGTATTGCGGTCTCCCCAAATGACGATTTTACATTGATAAGGCCTGGGCATATCTTTAGAAGTGGTTCTATTAGATGACATTGATTTTGCATCGCAGCTTCGTCTAAAACGGATGTCGTTGTATTCCATTGTGTTTGTGTTCTACATGTTTCTGTGAGATCAACACCTGCCTTTTCCAATTCCAAGATAATATCTAAGTGTCCGCCTTTTACGGCTTTAAAGCAACATTTAATATTTGGCATACAACCCTTCGAAAGTATGAATTTGACCACATTTAATTCATTCGCTCCACATGCTATTTCAAGCGCTATAGAGGCCTGTTGTGGTGGAAGTTTATCAAAAAGATGCTGAACCCATTTAATACAACCAACAGCCGAAAAATAAACCAGCATTGACCAATTGTTTTCATCAGTTGCCTGGACAAAAAAGTTATCAAATTCTAGGCATTTCCGAAAAACTCGTGGGTCATTCCAAATGTTTAAGCCCGATATTACTTTCAACAAGCTAGCAAAAACAACACGTTTTCTCAACAACTCACGAATTCTATCGCATAAAACAGAAATACAAGAATCTGGAATTTCTAAGCTCTCGATTTTCTGGCTGCGGCATTCGGATGTAGTTATCATCGAAAGTAATCTGAAATCACAATATTCTATCAATTCAAATGGCGCATGCTTACCAATTACTAAAAATATAGCATTTTGCACTGAACTATGAGAAAATTTGATAATATCCTCATTGTTTCCTTGTACTGTTGTTGTGAACGAGGTATTAGAAATTGCTCTTTGAAACTTTAACAAATCTTTATCAACTGAGCATATATCCATCGCAATACATTTTAACTCTTTTTTCATGGAATTGTCATGAAGAAGACTACTTTTTACAGATCCACCGTGCAACAAAATGCAAACCAAAACTGCCATTTTCATATCACCGTCATCTAATCGAAATTCAATTTCCTTAATTAAAAATTTCAACGGATTTTTAAAAAAATCAAGTCCTTCTTTCCTAATTTCTTCTGTATCTCTATACAAACGACAACATTGTGGAAAACCAATTTTTGGGAGATTGTCAAACCAATTAACTTCCGGAATACATTGGTCTGTGTATTTCGTGAACATACGTCCCATTTCTTCAGAATTAAGTCCAAATTTACAACCATGAGAAATGTCTACCACGTTTGATTGAAGAAAATCGTCCGATTTTAGTAACCTTCTGCTTTCCTGGTAAATATCATTACGAATTGCGATGATTGTGTAATTCCTACGTTGACCGTCAAACACAGCAGCCTCAAGAGCTTTAGACCGACTAGACCATTGTGTTACATCATCTTTAGAAACGGAAAATTCGCCAAACAAATTATCGATAAAAATTATAAGATTTTGATTTGGGGAAACGTATTTATCAAATTCTTTGTAACTATGGATCTGCAGAGGTCGGTTTCCCTTTTGTATTAACTCAAACATCGCATGGATTGCCAATGCTGTTTTTCCATCTCCTGGATTTCCTTTTATTACAATGGAATGTTTTTCGTTTAACAATTTTCTTATTTCTTTGTAGCCTTTCGTTTCGACGAAAAAAGGTGATGTCTTCTTATATTCTATTTCGACTATCGTCTTGGTTATTTCTGTAATTAAACAGTAGTAAAGTTAATCAAGAAAACTTGTTTTGACGTGAAACGAATACTTTGTTTGATCTCACCGATAAAGACTTGCAGAACAATAACTCATTAATTTAGTTATCATAAAACCATTTGAATACATGATTGTTAGATTAGTTGTTTATAACTTGTATAGACTAGGTACGATCTAGATTTCATTTGAATCCACACAGGTGTGTCAGTTATAGTTATACATTAAAAGTCTATGGAAGAAGCGAATTGATAAAAATGGTTCTTATATCAAATAGCGATATTGTCTAATATCAATTGTAAATATGCAGACATTCCATGCGGAAATGGTTGTTTTTCGCAAAAAAAAATATGAAAATACGAACTTTAAAACAAATTGTTCAAATATAAACAAAAAATAAATTTAAATATACATTCAGAAGTAAGTTAAAAACAAGAGTTTATGTCTGTGTAAAATTTGAAGTGCTGTGTCTCTTATGTATATAAATAAACAAATGCTATATTCTAATATCAATGCGATACTTTTAAATATCCTAGCGGTATTTTTGTTGTGTCAATATAAGTAGTTTTGTATATTATTAAGAAGTTTTAAGGCCATTGCTTAAATTCAAATTGTTTTTGGTAGTATCTTTCCAATTTCTTAGGAGCCTCGGTGGCCAAGTTGTCTAGGTACTTACTACTGTCAACGTATATGTGTTCCACCTAACAGAAGTTCCAATAGAAACTTTGGTATAAACAATGTCATAACATCTGTTCCTGTTGGAACTCATATTCTATACCTTTTATTCCGTTAGGAAAATTTACTGTAATATTTATTCCAGTGGAAATACTATTCCAGAATATTGTTTCCATTTGGAACTTATATTATCAAGGAAAATCTATTCCGTGACACTACTGTAATTACTAGCGAGTCAACACTGAGGTTGTGAGTTCCAACCCCGCTCGTGTGGGTGCACTCGACTCCAATCTTAATTGACTAGGATTGGCAGTTTTCCTATCGAAGTTCGGTTGTTTTCTCCGAGCACTCCGGTTTCTTCCACCAATAAAAATGGCCACCACGAAATAGCCTAAATGCGGTGCTTAAAAGTGGCGTTAAAACACAGAAAATCAAAATCAATCCACTTTCTTAATTGGTTTTGGAAAGCAAAAACAAAACCAATCAAATAAAGGTTTTATAAACACCATCGTAATTAAATGACCAAGTATCAAATGTAACATCTGTTAAATTTCTTTATGAACACATCGAAACAAAACATATCCGACATTCTCCTTACACACGCATGGAAGACTTTTTTTTATTAAGAACAATGAAACTAACTTGTGCCAAAGATGTATCATACTGTCTTCGTTCAGATTGATTCGACAAAATCTTACCTGTACTTTTACTTTTGAATCTCGTTTTTTATACGGATAAGCCCGTTAAACATTTGTTTGGCCTTATATAGCGTGTTGTTCGGTTTCAGCCAAGGCATTGGGTTTTAGGCCGTACTTTGATCTATAATGGTTTACTTTAAAAAGATTGCTACTTTGATGGAAAGTTGTCTCATTGGAACTTATGTACCTTATCTTCTTAAATCTATAAATCTTTAAAATTTCCCCTTTATAAATAACTGCTTTTCAGTACTCCAAAACCGTCTGACTACATAGTTTCGCATCGACATTCATTTTCAGCAGTGAACCAGATAACAACATCAAGAAATAACTCATACGATATATTGTTAAAAGGGAGAAGTTTATTGGCAAGGCATCTGAAAATCAAAGTACTGAAGTACTGAACATCGAATGACCGCAAGTTCTTGTGGATGGTCACAAGCACTTGACTCAGAAAAAAATCACATCTCTATACCTGAAATTCAGTAAAATGTACCGAGCTATATTTTTTTCTGAGACAAGTTCGTGCGTGAATGATGAATAGATGACAGGGAATTCAACGTCATCGTTTTAAATATTATATTGTAATGATACAAATAAGTATACTCTGTTTATGTTTTGGTATATATTAATTTATATTAATATTTGTATATAACAGTTACATTTATATATAATTTTCATCCTTTTTAAATCATTCTATTCTACGATTCTAATAATATTGCAATGTAAGTGCATGTTGGACTATCGATTGATTTTAGCAGGCACTCACATTTTCCCGCAAAGCTGTCTTGGGATATTCTTCCGCGTGTGTTAACACATTTTTTTTTATGAACGTGTGCATAGATATTAATGATTTTATACTTATATATTTCTAACGTCAAAACATTTTTTTTTAATTTTCAAGAGTGTTCATTGAAGACATGTATTTATAACAAGCGATAAGGAATATTATTCTGCACTCGATAATGTCCGCGTATTTATACGATCGGTTAACAGTCAAAAACGAAAGTCAAATCTCGGTGGCAACAATACATCGGAATGCCCTTATGGTCATTGCGATGTGAAAAGTGTCTAAGCGGCAAGCTAATTATGTTCCTAGAGATATCGAAATGCCGATGGAAAAATTCTTTGATATTCAATAAGAACTGTTTTCCTTTTCAATATTTTTCTATGTTAATAATAAATACATCTTCTGTTAGACAACATTTTTCATTCGTGGTATCTGAAGTTGTTTAATTTATAGTCTGAGGCTGCTCAATTTGATTTCCATTACTTGCTTTAAGTTTTTTATTTTGATGACTAATGGTATCTTCAAAGTTCGGAACAACAGTACTTGTACATTTTTATTTGCTTGGAATATTTATTTTTCCTTTTGAATATTCATTATCAGGTGTAATAGGAAACCGTATTGGATTGGATTGTTTAAAAAAAAATCTTTCTTTTAAGTAATGATATTTTTTGGGTCTATTTCGATAATAATCATGTTAACAGGCTATAACAACGTGACCTATAATAATCAAATAGGTAGACTATTTTAAGTAGCATCATTTAAATTTCGCCATTGCATCATCGCTGCAAAGAGAACTAGTCAGTATAACCTTATAATCGAAAATGATGAACTTGGCAGGTTGTTTACACTATCATTTTCGACATGATTAGTTCATGTAAGCGTTAATTTTGTTACAGGTACGAAATTCTAGTAATATTTGGCCTATAACTTTTAACCGGCCACGAACTATGATTGTGAATTATGTTTGCGGTTTTCTTAACATACATTGTGACCTGTTATCGTATTCATTTTATATGAGAAAACTATCGCAGTTATATTAGAAAAATATCGCATTCATAAATTTTTGATATTAAAATCACATCGATATTATATTAGAAAAATATCGCATTGATATAATAAAATATAGCAGTAAAATTGAATTATAGGTGATTTTGGCTTAGAAAACAATTGGATTCATCGAAATTGCATTCCACTAACTTTGCTACATGATATTTATTGAATGTGTGCATCTAAAAATGATAAATCGTGCATTTATGTTTCATTTAATCAAAAAATATTTTTTTCACGTATTAATACCACTTGCTTGTTATTATATTACACAATTCATGAAAATTATACAGTAGACGTTTGCCATAAAAAAATGTCACCCTATTTTTAAAAAATAGTCATTACTTTATATCGAGAAATCTTTCTTTCTTCACAAAAGTTAACATTCGTCTGAAAATTCCAACAATGCAATTCGTTGATATAAGACAATATCGCTATTTGATATAAGAAACGTTTTTATCGATACGCTTCTCCCAAAGACTGATTAAGCGATATGTGTGTCTAACTTGCACCCGACTCTAAAACCTATATTTGTTAACATTGATTATTATATTAAATGAAAGAAATAAAACACGAAAGCATATTTATTGACAATATCAAACCATGATTTATAAGAAGTGAGTATATTTTACAAATGTTAAAATTGTTGTTTTGTTGTTTTGCATATTCTCGATAAATCCGTGTGCTAAAAACTTATAAGGACCAGCAGGTCAAGGTTAACCGCTTCGTGCATTCTTATTACAAACAAAAAATACGTCATGCTTCTTGTATGCGGTTGTCAATACGGACGGGTGAAGACGGACGACATTTTGTGGCATGCGTTGAATTTGATGGAAGAGAGTAAAGATAGAGGCAATATTACAACCCAAAGTACTTACCTGTATTAGTTTAATAAAGGTAATCATAACTGTATTTTATATCTTATGGTTTTAAGAAAAAAGCCGCCCCCTCCCTTTTCATCTCGAGAATTAACAAACATTCATATTCGGACATACTAAAGGATTGGTGTGTCTGCATTATAATCCCGCATACCAACCACGCTCAACATATAAAGATACAGATTTAGGAACTACCTTTAAGGGGTCAATCAGGATCTGATCCAGCCGAGGTTCCAACTCAAGAGAAAATAGGAGGGGCAAATGCGTTGATCGTTTAAATTAAAGTCGGGTTAAACCCGCGGCACCCACCCCTGGAGCGGCCACTTAGGGGGCCGGAAGGTAGATCTTAGATTAATATGCTTTAGAGACATACATGACTGGGATAAAAAAAAAACGTCAAGCAAAGGAGTATTAAAATGATATCTTTGTATTCAAAATAGATGCTTAATAAATTTTTTTCGCTATCTGAAAACCCTAAAAATGTTTTTTTAATATCTTGAAACAATTTGCAGTATAGTAATTTCTTATGTTGATGCTATCTAAAAAATAATTTATTTCTATTGTTTTGAACAACAATGGACTTTGTTTACGGGATGTAGAATCAGGGGTTTCCAGAAACTCCGCTCGTCACACCCTTTCATCAAAATCCATTGTTTTTCGTTATAATAGATCAGTTCAATTTACACTCGTTTCAGAAATAGAAACTATGAAGTGCAACAATAGAACTGGGGTGTAAGTTATAGGGATTTAGCGTAAAATTTATGAAATGAAAAACAGAAATTGCATGAAACAATTTTAATAATTCATTACTTAGAGTTTAACGAAGTTTAAATAAATAATTATGCAATATGTGAACATACAATCTATTTGATATAAGGCATAGTTTGATAAGAAAGTTCTTAGGTACATGACATTTTGCTGCAAAAACCAGGTGTAAAACAAGTCGGTGAACCATTAGTCCTCCTCGTCGTCGTCGTCCGTCGTCGTTAACTTTTACAAAAATTTTCCCTTCTGAAACTATTGGGCCAAATTTAACTAAACATGACCACAATCATCATTAGCGTACTGAGTTTGAAAAATGTGTCCAGTGACCCCGCCTGCCAACGAAAATGGCCGACATGGCTAAAAATAGAACATAGCGGTAAAATGCAGTTTTAAGCTTATATCTGTGAAACTAGAGCATTTAAAACAAATCTGATTGGGGTACAATGTTAATAAGGTAAAGATCTATCTGCTTTGAGAGTTTTAGACGAATCCGACAACCCGTTTTATGGTAATAAAATAAAACGTGGATTTCACAGATCATGAAAAAGACATAGAAAATAAAAGAATTCAAGATATTACTCTTGATGCTTGCATAAGAAATTTAAAAACAAACATTAATCAAGGTGCTGCATATATATGTAATTCATGTCATCACACTTGGTTCTGTGATTTTGTAGTTAATTTTAATACTATTAAAATGAACACTCCAGCTAACATGTCTCAGTGCTTTCCTAATTTTAAATCAGCATAAAGAATGGATATGCCACACTTGTCTAAATGCAATTAAAAGACAAAAAAGCCTTGTTTCGCGATAGCAAATTAAATGGGATTTCCTCAAAAAGAGAGGCTAGAAAGAATAAAGATTTCAATAAAAGAGAACTTGCTGCTGAAAGAGAAGTAAGAAAGGATAAAGATTATAGAAGGACTGAAGCACAAAGTAAGAAGTCTCAAAGAGATGGTTCTGATATAAGACAGATAGAAAAACAAGAAAAACTTGCGTCTAATAGAAAGGATAGAAAGGATAAAAATTATAGAAGGGCTGAAGCAGAATGTAAGGAGTCTCTAAGAGATAATTCTGATTTAAGTCAGATGGGAAGACAAAGAGAACTTGTTGCTAAAAAAGAGAATAGAAAGAAAATATAAAAAAAAATTGCCAGACAAGATGAAGAGTACAGAAAACATGAGTCCGAACGAGACTTCCACAGAAAACAAGAATATAGGTCACATCCAGAAAATTTAGAAACTGATCGTTTGAAGAAACAGAGTTCTAGACAAAACAAATTTAAAAACAAAAATTAATCAAGATCCTACATATTTATGTGCTTTACTAATTTTAAATCAGCATATAGAATGGATATGCCACATTTGTCTAAATGCAATCACAAGACATAAAAAAACTCGTTTCGCAATAGCAAATAAAATGGGATTTCCGCAAAAACCAAAACAATTAAATTTGTAGAGAGACTGTTATCTTTAAGTATTCCTTTTATGCGTTATGCTGATTCGACAATTACCTAGAGGTGGACAGTTGTCAGTAAAAGGCAATCTTGTCAATGTTCCTGTTGAAGTTCAACCTACAATAATTTCACTTCAACATACTCTAGAGAAATCAGGTACAATGTCAGTTAAACTGAAGAAGAAACTAGCATTCAAAAAGTGTGATTTTAGTGAAAATGTCCGACCATGTGCTGTTATTTGTGCATTACACTATTTGATGACTACAAGTGACTTGTACAAATCTTCTTCCCGAATAGAAATAGATGGGGATTGGTTTACAGAAATAGCAAAACTGAACGAAGAAGAAATATAAAATCAGAAATATAATACGGAACAAGAGGATATTCAAAATCAAAGTGATACAGATGTGGACTATGATAATTTCAGTGAAGTAGATGAAAATGAAACGCATGTTGGAAATACAGATAAATACTGTTTAATTACATCCCAGACGACAATCCACCATGCTATATAGGTTTAAACTTTGCTCCTGGTGAAGGTCAACGACCAATTAGCCTCTACAGTGTACTTATCTTTTCCAACTATGTTTTTTGGTCAAGGAAGGTCAGACAACAAAGCAGGTCTGTTTGTGTTCACAATTATGATATTGTTAAATGGGAATTAAGGTCCATGGATAGGCGAGTAGCACAGTTTGTATTAAACATATTTTTCAAGTTAAAACAAAATCAGTTAAAAACATAAGTGACAAGGTCAATCTTGCTCTAAAAAGGTGTAACTCAGATGGGGAAAAATGGACAGCAAAAGATGTTCTGAATCCTAACACTGTAAATGATATTGTAAGATTGGACCAAGGTTATTATAGCTTTAGAAGTTTCAGAAACTATCCAGTATATATACTTTGAAAAGAGGAAGACAGATTTGTTTGCAATGATCAGACAATTGGGTCTTCCGACATGGTTTGGCTTTCTTTCTTCTGCAGACACTAACTAGACAGATTTATTACAAATTTCAGGCAAATTGAATGATGGCAAAGAATACACCAACAGTGAATTAGAAGAAATGGATTGGAAACAGATATCTAAACTTGTTCAGAAAGACCTGTGACATGCCCTAGATATTTTGATTATCACTATTTATTAACTTGGTGTTGAAAATTGATCACAACCCGATTGGGAAAATAACAGATTATTTTTATAGGGTTGAATGTCAACACATGCTCCCCACACATTCATATCTTGATCTGGATTGAAAATGCAACAGAATATGGAAGTGATGTAGTTAAATTTAGTAAACATGCAGAAAAAAGGGTTTTCCAATCTGTCGTTTTGTTTTTCCCCTTCCAACCATGAAAGAAACAGTTATATTAGAGCCATTGAAAGAAAATGATGACCTTGAAAAGTACAAGGCTATATATATAAAGAGATGAAATAACTTCATTTCAAAGTTCTGAAGATATAGACCAGTTGACATATAAGCCGTTTTAAGATGATGTGTTACAAGTTCGTGTTAATGGCTACATCAAAACTGTGTTGGTACATGTAGCTTGGCAAGCAAATCATGATTTACAGTTTTTTATAGAGTCATTTGCCTGTGCAGTGTATATAGTCTAATACATAAGTAAGTCACAAAAAAAGGTATGAGTGCATTACTAGACCAGGCAGCAAAAGAAGCACAACAGGGAAATTTGAGATTGAAGTATCAAGTAAGACACATTGGGAATTACTTTTCAAATTCTGTTGAAACAAGCGCACAAGAAGCAATCTACTTAACATTACAGATGCCATTAACAAAAGCTTTAAAACAAGTTGTTGTTATTAATACATCTCCAGGATTCAAAAGAACTTTTCTCCTGAAGCAATCATCAGCCCTAGAGAAACTAGACCCAGAATCTACCGATATAGAATCAGATACTAGTAACAAAGTTAAGGGATACTCGCGAAGACCTAAACAACTTGAAAACTGGTGTCTAGCAGACAATGTATCTCAGCTTGAATTACAGTATCCTAAAACATCAGAGTCCTCAGACCATGGAAATGAAACAGAACAGCAAAGAATGAAAATAAAAATGAAGAAACAATAGACTCCGAAAACTTGCACAGAGAATGCTTAGTTTTATTTTACCAATGGAGGAATGAAACATATACAAATCGTACGTTGACTGTTTCAAGACTGTTAGAAAGGAAAGCTTAGCAATATGAAGGAACAGTTACTGTAATAGATCTAGAGAAAGCTATAGAAGAGTCAGAACACAATTGTAATGCGAATGATCAAACAGAACCTGCCATCCAGCAAGTAGAGATGGAAGATGCTGAAATAGGCCCAAAAGAATATGTGCAGTATGCTCATTTCAATCGGGATAGACCAAGAACATAGACAGTATGATATGTTCCGTGAAGTTGGAATAGAAGCAAGAACTGTAGAATTGAGTAATCATGCCAACAGAATAAGTGAGAGTGATTATTTTTCATTGATTAGATCCTTTAATGAAAAATCAGAGGTATTTTTTTCCAACATGTTGTCACATAGGTTAAAACAAAACATGAACCATTTTATACATTTTTGACAGGTGGAGCAGAACGTGAAAATTCTGTTGTTGTCAAAGCATTTTTCAAGCTTTACACAGACACTTATGTTCTATGGAAGATGAGGATCCTGACGATATTAGAATTCTTCTTTGTATTCCTACTGGAAAGGCGGCTTACGATATAAATAGTCTGACGATTCACAATGCTTTCCAGATACAACCAAATAAAGGACTTGACCAGTCATTGGCGTGTAATGTCCTCAATACACTCTGAATGAAATACAGAAGTTTGTCTCTGATTTTGATTGACGAAATTTCAATGGTTGGAAACAAAATGTTCTCTTTGCTTGAGACAAGGCTGAAAAAATCAAGGGTAGCAACTGTTCATTTGGTGGTCTGAGTATTATAGCTATTGGCTACCTTTTCCAACTACAACCTGTATTTGGCAGTTGGATTTTTAATTATCTTAGCAAAGGATTAACAGCATTAACACCTAATTACTGGAAAGTATAATTTTCTTTTCATGAACTTATATAAATAATGAGACAAAAAAACGATTTAGAATCTGCTCAATTACTAAATAGGTTGAGACAAAATCAGCTGACTGAAAATGATTTTGCTGTTTTAAATACCAGAACTGTCTCAGTCAATGATCCAACATACAGAACAAATGCTACTCATTTGTTTGTTGAAAATGCTTTTGTAGATAATTTAATATGCAATACATATCTAAATTATGCTCACAAAAAGTTAAAATTAAAGCAATTGACACAGTTTGTGGGGATTTACCAGCATCTCTGAAAACAAAATTACTTAGGTTTTTTTTTACCAGAAAAACAGTCTGATACAGCCAATCTTGCACAGGAAGTAGTATTAGCAATCGGGATGAAATATGATCTTACAGCTAATATTAAAGTCACTGATGGTCTCTCAAATTGTTCAACTTGTGAAATTAAATTGATTGAGTGCAAAACTAAATCTTTCAGACCAAGTATCATATGGGTTACATGAAGTTGTTGTTAGTCTAAAATCAAAACCTTAAGAAAGCAGAGGAACAGTCAAACTCATAAATCGAAATAAAACAGTCATTATATCCCCTCTTTATCTAGGAGTTAGAAAACGATGTTCTTGGGTCGATATGGATGATTTATTCTTTAAAGCAAACAAAAAAAGCACAGCAATAGAAAATTATTATGTAAAATATTATAAACATACCGATGAGTCTTCGTCTCTGCAACCCTTCTAAAAAATGAAAAATAACCAAACAAGTTTATACTAGTATGCCTTCACAGTTTGAGTCAAATTCTGAGTATGTAAATTGAAGATAACGTTTTATGTATTATCTTTATTACATAAGCTGAAAAAAAAATTAAATATGAGATTCTGAGATACATTTAACTAGAGGATCCAAGGAGCCTGTGTCGCTCACCTGATATTTTTTATTTACACTTGATACACTAAATAATGCAAGCATCAAACTTTTGCTATAGTTTCAGAGATATAAGTCAAAAACTGCATTTTCCCACTTTGTTGTATTTTTAGTCATGTCTGCGATGTTGGTTACGAAAAATTGTTAAATTTGACTTCTAAGGGCAATAACGCCTTATAGGGTCAATTGACCATTTTGGTCATGAGACTTATTTGTAGGTCTTACTTTCCTGAACATTATTGCTGTGTACAGTTTTCTCTCTATCTATAATAATATTCAAGATAATAACCAAAAACTGCAAAATTTCCTTAAAATTACCAACTCAGGGGCAGCAACCCAACAACGGGTTGTCCAATTTGGTTAAAAAAATCAGGGAAGATAGATCTTGACGTGATAAAATTTTTTACCCCTATGTCAGATTTGCATTAAATGCTTTGTTTTCAGAGATATAAGCCAAAATCTACATTTTACGACTATGTTCTATTTTTATCCTTAGTGGCAATCTTGGTTGGTAGACAGGGTCATCGGAAATCTGCATACCCCAATAATGATTGCAGCCAAGTTTAGTTAAATTTGGCCCATCAGTTTCAGAGGAGAAGATTTTTGTAAAAGTTAACGACGGAAAACGGACGACGGACGCCGAGTGATGAGAAAAGCTCACTTGACCTTTCAGGTCAGGTGAGCGAAAAAATATTTTTGCAACAAAATCTAAAGTGATCGTAAGTGATCGTGAACACGTAGAAACTACAATGCATTCTTAATACAACATATTGAACCGTATGAAAAATATTTTTTTTTCATGAAAGAAAGATAACACAAACTATAAAATAATCGGTATTTTAAGGAGACTATTGTCAATCACCAACTCCAATTTGCAAAAGATAGGGAAAATGTTTTGAAAGCTTGGAAATAAACTCATCACAGAAACAAGGATTGAAACTTTGTATTTGCGCCAAACTTTTTCACATTTAATACCCTACTACTCATTTTTGTGCATTAATACGGCCCCTAATTATCTCGTTTGAATTGTTTAACATTTGAGTAATTATTAACGCTCCTCATTGTTGAAGGCCATACGATGACCTTCAGCTGTTAATTTCTGTCATTTGGTCTCTTGTGAGAGTTGTCTCATCGCCAATCACAACACATCTTCTTTTAGCTCACCCGGCCCAAAAGATCCAAGTGAGCTTTTCTCAATCCTTGGCGTTTGTCGTCCTTCGTCATCGTTCGTTAACTTTTACAAAAATATTCTCCTCCGTAAACAAGTACGCCAAATTGAACCAAACATGGCATAAATCATCATTAGGGTATCTAGATAAAATAATGTATCTGATGACCACCTCCATCAAAAAAGATGACTGCCATGGCTAATCACATGGGGGTAAAAAGCAGTTTTTTGCATATATCTCTGAAACGAATGCATTTAGAGCAAATCTGACATATGGTGAACATTTTCATCAGGTGAAGATCTATCTACCCTGAAATGTGCAGACGCATCAGACAACCAAATGTTGGATTGCTGCCCCTTGATTGTTAATTTTAAGACAATTGTGTTTTTTATTATAATCTTGAATATTATAATAAATAGAAATAAACTGTAAAGACCATAGTTGTTCAGTAAAGTAAGATCTCCAAAAAAATCAACATAACCAAAATAGTCAATTGTCTATGAAAAAAGTTTTCGTAATTTCTTT
Source organism: Mytilus galloprovincialis (assembly GCF_965363235.1). Taxonomy (NCBI): domain Eukaryota; kingdom Metazoa; phylum Mollusca; class Bivalvia; order Mytilida; family Mytilidae; genus Mytilus; species Mytilus galloprovincialis. The sequence goes on along the minus strand of NC_134847.1, from coordinate 28,061,590 downwards.
TAAATCTTTCACAAAAAATTTCTACTCTAAGAACTACTGGGCTCAATTAAAGCAAACGTAATCTACATGTAAATATACTAAGGGTAACTAGTTTTAAAAAATGTCTCCGATGATCAACCACCAACTTGCCAAGAATGCTACAATAGCTCAAAATAGAACCTTGGACTAAAATGCAGTTTTTGGTTTTTATCTCGGTAACAAAATTTAAAGCTTTTAAAGCAAATATGAAAAGAGGTAAAACTGTTCATTAGTTTAGGATTCATCAGTTCTAAAATAAAGCAGACACTCTTTAGTTGGATGGCTGTCTCTGAATTGGTTATTATCAGAAATTTTTTGTTATTATCTTGAATATTGTTACACTGTTAACAGCAATAATGTTCAGCAAAGTAAGATCTACAAATGAGTCAACATGACTAAAATGGTCAGTTGACTCCTGAAAGAGTAATTGCTCATCAATGACAAATTTAACATTTTTATGCCCCACCTACGATAGTAGAGGGGCATTATGTTTTCTGGTCTGTGCGTCCGTCCGTCCGTTCGTTCGTTCGTCTGTGCGTCCGTTCGTCGTTTCGTCCCGCTTCAGGTTAGAGTTTTTGATGAAGCTGAAGTCCTATCAATTTGAAACTTAGTACATATGTTCCTTAAGATATGATCTTTCTATTTGGAATGCCAAATTAGATTTTTACCCAATTTTACGGTCCATTGAACATTGAAAATGATAGTGCAAGTGGGGCATCCGAGTACTTTGGACACATTCTTGTTGTTCATTTTTTCCTAATATCATAAAAACTATGATATTTTGAGAGAAATATTTTTTTCGATAATGCCATATATGATTTAAGTTGAAACAGAACGATAAACACTTTAATCTCAAAAAATTATTAGCAAGGTAATATCTATTAAAAAGTAAAATGTTGCTGATATATAGTTAGTAAACTGTCACTCTTCAAGGAAGTTTTTTCCCCATTTTGTGTTTTGAGCAAAAACTAAGAAAGATAGAGAAAAATTAAACCGACAAAAAATTCTGTAGTACAAGATCAACAAAATAGAAAATTTTGTCACGGTATTTTCTCGTCTACAATGATGGAGAGTTTCCTTTGTTTGAAATGCACATATACTACTAAATACCCTACAATATTACACAATATAAATACAATTTTAACAAATCTATTCGTCAATGTAAAATGTAATATTTTCTTGCACACATCACATGTCAATAACAAAACAACAGAATTCTAATTCCTTTAGACCAAACAATTGAAGACAATTGTTTAAGAACTTTAGATTATTGACAATTATTTTCAAGCTTTGATTTATGATTAGATAGTTTTAAAAAGTATATCAAAAATATGTAAATCAAAATTAGAAATAAAATACATTATGGTTTTAGTAATTCAAGGTATAAAACATTGGTGGTTAAGGTTGTTTATTCTATTTTGCTGACACTGTTTGTTCTTTGACAAAAAGTGACTTGCAAAAATTGATTATGAAAAATATTGTATCCATAATGACATAAAACAAATTGCAAGTTACAAAACAAAATAATTAACAAAATATACCTGTATGTAAATTATACAAATCTTCTATCTTTTGTTTCATTTCCACATTTGAAATTTTTAGTGACTCTATTCCATCTTTAAGCACTTCGTTTTCTGCTATGATATCCTGCAATTGATTTGTTAAAATTGTGTCGGTGTGAATGTAGCAAAGAGCACAAATAAGGGATAATAAGTCTTCTTCGATTTCATAAAAAAATAATTGGAACTAAAGACATTCATTATTTGCTTTAATTTTCAGACCGACTGTACATGCATCAAAGATATTTTGGATTGTTCTGGTGAGAGAACTACAAGACCTTAATATGAAATATAAAAAAATGTTAGACCAAGATAACGACTGCTTGCATGAAAAAAATCAATATCGTTGTTTTTAAACTGACGACAATATCATAATCCAATTGATTCCTTGTTGCCCTTTTCTAACACATTATTCTTTTTTAATTTCATGTGGTATTGTTGATATTTTATAAGAACAAAATTTCCCGTTTATCTTTGGTTTGAATATGGCTTATTCGTAAAAGTATTCTTTTTTTTGTGAATGAATATTGGATGGTTTCACCTGTATAAATACATATCCTTATTAATTCGCGTATTGTTAAATAACTATGACAGTAAATGTTGATATGACTAGGCTAAGGTTTCTTGTAAAGTAAAATCGGTGGCATTCGTACTATATATACTTGGAAATTAGTTCGAATATGACTTATTTTGAAAATTACTGAGAAAATTTAAAATAGATTCAAAATAATTCTATCGAAAATTTAGTACAATATACGGAAAGTGCATGAGATGTTGTTTTAAGAAATAATTCGATCATGGGGGCTTGAATTTATACTAATTTACCATGGGTTGGCCTGTTATCCTAAATACAAAGAGCGACAGCGAGAGGTAAAACTTCGGCATAAAGGGCAAACCCGTGGTAAATAAGTATAAAATTTAAGAACACAACAATTATTTCTTTTCTAATGGAAAATAGTAACATGCTAAAACTGTTTACAAATACGTATTTGGATAGGTTTGGATGGATTTAAATGATAATTTTACTTATATGTATAAAACAAATGGCTTATGACACATTTTAGTATAGTTTGTTGACGTTTAAATGTGATGATTTTCGGTTTCCCGTAAAACGATCATATTCTTTCGTCATCGTTGTCTGACGTCGGATAGCTCATATTAAAAAAATATGACGTGGATGTACGATCGAAACAGCCTAAACAATATTTTCATATTTTACCACGGGTGTGTACTCAAAGCGTTTGAAGAAAGTCATGCTAAAATTTAAAATATATTAGCATTATGATTTAAATCCAGTGCCTGTATACTTCACATTTTTGTTGTTTCTCTTGAATTATTTAAGATGATAAGGTGATCATTTGAAATCATCGATAAAAGGGCCTATTATTGATATAACTGGTTTTGAATAGACGTCTCAACAATATACAACGGATAGGCTTTGAAGTGTTTCCATGATACCTGTCACTCTCTGGGTTCGTAGTATCTTTCAATCGAACCAACGTTTATTCATAACATCTACATTATATAATACCTCATAGTTGCTAATGGTTTGTAAAAGAGTCTTCTCATACTGACAAAACATTCTTGTATCTAGTGGTTTATCGTGAAGATCTTGAAGCATCCGTCTAAAATCATGTTCCTTTCCACAAACATTGGCGATATCAAGTATAGCATCTCCAGCCTCGCTTATAATGTTGTCGAATTCGGCACATGGAATTCTTGCTTTTTTCATGTGACCAAAAGTCAAATTTCTCAGTTCTGCTAATTTGTCTACTGATATTCTTGTAGAACAGCAGTACTGGAGAATAATTTTTTGAAGTTCTAATCCTAATTGCTGCTCAGAAACATTTTTTGTGGCTTCAACAGAACACATACTGATTGATCCATTCTCAAGCCTTCCACAGTCTTCACTGCAAGGCGTCAAAGTGGATCTAAACAAGTGTTGCCATTCACTCTCCGTAATTAGAGGAACCTCACTAGGAAAACTGAAGTCAGGTTGACACTTACAACATTTGTCATTGTTCCTCCACAGATGATATATAATATGATTGTTTGAGTTAAGAAATTGCTCAAACGTAACGCCTTTAAAAGACAAACAACTGAACCAAAACACGCCTATGCAGCAATTCACAAGAAGACTTCTCGCTAATGATAAATCTAATATTGCTGTAGTGACATTGGGTTTGGCATAACTGCAACAAAAGTCGCTGCATCTTGTAACTTTGTGAACTGGCAATTGTCTTTTCTTATCAAAAAGAAGTTCCATATGAAACGCCAATAAAATTCTTTTCTTTTTTCGAAAAGATCCTGGTTCACATTGACAACATTTTGAATCATAATATAGATGGTATATTTCATGTTGATTCTGGTTAATAAAATCTTCAAAAGATTGATGGCTGTTTTGCAGGTGTTTTTCTATTAAATCCTGTAAAGCCTCTTTTGAATGATCGACTGTCAAAATCGCGTTCCTTAAAAAGTTTTCTTGTTCTTTTAATAAAGCGACCATGTCTGAAAAACAAACGAAAGTCATTTACTGGGGATTTTTTTCACATTACTTTTTAATATTTCTTTTATTATACCAATAGCATCTGTTCTGATTATTAAGTCTTTTCAATTTTCTGTAAAAAAAACCTTTTGTATTTGTTCTGATCATTTTTTTTTTCGCAAGACTTCGCTTTAATATTCTGGATAGTGTATAGAACAGTCATTGCGCTTTGAAAACTACGCCTTTTTCATTGAAAGAGTTATCTCCCTTCACACTGCTTTTCTTGTTATTGTATCTACTTCGTAACTACAAAAGATGACTTCAATTATCTTTTTCTTATTTGTTCGTTACATCTTCTAAATATTTATGCTATCAAAAACAATTGTCGTTATTGTTTTCTAACTCATCAACCGTAAGCCGTATAAACATATAGTCTTTTTATTTGAGGTCCTTTCGTTATTACTTAGAAAAGAAATCAAGGTCAAAGGTCAAGGCCACGTTTTGAATTTTTATTAGATTGGTATGAAGAAAACTGTGATTTGACACCATTAGTAATTTTAGTAAACCATAAGTAGTTGGTGTGAAATGACTTTCAATTATTCTTTAATTGATTTTTAGATGTCATAGGATTTGTGAAATGATATTTTTATATCTATGTAAAATAAACTTCACTATATGAATATATTTGTAGAATAGACAACATGCAAGTATAATTCAATACATGTTTAATTTATGTACAAATGACCTTGGCCGTGTGAGATATAAAACCAGAATTTACGCTGACAGAAAAACCAAGAACAGAACCTGCTCACCATTTCGGAGCGATTTAGTTTACCTCTTATTTTTGTGGGGTTCACTGTGGTAATTTTCAACTTTATGTGATGTTGTTATAATAACCTCCCTTGTATCTTGTTATATAAATCCAGCAATATCAACAGATCCAGATGGGAAACTGCAAAACACGGAGATTGCAATGGTTGTAAATTACAGGATTCCGAGTAGCAAAACTGTGTTAGATTACCAATTCTACATATAACTAGTAAAAGCAATATCTAAATTAATCAGTACAATAATACTGTCTTATACTGTCGTACTTCAAGGATAAAACGCTATTCCAGTTAACGATTATGGTGTTATTTGATCTGCTAGTCAAGTCATAGCTTCAAGGGAGCTTTCGTATGTTATAAACACTATTTCTTCAAAGTCGTTTTGATTTTCACACAAATATGAGATCCGCAGTGACATTTCCAGGCTGATGTAGGTTTTTCGTGTTTACAAGAAAAATTGTGTTCAAAGTCATTAAAGAATGTATACGGACTCAAACTAATAGAATTTTATATCGTGCATTTAAAGTTATATGTTTTTAAAAATGTCATCGAAATAAAACTATAATACAGAAAGAATATAGCAGCAACATGGATTATTTTCAAAGTATATTTGTTAATGTTTTATGAAAATAATGAATCAATGAATCAATGAAAGAACAGTGTTCTAATACATGTTACCATCGCCGATGCACATATCATATCTGTAAAAGGTCAATAATTTACACAAAATGTGTTGTCATTCTAAGCATACCTCCATTCTTATTTCAAAGAATTGGAACACAAGAAGAAGATGTGTAAAAAGTATAAACGTACGACTTACACATCATTACTTTCAAGCTGTCGACAATTACAACTTATTCTTTTTTGTAGTACTGAAAAAATTTGATAAAAATGCTGCCGTTCATTGAACTAATTGAAAATGCAAAGTATAAGAAAACAAACAAAAAAGGCATCCAACGCATTCTAAAAATAACACGTTTTACTTCATGCATGTCGAGTTACTGAACTAATATGACGTCATTGTCTCTCAGAAAAGTGTGATGGAAATACGAGTTGAACGAAGGAACAGACAAACGGATAGACATGGTAAAAACATTAAAGCCATACTATAGGAAATGTGGTATTATATTAATTTGTTAGGTTCTTTTAAACATTGAACTTACATTTCAAATTGACATCACTCCTGTAAAGATAAATTGAACGACACTGATTTTTCCACTTCGATATTTTTTAATGATGACGGTTTGTAAATATAGACAAGAGCAATTTCACATAAGAAGTCTCTTTACGGATAAACTGTGCCACCTTAAATATGAAGTTTCGTAAGAAAACATATCCTAGAATTACAAGTTGATATGTACTTTTATTTTATTCAAAGGTCTAAACAAATGGCCATAATACTGTGCGGCATATTTTCAACATTTATATGTCCTTTACTTCTAAGACGTTTGCTAACATTCTGTACTACCCATACTTCAACTCTGGGATTCCATCAGAATAAAAGTTTGTCGATATCCATCTGCATGTATACCGGTAACTTTCTAAAGTTATGTATCTATCAGATGAAACATAGAGATTATATCTGGATACCAGTACTTTAACAAAACAAAATATCTATGAATATTATAGAGTTCCCCGAAAAAGACGTGGTTCGTGAAACAGCGATATTTATAAAGTGTAGCCTCTACTGCCATTTATTCAAATTGATAAACTTGAAAATAATTTTGTCTCACAACAAATTAAACGTATTTTTCAGAATCAGAGCCTAACAGAAATCACTGCATATAGTCTTACTTTTCTTTTACACTACATTTTATACCTCACCCCTGTTATAATTTTTAAAGAATTTGAAAACAAGACTTTATTTTTTATCAGCATAGCCTGTAAGCATGTTATTCTGACATGAAATATCTTAATCTCGTTTGAATTGGAACTATTCTGATATCAAATTTAAAGCGTTTCAGAATACTAACATTCCAACATTCAAGATTCAAGATTATATACATTATATAATCCTGTCTCTGTCTTCACTCCAAATCCTACTGTATGCCTATTTATTAGGAATACCAAAGAGTACTCGAGTTCTCGAGTATCGCTCGGTGGTACCGAGTATCGATAATCAAAACGATACTCGACTAATCGGTTTCCTGTTAGAATATTGCTTTCTTAAAATTAAAGAATATATATATATATATTTGTATTGAGAGCGCCTTCCGTGAAATAAGATATAAATCAAAATGAATAAAATTAAAAAACGATTCAAAATATTTGCGTTAAACTGTCACTTACAATTCCTCCAAACATAGGTAAGTTATGAACAAGAGCATCTTTTCTTAGTACATCCACCACCTCTGTATCGTCAGAGCATACATTTTCATAAGCACCTAAGACTATTAGGTACCTAACAAATTTGAGAAATCGCCACGCCCCAGAAACAAATGACGAAATAATATTTTTGAAAAAAATAAAGTCATGGCATCCATTATCGACCCTTTGAAAAGGATTATAGTCATCAGTGAATTCTAATCATCACCCCTATGTTGATCATTTAAATGTGATTTTTGAAAGTTCCATAACACTGTTGTTTGAGTAATAATTTTTCTATAGCTATTTATTAATTACTTGATTAGATTATTGCCAGTTTACACAATTATTACATGTGGTAATTTTTTTGATAAGCTATCAATTATGGTATAAATTCCTTTAACTATTATTTCGTTCTAGGTAAAAATGTCAAAGGTGTAAAACCAAACACCCAACATATAAAATAAGTGGATATAATTGTGTGTTTCTATTTTATAAATGTTTTACCGAGCGAGTACTCGAGTATCGCTCGGTTAATCCAACGAGTAGTAAATCTTACCCGGGTTGTCTTCCCTACTATTTATCAATTAAAATTCACAATTTTTGCCTTATATTGCTAGTTTAGATATATTGTATCGAAAATATCATCTCTGACCATACATGAAACATTAGTTAACAAATATATGAGCAAGAAGTGTTTAAACAAAGTCCTATTTGCAACAGCTGTCTATATGAAATTGCCAGTCTGATGTTTAAATTCACTAATGATTTTTTATAGTTTATTTTGATAACGTTCAAACACATTTATATTTTTTCTATACAAAATGCATGTAAAAAAATAAAATCATATCATATACAAGTTAAATGATCTGTTTAAAGACCAAGGTGACATGCATTTTTTAGGTTTTTTTTTTTTGCCACTGCGGCCTCAAATTTGCTGATCATTTCTGCTGATTCTTTGAATATGATATATTCTAATAGTACATTTATACTTAAGATAGAACACATACCACGGTTACAAAAAAGCACATTCATGTGTTAGGGCTTAGTTTTGGGTTATCAACAGGAGAAAAACACGCCAACAACAAAATTCTTCAAAGGTCTTTGAGTTCCATGATCGCGAAGAGCTTATATATGCTCAAATTAAAATATGTGTATATTATCAATCTACTTTACATACAGGACTTCTGAGGTAACTATGCATACTGTAAACTGCGAAACTTTATTTTCTTAAGGTTCCACTAAAGTCAAATTATAGTCCTAAACTATGGGAACATATGTTAATTTAAACATACTTAACATATACACACTGTGTAAATTGTAAATCAACTTGAAATTGTTATGTTGTGGCCATACCGGTTCTTGGAGTAAACACTAAGTTTTCGAATAAATCTGGAGGTCTGCTAGATGACTTAATCTGTTTAAAATTAGTATGGGCGAATACTGTCACATGTAATGCAGTACAAGCTAATGTTGATTTTTTAGAAAATGTATTGATTTACGAGTTTCAGTTTATTTCATGTATCTAAGTGAACAAATATCTAAGGTACACTACTTAAATTGGACAAATATGCCATTGAAACATATTTATGTGACAAAACAACAGTAGCTTGTACTGCATTACATGTAAAAGTTTTCTTCTATACCAATTTTAATCAAATAAAGTCGTCTCGCAGGCCTCCAGATTTTTTGGAAAATTTAGTGTTCACTCCAAGAACCGGTTTGGCCACAACATAACAATTTCAAGTTTATTTACAATTTACACAGCGTGTATATCATTTGTATATGTTAAGTATGTTTAAATAAACATATGTTCTCACATTTTAGGACTTTATTTATTATAGGTTGAAAAATACAGGCAAAGTTCAGATGTTTATGAAGATCTATATTTTGACTTTAGTGGAACCTTAATCTTCATGAAATATATATATAATTTTATATTTGAGTTAATTTCATTAAAACTCTGACAACAAGCTATAGTGTGTATCTACATGACTGTTCTCTTTTCCCATCCAATATAGCTTGCACTTCTGGTATTATAGACATTGATATTTCCCATACGAACTTCCTTTATGGCTAGAACAGTGTCACTTTTACAATGAATTTTCGTAAAAACTAATTTCTAGAATGGAAAGTTAGTACTGTTTGCGTTACTATTTTATTCAAATGTCAAAACATAGGACTTGGCGGTATATTTTTAAATTAATGAGCCCTGAACTTGAGTTTAATAAAACTAAGAAGGATAATTGAAAATGTATCAAAGTGACACCAACCCGACCAACGAGCAGAAAACAGCCGTCACCAATGTGTCTTCAATACAGCTAGAAAATGCCACACCCGCAGGTGTGTATCATATGGTCCCTAAACAAAAATATGCCCTAGTTCAGTGATAATAAACGACATAGTAGACTCCAGAATATATAAAAGAAAGTAAAACTATAAACCATACAAGACTAACACAGGCCAAAGGCTCCTGACTTTGGACGGGTGCAAAAATGCAACAGGCTTTAGCATGGTTTTTTTAACATCCCCTCCTTTTCTCCTATATCTCTAGCCTATGTAACAAAAACTAACACACAGCAATACGCACAGTAAAACTCAGTTTGAAAGAAGTCTGAATCCGATGTCAGAATAGGTAACAAAAGAAAATAAACAAAATGACAATGATACAAAATTAGGTCAACTTCCAGTTACTGACATGCCAGCTCCAGACCTCAATCAAACTGATTGAAAGATTTTGTCTTCGTCATATGAATATCAAGCAAAATCCCTCCCATTAGCGGTTAAGAATAATACCATCATAAATGAGGGCAACTGTAGTATACCGCTATTCGAAAGTCACATATCGATTGAGAGGAAACAAATCGGGCTAACAAACTTAAACTGAGGAAACCACATCAACTATAAAAGAAAACAACGAAACAACAGAAATACTGAATTGCATGACAGGACTACAGTAAAAATAAATGCAAGATCATTACGGACAGAGAAATACACAAATAAACATTGCAATAGGATATTTCGACATGATAATAGTTATATAGGTTTATAATTTGATACATGCATTTCGTCTACATAATTCCAGTGACGAGCAGATCAAAATAGAAAAGAAAGCAAAACAAGTACAAAGTTGACGAGCGCTAATGACCCCAAATTCCAAAAGATGTGCCAAATACGGCTACGGTTATCTATCCCTGGGGAAAAAATGCTTAGTATTTAGAATAATTTGAATTTTTGCAAACAGTAAATTAATACAAATGACTATATAATTGATGTTCATGTCAACACAGAAGTGGACAGCACATACAAAGTAAAATCACAAAAATTATGAACTCCGGGTAAAATTCAAAACGGAAAGTCCAAAAAAAAAAACAACTGTCTTATACCTGACTTGGTACAAACAGTACAGGTTGCATTTTGTAAATACAGCTTTTTCTCAAACCACGCCTCTTTTGGGAAGATTTAGAATATTCATAGAAAATTAATTTTGTTTACATACTGGTTCCCAGTTATGCTCTCTGTGTTCCATCTCATAGAGACATACCTTGGGAATGTTACCAGTAAATATACATGTGCATATTGTTTACATTAAAATCTGTGGTAACCCTTCATTCGAGGTAGGGGTAGTTAAGAAAATTAGTGTTAGTTTAAACTCTGAAAAATTCAGGGCATATAAACGTTGAAAATATGCCGCACAGCACTATATTTTGACCTTTGAAAAAAGTTGTAGTGCATATGAACTTTCAATTCTAGGATAAGATTTTTTTCAAAACTTCATAGTAAGAGTGGTACAGTTTAAGCCGTAAAAGGGGTTCCTATGGGAAATTGCATTGTCAATATTTACAGAAATGCAACCTACAAAAACCATGTATTGTCACACGATGATAACGCTACCATAGAGACGTCACTGTAAATTTCTAAAATTTTGATATAGTTCAAGATCAAGTTTCTAATTATGGTATTTGATGTATAATATAACAATTACAATAAAATGTTATTAATATAGAACTGTGTTAGTAATTAGATAATTAATCGTATTATCTAGATTTGTCGTTTTTTCTTCTAAATCAAACCGTAAAACAAAAACATCGTTACGTATAGGTGCCCCGAACTAAAGTATTATATAGATGAACTGGGTTATTAATTATCTTTATTTTTACAAACGAATAGAAAATAAAAAAAAAAGAATTACATCTACAAACGATAAGACATTTAACAATATCCGATCAGAATTACAAATACAACATCATATATAAATACATTAATGTTGGGTAACAAGTACACCAGTAATGCAAAATCACTCTCATCAAACAATCACATTCGGGAATAGGTCACGTTCGGTAATTATATTAGAATAACATAACCTGTATCGATGATGCCAACACCATGTTTTAGAATTAATGTGTTTCTTTCCGATGCAAAGACCCTATAATTGAATCATTATGAAAGCCAAAATATGCCATCTGCCTGTAATGACGTGACAACAGTATCGTAATTATAACACTTCTTAATAAGTCTGTTTAAGGTTTTGATAGCTTTTGAGGTGGTTTTTTTGTGTTTTGTTAAGAATAGTACCAAAGGAGATTGGACTTGAAATACCTGGTTTAAACATATTTATTTATAGTGGATTGGGAAACAAGTTTTTGCAACTTATATTAATCCCTTTCCACTTTGCGGGTGCGAGTGCTGCCTTGTAGCGGCATTAGCCTACTCTTTTTCGAAATCTACAAGGGTGTCTTTAACGTGCAAGAGATATGGCTCTCTCTTCACACGGGTCAGCCATTTATCGTCCCCTTCCGACGGACTATCATCGTTTCCTCAAGACCATACTCGCAGATGGTGTCAAGGGAGAGCCTGAACGTGAAAGATGCCTAATTTATGTTTACGAATTATGTCCTTGTATAATGATAAATATTTAGTATTTTGACTAGTTTGTGATATCGAAAACCCAAGTGTAATACTTTTTCAGTAATACATAGATTTCTTTCGCTAAAATATGTTGTTACATACACGAGCGAATCGTGCACGTTGTGATATATATACAACATAAGATAGTGACAAGGGAATGTCACCATCTAAAAATGGATAATTAACAATAGGAAATAAAAACTCGTCTGTCTATCATACATTTTGATATTAGGTTTCCCGTTAATGATATAGATATCAAGATCCAGGAAGGACAATATTCATTGTTAGTATTAGGTGCCTCGGTGGACGAGTGGTCTTGATTAGTTACTACTGTAACCACTAGCCATTCAACACTGAGGTTGCGAGTTCGAAACCCGCTCGTGCGGGTGCACCCGACTCCAATCTCAATTAACTATGATTGTCAGTTTTCCTATCGAAAGTCGGTGTTTTTCTCCGGGCACTCCGGCTTCCACCACCAATAAAAACATGCCGCCACGAAATAAGCCTAAATGCGTTGCATAAAAGTGGCGTTAAAGCACAAAAAATCAAATCAATTATTGTTAGTAATAGTTTTATTAAAAGTTAGTTAGACAGGAAAGCTCTCTTTAGTGTACATACTGAAGTCGGCATCATTTAGAGCCAATATGCCATCCAAATATCTAAAAGTATTATTAAATGTTTGTATCAGATGTTGTTTCGATGGGTCTTTGAATGATTATGGTCATAAATTATAAGTCATAACAATACAGAAACAGGTACGCAATAAGTGATGCACAGTTAGTACCCATTGGAATTCCGATAATGTGATGATATACGGAATCTCCAAAGCGATTAAAATGTTATCTAATGAAAATTCAAGGGAAATTATAGTATCATAGCATGTCTAATTGACATAGTGAAGATACATGTAGTTCTTTTGTTGTTTGTAACTAAAAAATGATATAAGAGAGTTTGAACATATATATTCGCATTCTGACTTTTTAAATGCCCATTATATTAGATGTGTGAACTTTTTCTTAATAAGAATATGAAGCAAAGTGGTACATAAGGTAGAAAATTCAAAACTTTGAACAGATTTATAATCACCGATCGATAAGCGATATAAGCATATAATTTACCATCTACCTCAAACGAATGTTTTACTCTTAACAAGTATTTACAGTCAAACCAACTTAAGAAACCAACTGTATTTAGCGAAAACATGTGATATAAGACCCTTAACTTAGATCCCTCTGTAGGGCATTCTATGTAGATTTAATCTGTATTGAAAGACCACCTGTCTTATGAGACCACTTTTCTCTGTAATTCAACTAAGGACTTTGAAAAATGTTGAATTACAGAGAAAAGTGGTCTCATATATTTGAACTATTTACTATAAGATTTTTGATTGTACCAGGTTTACTAGTAAGTAGAATAAATAGTTAAAAAGTGGGAAAATGGCTTGAAGACGAAATTAATCAATATTTGTAGGGTGTTCTTTGCAGCTTCGGAAGCCAGTAAATAGTTGGAAATTACTCATCATTTATTCAACTACCTTGCAAAATATCTTTTATAAGTCATTAGAAATATATATATATATATATATATATATCAGTGACACTCAACGTTTTGTTTGAAATTTACTTAATTTTTGTTTTATTTATTTTTATTTCTATTTTTTTTCTCCTTTACTTCCTTTACTTTAAGAGAAACTAACTTAGCTTGATTAGTGGAATAAATGAATTAATGTTGAAGTAAAGGAGAAAAAAAAATAGAAATAAAAATAAATAAAACAAAAATTAAGTAAATTTCAAACAAAACGTTGAGTGTCACTGATATAATTCTGAACAGATTTAAAAATAGCAATACACATTTCATATAAAAATAATCTGTTTCCAAAAAATAACATTTCAATATTTATGTCAACATTATCAGCAATGAAGTAAATGGAATCAAGTAGGATCTGTCTTACATCATTGTACTTAGGCAAAATAAAAAAGAAATGTTGGTTTTCCTCAACAGGGTGATTATAATTTGCACAAAAAGTGTTCTCGGATAAGAACTGATTAAACAAATGTGATTTTAGATTGCTAACATTATTTCTGAGTTAACAATGACTTATATTAAGTTTCCTAATCCCATAGTTGAAAGGTTTAAATATATCATCAGTCCTATAAAACGTGTCCAGTCCACTTCAAAATATTCCCAAACTTGGGGATTTTGGTAAACTCAAAGGAAGACTATCCCAAAGTCTTATAGTGGAAGGAATGAAACTATCAAAATAAGAGCTAGTTCTAGCAAGAGGCGGGTGAAAAGTGTTATTGTCATTCCTCAAAGTATAAGGGGTCTGTCTGGGAAGATATGACTGGACTAACTCATATAAGTATGTAGGTTTCATACCTTTTAATACTTTATAAAATAGTATAAGCTTATGTTTATTACGTCTATTCTCCAGAGTTCCTGAACCTAATTCAATACACAGTTTTTGTCTAGAGGAATTACTACGCCGTAATCCTGTAATACTATAACAGCTTCTATTTGAATATTTTCAAGAAACTCAGACTCGTGCTGGGGGCAATTGCCCCCAAAGAACATTGCAATACTCTAATAAAGGTAACGTGACGGTACCAAAATTGCACCTATTTTGACAGTTTTTTCATCTACGTTTTTTTTATGATGAAGACAAAAATGTCCATTCGGGGTTTATTTTGTAGCCCTATCCTTCTTTATTATAAAGGTACACCAATTTGATTTTTATTCCATATGGAATCATAGAAAAAGTGGTTTAAACTGACCTCCAAACCATCAATGATTCTGAAATTAGGAGTACCCAAATTGCTTCCATGCTTAAATTCACATAGTCAAAAGTCTAATAACAGAGCTTTTGTTTAATTTCTTAAATATTTTGAATAATTGAATATAAGTCCATGCTTACTCTTCATTATTTTTTAAATGGATACTTGTAACATATTGTATTTGCTCATTTTAAAAAGATGACGTTTTGATGACGTCGCATGGCGACGTTTCAGTACATTTTGCTTTTTCAGTAAATACTTCATCTGTTGATAAATACTGTGAACGTTTTGTGCATATCTAAATAGTTTTACCTATGTTGAAAGATGTGCTTAGTATCAAATCATACAAAAACAAATTGTTTAGTCTCTAGAAAATCTTGTAAAATTTTCGCTGCTAGTTTTGCTAAATAGGTGCAATTTGGGTACTCGGTGCAATGTGGGTACCGTTACGTTATAATATTAGCATAATTAATACGAATAGGGAACTCCTAACTAATACAAGTTTAACTTGACGAAGCACAGATAGACGCGAGAACGCTTTTTTATAAATAATATCAACATGTGTGTTCCATGAAGCTTATGATTGAAATGTTATCCCAAGATGACAGTGAATATTTATTTTCTCAACCTCTTTGCCATTTATCAAAAAAAATACAGATGAATGCTCCCTTTCCCTTCAAATAAATACAATATTTCTAGTTTTCTTAGAGTTAAATTGAACAGCCCATTATTTTGCCCAATTTGAGATAAAATCCAAGTCATCAGTCAAAGAAGCAGCTGCCACAGCATGAATATCATCTACTATAACAAATAAAGAGGTGTCATAAACATAAACATTTAACTCTAATTATATTTTCTTCTGTATTTTTTTTTGCTTCTTTTCTTTTCATATAAATAGAAAAAATGAATTTACAACAATGTTTATTGTCATAAATAAATATATATTCAAATCTATCGCTAATATTACTGTATGTATGTTTGATGTGTTGTATTTGTTGTAAATCTTGAAAATAATACAAATTAAACAGAGGTGTCATCTGCAAAAAGTCTAATATCATTAGCAATGTCATTTACTATATAATTTATATGAATATGAAACAGAAAGGGTCCCAAAAACAGTTTCCTGAGGGACACCTGCATGTATATTCCTTAGAATTGACGAAAAGCCTTCTAAAACTACCTTTTGTAGACGATCTGAAAGATGATTTTCTATCTAAGATAAGAGCTGATCATTTTAGACGGATTGTTTAAGTTTAAATAAAAGTTTCTTTATGCTAAACTTTATCGAAAGCTCTAGATACATCACAAAATACAAACATTACATCCCTCCTACAATCCATATTACTAATAATTTAATGATATATTTCGATTAACTGAATAACAGCAGAGTCACCTGGCTGGAATCCAGATTGAAACTTTTAACAAAAGGTTATTACTCCTCATATAATTATACAAATGTTTGAATAAAACTTTTTCCATAATGTAACAAACAATACTATTAACTAATATTGAACGATAGTTAAGAGCTGACTACCTTTCCCTTTAAGAATAGGATAAACATGTGCAATTTTACATCACAGTGGAACCTGTTTAACTGATAGAGACATATTAAATAACTTAGTAAATGGTTTAGAAATACATCTAGCAACCTCTTTTAAAATTCTAGGACTGATATGCGTCAGGTCCAGATGTTTTGTTAACATTAAAGATTTTTAACTGGTCTAAACTTTCTTTCTCAGTTATGACAAATTTGTTTAAATGACATGGAGGAGGCTCATTATTATCAGGAATTTCTGGTTCCATATCAATATTAGCTACATTAGCAAAATGATTGTTCATGATTTCTGATTTGTCCAATGGATGAATAAAAACTTGGCCATCATGTTCCAAAGAAAAGGGGGTCTCTGTTTTTAGTAAAATTTGATACAGACTTGGCAATGCACCAACATTTGTCAGGAGGAATATTTTTGTCAATAAGTTGTGATGTCAGTTTGCACTTATAATCATCTTTTGCCTTTCTTACTAAACCAATAAATTTAATACGAATTCCTCTTAATTTTATCTAGTTATCTGGATTATTTGAAGTATTCGCTTTGTGGTGAATTCTATTACAAAGTCTTATCTTGTTTCTTATCGAGTTGTTCATAAATGGTTTATCATTTGGTCTTACTGTAATAGTTTTAGTAGGTATGCATCTGCTGACAGTACTTTTGAATGTTTTGACAAAGTTCATATCAACATCATTTATTATTTGACTTAAAAACAATATCATACAAGTCAGTATCATTCAACTGGTTTTTAAGACCCTCATACTCTGCACCCTTAAAATCACGAATTTGTCTTTTAAAAGAGCGTTGTTTAAAAGTTTTAAATGAAATTTCGAGAATGAGAACTGCATATCGGTGAAAGTACAGCTACTGATTTAATTAAGTTTTTGCGATTAGTCAAACATAAATCAATACAAGTACTAGTTTGGGTTGTAAAGTTGGTAGACTCCAAAACAACATTTTCTAAGTTTAAATGATTAAATAACTTTTTAAAAAAGTTACTTGCGTTTGACATCATATCGCAAATGAAATCACCACAAAGGAAATTGACACATTACAATCAAGTGCTTTATCTACTGACTCACTAAATAAGTCCCATATATTAAAATTTGAGTTTGAAGGCCAGTATAAAACACCAACTAAAAATATTTCATTACTGCAATTCCTCACTTCAACCCAAAGTTATTCAATATTGCTTACAGATATGTTATTCTGTATAATAAAATGAAGTCTATTTTTCACATACACATGATAAATGGTCACGCTTCCTCCATGCCTATTTCTATCTAACCTTATAGATTTATGAAACCCATTTAATTTAATTTGGTCATCAGTAATTGACTTGTCAAGATGAGATTCTGATATACAAATAATGTCATACTCATGTAGTTCATTATTCATGAGATCGAACTTTGGAAGTAAACTACACACAGTAGTGTGTAATATTTTCAGTAAATATACAGTAAATAAATTGTACAACTTTATAAATTTTATTCTGCAATCTTTTTATTTAAAGAAACGAAATGAACTATACACTTAACCTTATTTTCCAAGTCATCCCTAGCGAATAGAACACACACACATACGATGTACGCAGTACGAAGTTCAGGCTTGAATAAAATGCATACAGCCGTCGCTTTACAACCTAATTTGCATGCGCTAAAAAGGCACACACTTTCATATACGGGTATTTCACATGCACAGAAGACAACAAATACCGGTATTCTTATATCCCTTAAGATTGTTTCAGTGTTGCTCATAACTATTTAGGGTACACTTTTTTTATTTCTTCGAATTCCGTGGTTCATGGCCAATACCCGACTCGTGTTCTATTGCAGAGATATTTTTTTTATAAAGAATCCAATTCATTTTTCTTCAAAGAAAAATAACTTTAGAGGTAATTTAGTTTGTATGTGTGAGAGAGACTAGATGTTGGTACTTTTTGAAAACGTTTTCTGCATTGTGAATCTGAATGAAAATCTTTAGATTATCGAGTACTTAATGAATAATAAGATCAGTTAACGCTATAGGATTCTATTTTTAAGACAAAACTGCCTTAAGGGATGAAATGACCGATATTGATACAACTTCAAAATGATTTTAATATGGTTTAGCTGTATGAATTGCCTTTAACTCTTGTACAGTAATAACAGTATGAGCGGATAATACTAGCTTTGATTATTTTTGTATCTAGCTCATGATTTGTATCCTATTAATATGAAACACTTTGACATGATATTTTCTACTTTGCTTTTTACGTTTATATGATATATATAGTATCTCATCGTCACTGTCCATAGACTTGGAATACTTCAAATAAGAATTTAAATACATTATCCATAACCAATTCTTTTGTAAATAAGATACTTTTGAGTCTAAATTTACAAAAATAGAAAGAAACCAATGTGTATAAAACGTTTAGTAAACGGCTGTGGGAATCATACGAAATGCTGACAGACAGGCTGACAGACAGAGAGATTACTGACTTTCTCATAAAAAAAGCGGTGTCTTCACTTTTGAAATAATTACCTGATAATCAGACACATTCGGAAAAGTGATACGAGATCAATGAACACATTTGTAAAACAATAAAATAAAGTAATACACACCCAAATAAACACAGTGTTTCTTATTTACAGTATATTTGTGTCTTTAAATTCATAATGATTTCATGCAAGAAGAGTATACAACAATAGTGAAATTCAACCTTATTTAGTGAAATGTATTACACATGTTCATCATGTTTATACAGTTACCATTCTTCACGAATGAAGAGAAATTGTATAATTAAAACAAATATGTACGAAATTATCTATTGTTTTATAAAATAAATAAAGGACTGTTCTTCCTCTTCTGCTTATCTTTACTATTAAACGAGAAGACCTCATTTTTGGTGTCGCTTCTCCTCCTTTCACAATAAATTAATCATCATGCCTCTGTGTCCTATAGGTAACATGTATAGTCGCATTTGTCATCCATTCTTATGATCATTAAGTTTAGGTTATTTTGGGATAAAAAACGAAAAAGAATGCGTCCGGATATTTTCCCGTCATTGGACAAAACTTTAAGTCAGATTAGACTTCCGGTTTGTGTTTTTCTGTACTTCGAATATACAAAGACTATGAAATAGAGTATATGAATTTGCTTTCTGCTATCATTTTGAGTTCTAGCATGTATCATCCTTGCTTAACGTGTTTCAGTTTGGGTTATTTTGGGAGGAAAACGAAAATGAATAATATTTGCTATTTACTATCAATTAGTTTACAGTGGCGGATCCAGAACTTTTCATAAGGGAGGGGGGCGTTGACTGACCTAAGGGGGGGTCGTTACTCTCATGCTTCCCCATATAATCAACAATTTTTTTCAACAAAATGGGGGGCAGGCCCCCCCCCCAGCCCCGCCTGGGATCTGCCTATGGTTTACTATTAACGGCGGTCACTGCAGATATATTTCTATATACTTACATACATTTACTATGAATTACTGTATTTGTTAATATAATTTACTATAAATTCCAATGGTTATCTTGGGGGGGGGGGGACTCTTTACTATTCATGGCGTTCACTGATGTATATATATTTATATATATATATATATATATATATATATAAGTACCTTTGACTTTTGATACCTCTCCTGAAATTCTCTGTATTGAGTAATTAAAGTATAATATGCATGTTCATAGAGTACAGAAAAACAGAAGGTATAAAAATCTGTATTTGGAAAATAGGAGGAGGGCAAAAAAATGTGCCCAGTCCCTATAAAGTACCTTTGAATTTTGATACCTCTCCTGAAATTCTCCAGTCAGTATATTTTTGTTTTACAGTTTACATACGCTCTATTTCCCCGCGATTTCGCGGGTGTGTTCTAGTATTCATTATTTTTACTTATTTGAATCGTGACACGAAACTATAAAACTACAATAATTATTTAATAGTTATCCCACAAGGACGCGGTGTGTCAGCGTAAGATCACCGCGATGGCCAGAGGCCAGAGGATGATCTAACACTGACACACCAAGTCCGAATGGGATAACTATTTTACATCACAGCTGTTTTTAGATTAGACGAAAATACATTTACAATTCATAAAATCTAGTTTAGAACGCCACACAACCATTATAATATACTTTATATATTACTATATGATGTATACCCTTTTATGACCCCCGAACACGATGAGTAGATATCAAACAATGTCAACTCGCCCCACTGGCCAATCGGCCCACACTATATCGCCACTTTATAAAAAAATCGCTCAATCTTGTTAACCGACTCGCCCCACTTTTGAAAAAGTGCAAAATAAAATTGAACAATCAGTCTGACAACTCACTTATTAACGAAAAGGGTTTAAATCCCACTGAATAAAGGTCTGCCAACTCGCCCCACCACTTATAAAACTATCTTGCTTCCTTTAAGTATGTTTAATTACTGATAGTTCGTACCCAGACGTCTAGTGTAGTGGTATGTGTCGTGGCTTGATATGATAAAGGTCTTGAGTTCGGATCCCAGCATAAACACTGGATTTTTTCTACATGAATTTTGATAGTCTTCTCCGTATAATTAATTATAAGTTTTATAGTGGATTTGACATTCCCGCCAAAATGTTACAGAACAAAGGAAAGCATGAAAACAAAGAAACTTAAACTGGGGTGATCTGGTAGGGGTGATCCGGCTCAGATCACCCCTGTTAGAACAAAGGAGCTGGGATGTAATTTACATTATTGACTCTATGTAAAGTAAATTGAAAGTAAAATCGAATGCAATTTTATAACAGTATTTAGATAGTAATGTTCACTTAGATGTAACTCATGTTTAAATGTCTTATCGAAGTATTTTGCCTCACATTTTGTGAGGAAGTTTAACGTTTGAATGAATATGTATGTGTACTGCACGCAAGTAATCAAAAGATTTTCAAATTTAATATCTCCTTTAAAGAAGGACTTATAGTTCTTTACTGTTGAAATCAATTCACCGTTTTATTTGTATGATGTTATGTTGTAAACAGCATACAACTGTTGCGCGTCACAGGCCATATGTGTATAGAGCAAGTATCTTTCGAAAATCAAAATTAAACTTTAATAGAAAAATACAAAAAATTATTTTATAAGCCAATGCATTCCTTAAAAAGAGATATGAAAAGAATATAATATGATTTCGTTCAGTTTAATCATTTATAAAAGTGAAGTAATGAAATAATACTTCGATTTTAGATTTCGATTTGGTACAATTTTGTCAAAATAAGTAAAGAAATATCGCCGGTGAATTATTCACTTCCAATTGATTAATCGACCTAGTAAAATCCAAAAAAGTGACATTCAATGTAACCTATAATCTAGAGATTGGTTACGCATGCACAAGTCGTGTTCAGCCATTAAAAAAGCAAAAACATGTCAATATTGAAAGTGAAACAAAGGTGAACCATTCCGTTGACGGATTCGATCCACAAAAAAATCATTCTCAAACAGGTAAAAATGTTAATTAACTTATTTTTTTAACCCATAACATAAAATCAAACAGACTTATAAAATCAAATTGCACGGAGGCACAATCTATTCATATTCATGTTTATGTTTACATAGGGTTAGTTGACCATCGGCAATATTCTGAAGTCATCTCGATAGTTAATTAGATGGTGTTAATACTAAAATTCACCCGAAATTCTAATATGTATTATCGAATTTATGCTTTATTAACAGTTTACTTCAGACTTTTTGTATTTGGATAAACGTTTTAGTATGTCATAAATGAAAAATGAAACTTTGAGTCAAATAAGTGAGCATGAATTTGACAGCTAGTGCCTCTTTAAGTGCATGTGATAAAATGAAGTTCGGTGTTATAAATAATATACAAATCCTCATATCCTAATAACTATTAAACAAGAAACTGTTAATGTCCAGCATATAATACAATTTAAGAAGAAGTTTTTAAGGCCTTCAACGAACGTTTTCTTTTTCAGAAAGGAATGAGACTGAAGTAAAAGGCATTCTACCATATAGATTTTATCATACAGTCTAATACTGAGCATTGATACAAAAAAAAACATTTGAAAAACACAAAAAAAAACTTTTTATGGATATGATTTTGGTATAAAGAGAGAAATAAAATTATAATTTAAACCATTCCGGTGTCCTTATTTCCAGTATAAGTAAAAGAGAATAGCACTGAATGTTAAATTTGGTGACAATGTTGAACGAATCTATGCCATCGAACTGGATATAAAGGATACTACAGCTACAGCTAAGTCTGCCTCATATCTTGACTTACATCTAAAAATTGACAATGAGGGTTGGTGGAAACAAAACTTTACGAAAAAAGAGATGATTTCAGCTTCAAAATTGTGAAGTTTCCATTTCTATGTAGCAACATTCCAGCAGCGTTTGCATACGGAGTATATATTTCCCAATTGATGCGATATTCCCGGGCTTGTATTTCCTATCATGATTTCCTTGATAGAGGATTGCTTCTCAAAAGGAAGCTTTTAAACCAAGAGTTCCAAATGGTGAAGTTGAAATAATCCATTCGTAAATTTTACGGACGCCATCACGAGTCGGTTGACCGTTATGGAATAACCGTGTCACAGATGATATCGGATATGTTCCTTATATCGTAACTACAATACCCTTTCCCTTTTCACGAATATGACCTACCGAATTAGACTATTTACCGGATTTGTAATAACATAAGCAACACGACGGGTGCCACATGTGGAGCAGGATCTGCTTACCATTCCGGAGCACCTGAGATCACCCCAAGTTTTTGGTGGAGTTCGTGTTGCTTAGTCTTTAGTTTTTTTATGTTATGTCTTCTGTCCTATTATATTGTTTGTCTTTTATTTTATAAGCCATGGCGTTGTCAGTTTATTTTCTATCTATGAGTTTGACTCTCCCTCTGGTATCTTTCGTCCCTCTTTTGTAGTAAACACATTTGATATTTAAATATTAAACTGATACGTTTCAAAAGAGGAACTTTTATCACCTGGTGCAAAAAGGTATATGTCAATAAACTCACAACTTGTACAAAAACCCCGTACAAATTATAATTTGTACAAACATGCATCTTAAACACAACATATATACATGAATATAGCTACTCTGAATATCAACAGAACAATTGTAAAATCAGCAACTTTGCAGAAGCAAATTTTTGTTCTTCCTTCGCCGGATTCAAACTCATGCTATTGAGATATCAAGAAAACATCGACTGCACTATCACTCTAAACAACTGAACCACTTGGACTGAACTAAATATTTCAGCTTTTGGTAGCATAGTGTTACTTTTCCTCGTCAGTAGAATTATATTTAAAGTGCCTACAAAATAAACCGATGTTAGTGAAGATCTGATCATTTACTCCTCCCTGAGCAAGACTGGAACCTGCACTTTTTATTTCTCACTTCTACGACAACAACGCCTAGCATTTAACAGACGCCTTATTCCCTCCTCTAACTATAGCTGATAAAAATCAGCTTTCGTTTCGGGAGATGTTACCTTCTCGTAGAAATTAAACAAGGCAATCTAACACAATACACGAAGTATTTTTAAGTGTACAGGAATTATTATCTACTCATCTCTACAGTACATTTACAGGATACTAAACTATTTTGAGAAGCATACAATCACTGTAAATTAATATATTTTTTATGTAAATTTCTTCTTATGTGTAGTAACAACTGCAAATTATACCGTTTCCATCGGAATTCTTATAATTAAGTAAAACCAGGCGATATAATATGTATAAAGTGCTAAGAAGATTAAACGATGTTAGAGTAGTTCTAATTATTTACCTCCTCCCTGACTAGAACATGTAGAACATGCACTATTTATTTCTCAACAATGTTAGATCATTAAATAGAAATAGTGGTAACACTGCCTGCGCCGTGTCCAGCGCCGGAGAAGTCAGTTTAACCAATCATAGCAGTTTAGCAAAATTATCTGTCGTATAACATAGTGATTAAATGCAATCAAATTACAAAAAAGATTAAAGTCATAACAAACCAGTTACTGGTGCAAAAAATAAGGTAAATTAGTCTTCTATGCACAATTTTTATCATTTTTTACGCAGCCATATCGTGTAATCGTAAAGGAAGTATTTTACTCGGTCAGTGTTGATGTTAAAATATAACAGGTAATTAATTGTCGAGCTTTGAAGCCGAGGTTTACCGATTGGCTAACACGGGAATAAGACAGAAATTTAAAACACATAATTTTACTGAATTAAGCTATTGTTTCGATTTGAAAAAAATATTAAGAAATTTGATAATGAAATAATCATATAAGCTTATATGCTTTGGGTTCCAAATGCAAAACTACAAGTTTATTCATAAGGACATCACTAAAGATATAGGCAATTTGACTAAGTAATAATATTCATTCATGCATATATTTTTGACGTAGCTTTAAAAACAAGCTTGGTTCTAATATTGATACTACTTGTTTGAGAGTCCTTATGCTAAAAAGTAAGGTAGATATTTCCTGTTAACATTATTGATTTTATTTGCCAAAAAGAGCTATAGTGAAAGAAAATCCTGTCATTACACAAATAATGACGTGGGTCATTTAAAACCATGGAGGTAAAATAAACACAGTCCTATAAATAAGGAAATTAAAGAAATTAAAGTAAACCAGGGTTTTCGATATCACAAACTAGTCAAAACATTTACTAAATTTTATCATCGGTATAAGAACATCATTCGTAAATATAGCTCAACATGCAGACTTCTTATACGTTCAGGTATTTCACATCCAATTTTTTAGGGAAATATTCTTTATAAAGCACAAAGGTGTCAGTATTCACCTCAAAAACTAACAAAACCTTTAAATAGACTTATTAAGAAGGGATATAGTTACGATACTGTTGTCAGGTCATTAAAGATTGCATATTTTGGCGTTAATATTGATTCACTTATAGGGTCTTTGCATCGGAACTAAACACATTTATTCAAAAACCAGTTGTTGGCATGACATGGGTTATTTTCTTCTCATATATGTTATGATGGTATGATACTAAACCCCTAACGGGAAGGATTGTGCCTGATGTTCATATGATGAAATCATAATCTTTCAGTCAGTTTAATTGAAGTCTGGAGCTGTCATGTCAGTTAACTGCTAGTAGTCTGTTGTTATTTATGTATTATTGTCATTTTGTTTATTTTCTTTGGTTACATCTTCTGACATCAGACTCGGACTTCTCTTGAACTGAATTTTAATGTGCGTATTGTTATGCGTTTACTTTTCTACATTGGCTAGATGTATAGGGGGAGGGTTGAGATCTCACAAACATGTTTAACCCCGCCGCATTTTTGCGCCTGTCCCAAGTCAGGAGCCTCTGGCCTTTGTTAGTCTTGGATTATTTTAATTTTAGTTTCTTGTGTACAATTTGGAAATTAGTATGGCGTTCATTATCACTGAACTAGTATATATTTGTTTAGGGGCCAGTTGAAGGACGCCTCCGGGTGCGGGAGTTTCTCGCTACATTGAAGACCTGTTGGTGACCTTCTGCTGTTGTTTTTTTCTATGGTCGGGTTGTTGTCTCTTTGGCACATTCCCCATTTCCATTCTCAATTTTATGATATGGTGTTTCATGTCAGTCTCTGATGTCACATATACAATAATTAGATATAAAAAAATGTGGTAAGAGTGCCAATGATAAAACTCTCCATCTAAGTCACAATTTGTAAAATTAAACCATTATAAGTCAAAGTTCGGTCTTCAACACAATGCCTTGGCTTACACCGAACAGCAAGCTAAAACGGGCCCCCAAAAAAACTAGCGTTAAACAAATCAAACAGGAAATACAACGATCTAATCTATATAAAAAAAACGATAAACAAGAAACTATTATGAACAACATCAACAAACGACAACTTTTCAACCCAATAAAACCATTTTATCCTAGGCACCCCAAAAAACCACAACTCTTGTAGCGTTTCCCATATATGGATCTTAAATTGGCTTACCTAATACACTTTTGTTGATAAGGTGTAGTAATATTCAACAAAAATTTAAAAGTTATCAAAAGTAATCTGCAAGTTTCAACCCAGTATTTAAACTTGTAAAATGGTAACAGTTCATAGCACATAAAAATAACGATAGTGAAAATCTAAGGTGTTTGTATTTTATTTATTTGAATTTTAAAATATTATTTTGGAAATCAATTATTTGAATAAATTCAAAACATGAAAGGTTACACAGGTCTAAGTTTCCAAACTGCTAAAACACTCTACCTGTCAAATGTTATTTTGATTCTACCAGTGTTAAACATGTTAAAAATAAATTGTATCTTGATGACAAATTGAGAGTAAACTGAAAAGGCACTATGTATACATCCTTTACGCATATTAGTAAATGACTTCGAATACAAATAAGAAAAAGACTGAAAAAATACGGGGAAATTTCAAAATAATTTAAAAAAAAACATTATAACTTTTATCATTTATTATAATAGTGTTTCATCAATATTCGGCTCATAAACAAAAGTACAACAAACTTTCACTGGCTTAAACTTCTGTCATTAATGTTATCAATGTATTATCATCTGTCGAATTTATTACGCAGTTCTGATATCCAATTATGATGTTCTATGGAGGGTCAAATTTGCAGTTGAAATTCATTTCAAACAATTATTTTCTAAATTTCCTTTAATCATTTGGAAGCTAAGTTTGATACTTGGAACTACCTCTATTGGGTTGATAATTGAAATGCATAAGTTGAACTCTAAACTATTCCCATTACAAAAGACGTGTTCAAACTAATTCAGTGTTCAGACTAAGAATGACATGGAGATCACTCGCACGTAGAAAGTAAAAAGTCTGATCCAAAAGGGTTCGATAGTATTGCCAACTATTCAAACGTAAATATTTGTTCCATTCAAATGTAAATTATTCATTTTCCCTTTTAACAAAATCGAACAAACAAAACAAGGCAATTATAACACTGTCAGTCTGACATGAACTACAATACTGATTTGAACTACAATACCATTCCATTGTCTATATAGTAGATTAAACTTACATTTATTAGGATAATTGATCCTAGGAAGGAGGATCACTATTTTGTCCGTGTTCAAAATATAGCCCACCTTCCATTCCGAAACAAAATATGGTTCAAGATTTAAAACATTAGAATGTTATGGAATTCTCCGAAAATTATGTTTGTGTGCGTTGATAATGTCACGCATATTCGTTATTCGATAAAAAATATTAACATTTGGATATGATAAAAAAAAATTGTGACCCCCTTTCCGATAATAAGACAAATACTTTTTATTACGTTTTAAGTTTCTTTTCCGATATGAGATCGAGGCCAACATTTATTTTGAGATCCACCCTTTTGTTTGCTTGAATTTTAGGTATTTTTACTTGTACTACGATCCGAGTCCGACAGTAATTGTAAATATATATTACCGGCTATCGATACTGCAGATGCATTTAGTAGCACATATCAAAATGTGAAATGAAAAAAATCTATATTATTATTTCAGGGCTGGTTAGGACTATCATTATAATCTATAATAATAAGTCTGACACTCAGAGACCCCACAGCTTTAAATGTAGAAAACAAACAACCGTTAGACGTGTCCTTTGAAATAATATGTAGAGGTCATGTGACCAAATATATTAGAAAACTATCACCATATTCTATTTTAATGGCAAAAAAGGCAAACTTATTCGCATATTTAAATACTCCTATTGATGACATCTAAGTAATATGAGTGAAATATTATACATTTCAAGGACATTTTTTCAATTGATCGTAAATTCAATGACTTTCATAGTTGAAAGTTGGTAAAGTTAAGATGTATGAATCTATATGGAACTACTCAATTATAATGACGTTCACAGATAAACCAACTTTTCAAAGTGTAATGTTGTACAACAGATATGAACCCTGCTTTTTCTAAATGTTACAAACATTATCAAAATGCATATTATCATGGGTAAATGCTTTAGTATTGCCAACTTGGTGGAAAATTCTCAAAAGTAAACTGTCAACTAGTTTCGACCTAATGGACGTTGAACAATGTAAACGAGTCGATTTTATTTGAGAAAAAATAAAAAATTACCTGTTTCTTCTCTTTAAAACTCCCAGATTGTCCTTGTTCCGATCAACACATAACCTCTTGTTTCTTTATATTCAATAAAACCGAACAAAACTATTCCAACAGGTTAACCAAATTCTACAATGGACTACTTTTCTCCTAAAAATAAATCTTTGTAATTATTAGGTTATGCTTTCTTCTCGGTCTGTCAGATTGCTATAAATATACCTGAGGACAGATCAACGAAAACCATTTAAACAAATTTATATAAATGATTGAATCGCTCAAAAACTTGAACGTTATATAACATTATTGCAACGAAATGTATGAGGGTCTAGATGTTATTTCGGAATAGAGAATAATGGGCAAAATAAAGAATTAAAAGAGACAAATGAGCAAGACATATAAAAATAGAGAAATGAGTTTTGCACAAACATAAAGAACTACTGTTCAAAATAAAGATTAGGTAAATTGCTTTATACTAATTTTATACTGATTATAGAAACGAACGATGCACATGATTAACATTATATAAAAATTTAATAGCAAAAGCATTGCCATGAGAAATTTACAGAAGAAGAAATATTTTAATAATAATAAAAAAGAAAGAAAATAGATATAAAGACTCTTCAAATATGAGTAGTAATTTGGTCATTTTTAGTTAAAATCTGGACGAATTTTAATTTTAAACGAAGCCTTATAAGTCTGTTATTATTCAGGTTATAACTTGATAGATACTCGTAAACAAACATATCACTGCCACTACCCAGAAAGTATGCTATTATTTATTATTAACTACACAACATGTTTGTACGTTTCTGTTATAAAGTGTATCGACAGGTAGTAGTTATTCCTAACACTAACTGCGCCCCTTTTATAGCAGATTTAATTTTGTATTGCTATGAATCTCAGTTTAATATGACTAAACCCAGTAAAAACCCGTCATTGTTACATTTGGTTAGTACATTCAACAATACCTACCGTTATCTTGATGATATTTTTTCGTTAAAAAATAAACCTCTAAATATACAACCGAAATCTACCTAAAGTAACTTTACTTAACAAAGTCAAACATAAACAGCAGTAGTTGTCCATTTCTAGATTTAGACATTTCAATTTCTAAAGAGGAACTCCATACTAAACTTAACGATGAAAGAAACGGTTTTTTTTTTCCTATCGTTAATTTCTCCTTTTTGAGACGGCGATGTTCCTTTGGGTCCATCATACGATGTATATATATCCCAACTCGTTCGTTATGTCTGTGTGGGTTGTGATGTCATTGATTTTAACGAACGTAATCAATGCTTCACTGGTAAATCATTAGGTCAGGGATTTCGTTACCATAGATTACTTAAACTTTTACTAAATTCTTTCATAGATACAAAGATTTGTTTTGAAATTCGGCTGTATCAGTAGAAAACTTATCTAAAACAGTATTTCACAATCTAAATGTTACGGTAATATTGTACAAAAATCTTTGTGATCCGGGTAAACTCAGTGAATCTTTAAACAAATTTATTCGTAAAGGTTATCTTACAAATATTGTAATCTTTTCTTTGAGTATAGTTTACATTGGCACAAATATCGATTTTGTCATCAGCAAATTAAAACATAACTAAATTTGTATTTTTGTTTTCTAGAAGGGTGTATGAATACACATCAACGTCCATTTTTATATAGATGTTAACTATAAACTTTTCTACAGCCTGTTGATACTTTTATTTTTGGCATTGCACAAGTCATGTCTTCTTTCACTGTCCATGACTTTAGAAAACTAAATCCCTGGTATGTGTTTTACTTAATTTTGGTCACTGGTTCATGCTTTTTATTATTAATTGATGTTAGCAATTTACTAGCTTCCAGTAACTACGAGTACCCTCAAATCGTACTTCAGTGTTCATTTGAACTGTTGATACAATTGAAATGTTGGGTGTTTTTTTTTTTTGTTATTTTTATATTTACTTATATATGGTTATATCTAGGATCTCTATTCATTAATTTGTTGATATTTACCAGCTTTGATAGTGTTTAGTATGACTATAAATTTGCAACTCTTTTTATCTTACTATGAACATGATGAACAACAAAACAGATTTATTTTGTAAAAAGTATTTCCGTTCTCCATATATACTGTATACCTTACAACAAAATTATTTTCTTTTACCTGCATACAATATCTATTTGGTGGCAAGGTTTTTTGTTCAAGGTAATTGTTTACTTTTTAAAATTATTTAACATCTCTCAGTGGTATACTACTATTGCCTTTATTAAATCTACTATTTATCTTATTGATTTTGTATTTGCATTGTGTCATAGATCATATGTATTCGTTCAGTGTATGTTCACTTGTGTTAATATGTCTTTTTGAATGATTTCAGTCATTTAAATGACAAGACAATATCGTTTTCGGAGAAATCTCCGGTGGTAAATTTGTTCAAATCAGTGGTCCAATTATCCCGCAGCAGTTTTAAATTACTTAAAATAAACATATATTACACAACATGCAAGTGTCTTGTACAAGGTAGTGTGTGCCAACTTTTACACGAGAATTTGACTAAATAAAGAACTTGACACAGTGTCATTATGGAGATAAATAATAATAAAGCTTACAATCTCAGAATAAGAAACATCAGAACCCATGCACAATTTTAACCATGCAAGAACAGCTTGGCTGCAGTATCGATGATAATGATCAGTCAAATGAAGGCCTAGACGAATCATTGAATAAATCAATTAATGAGATAATACAGATCCAAAGAGACAGGTAAATACACCATTTACATGTTCAGATAGTCTAGTTAAATCAACCACAATCATGATACCGAAGAGGATAACAAGACAGAAAATAAACAAATTTACGTTCTTATTAGTTCATTCTTTTGGGTTTAAGTATGTTGAAATTCAAATGAACCACAATCAGATCATTGATAATTTGGTAAATGAGGTACAGAAAATGGGAGAAAGAATAGAAACTTTAGAAGGTAGAATTCCACAAGTGACCACTAACACAAATTCTACTATTTATAAGGAGTTTCTTGAGAAAGCAATTGGTAAACAAGAAATTATGAATATTGATAGAAAACTTGACACAATTATGGTTGAGGTAAAACCAATTCAGCCGACTCTAATAAACAATATACAGATATCTGATATCCAGCTGTACACTTGATAATATTGTAACAAACCTATGGTTGTCACAAAACTGTTTATATATACTTGTTTGGCTTTATAAATATTTTGATATGAGCGTCACTGATGAGTCTTATGTAGACGAAACGCGCGTCTGGCTTACTAAATTATAATCCTGGTACCTTTGATAACAATTTTACTCGTTGAGTCATCCAGGAGGAGTGGAATCATTGTTTAACTCAACAGCAGTGTGAAGAAAAATTATTATTTGTAATACATAATAATAATATTTATTTCAGCAGTATGTGTACTTCTTCTTTCAAAAACAACAAATACACATTCATCATTCAACGATCAAAACAATGCATTGGGTGGTCAATACAAAATGTAGTTGTCAGTTCAAAGGATTTAGGATTGATTCAGAATGTCATGTTTATCTACAGGCTCTCCTATAAATTTATGTATTTTGGCACTAACGATGACGTAAGATTTAAACATCAAATCATCCAATCAAAAGCAACGTTTCTTACGTCTTTTGGCTAGTAACGTTTAGAAAGACAAACAGATTTCGTTATTCTTAAATAAAGAAACACTATTAAGTTGTCCTAACTTTGTCCTTCTTGTCCGAATTATGTTTAAAAGCGTATAAAACTAAAAGGACATTTCTACATAATGCTATTTTTAAACGGACAGTAAATTCCTTTCTCGGTACGGCGTATGAACTTATGTGTAATTTTTACAAAACCTTACACATTAGATATAATGCTTAAATGAGATCATTGAAAACCCTGTTCAATTATAAATATAGGCAATGTTAATGAAAAGGGAGGCACAGACATAATAAAAACGCAATTTATCTGCATTGATAAAGTGTTAACTTAAACAAATAATAATATAAGATCACAAAGTGAAAGTACAGAACGGTGTCATGGCAGATGTAAACAAGTTGAATCTCACGACAAGATTTTGTCAAAATAAATCACTATATGACAGAATAATCAAAGTATTTCATAGGTAATCAGTACCAAGACATACATATAAAACTGGTCCTTATTGCTTGCAAATTAAAAAAAGGTGTAAATCATGAGTATGAAAGTCAATGCATTTAACAGTGTTTGTGCACACCCGAGAAGTTGACCACCCGGCAATATTCAAATAAATATATGTTTAAATACAATTAATAACACATTAAATAATAACGGTTATATGTCATTTTTTTCCAGGGCCGTAGCGTAATGGAGGCACTTGAGGCAAATGCGTCACTTTTAAAACGACGACCAAACTTTAGAAGTGTCGTTTTTTTTTTAAATTATGTATTTTACATCATCAATATGCGAGTTTCGATTTTCAAATTATCCACTGCATAGGCGGTTCTGCCCCCCCCCCCCTTTCGTGGGAAAAATTTGGTTGATTATATAGGGAATCATTGAAGCATGACTGGAGCGCCCCCCCCCCCCCCCCCCCTTTAGGAAAAGTTCTGGATCCGCCACTGTACTGGCACACTACATACAGTGTGTCCAATCTGCAGCATCGATTGCAGCTTTTACCATAGCGGTGACGGTAAAAAAAAAAATAAGTGTTCCGAATACAAATCAAAATAAAAAAATTGAAACAAATTGTCATCACAAAACTGGTTGAAGACAGGTTATTTAAAGAGAAAACTAGATGTGTCAAAGCGACACGAATGGCCCGTCCCGAAAAGTTGAAAAATCTGCAATTTCAATAACACATGTGGACACAAAATCTGTATAACTGTGATTTTCAATAATTTATCAAAGTCAAAGCCTGTAATTTCAGTAAAAATTAGCGGAGCGGAACGAAACTTGATCTGTAACTCATCATGGTTAACTCATATACCAAAAATCAGCCCAATATCTGAAAGCATTTAGAAAAAAAGTCTATAATTGTGATTTTCAACAGTTTATCAAAGTCCAAAGCCTGTAATTTCAGCAAAAATTAGCGGAGCGGAACGAAACTTGATCTGTAACTCATCATGGTTAACTCATATACCAAAAATCAGCCCATTATCTGAAGGCGTTTAGTAAAAAAGTCTGTATAACTGTGATTTTCAACATTTTCTCAAAGTCCAGGGCCCGTATGCATAAAGCTACTTAAGTTAAGATTTTCCTTAGTAAACACTTAAGTTAAGGAAACTCCGCCCTTTTTATCTAAGTGGTATGCATAAAAAATCTTAAACTAAGTATTTCCTAAGTAAAATCTTAGTTGTTTTAAGTCACGCCCACAAAACTTAAGTGGTATGCATAAAACTCCTTATACTAAGGAAACGCCTAAGATAACACTTAAGTCTAAGTTACCTAGTATAGAGCTACCTTAAATTTTCAAAAATAGTTAAAAATTAGTCGAAAGTTTGCGTTTTTGGTAGAACATTATTATGTTACCTACAATTTGATTGATTAATATATATATCAGTAATAAACTAATTATTCGTTTATTTTTTGCTAAATAATAAGTAAATATTAAAGATCATCGTTATTTTCTTCGAATCACGTATACTCAACAAATCAAGAGATAACAGTGGGTAGTTATATCGGTCATTTTCAAAAAATGTCGAATTTTCAGTACACCCATGCTAAATTTTTTATTTCTAATGGAAATTTCAGTTGTAATGGTTTAAATGAAAGCTTGTCGGATTTGTGATTCAGAACATTAATAATAAACACACTTTACATCTATTTTGATAAGATTAAACTGCATTTAAGTCCGATTTTGGGGGTATTTGTGTGCGTACATTGTCAGAAAAACACATTTCAAATGATTTTTTTCCGATTTTCTGATCGCCTTGATATCTGCAAAAGGAACTTTTTAAGAACGTTAATTATAATTCTAACGAAAAATCGTAGCTTCTTTATCATTGTATGTAACAGATTATCTACAAACTAAATTCAATCAGCGTACAGGAGGTTCATGTCTATCCTGTTACCGCTACTTAAATCAGTCGTTAAATTATTCTCCCTATGAATATTGAATCAGTCAGTGTTGATTTCAAAAATGCAAAGTAATCTTTACATTTAAAACGCCTCGTTTCTTGAACAACAGTGTAGAGAAAAGAAATTTCAAGACATTTAAAGAAACAAAAATAGAGCGTACTTTTTTTCATGTCTATGCTGTTACCAACCATTTTGATTAATTACGATAACAGTATGGTTGTAAAAAGTGCAATAACGTGTTGGAAACCAAATTCACAATAGAAAACCATAATCACTTCACCAAAGGGAGTAGTTATTTCACAACAGCAATCAAAAACGAAGAAATTTGTCTATCCTGTTATGTCTATCCTGTTACTATGGTTGCTATGGTTACAGTAACAGGATAGACAATTATAGACAAAAACGTCGTTAAATTTTTTATCTTAACATGTAGGTGGAAAACGAATGAAATATTTCATTGTTTGAACTCATCTTAAGGTTATAACGTCTTAATCTTACCAATTAAGCATTTGCAAGTACAATACTGATATCGGTAACAGGATAGACAAAAAGGTAACAGGATAGACTTTTATATAGTGATATATCAGAAACGTACGTTCCTGTTACCAACGAAATAAATAGAAAAGTAAATTACCTTATGAGAGATTTACTTGATGTTGGGTTTATTTGAAACGGTGAAAAAAGGCCGAACAATATAAATTGCTATCTTAGACTTGCATTACTGGTGGAAATTTTTACAACCTTTGAAAACCAATTTTTACAGCCATTTTTCAGTACAACCTAGAAAATTGGCAAATAATCTATTATTTTACAGAATGAATATATATAGAAGTTTATTCTCTTGAAAACCATCTAATTGGTAAGGTAAAACAAGCTTAACATTTTATCTAAACCTTTTCTTAATAACCCAAAATTTCTTTTGAAAATGGTAACAGGATAGACAAAATATTGTACCACCGATCAAAAAATGTTTCAAGATATTCTTGTATGACATCATTAAGATTGCATCTTTTAATATGTTGTTCTTAAAGTACTGTTTGTTTTGATTTGCTTATGTAGAGGGTTGTTTGGATAAGTAACTTTCAATAAATTTTTCAATTTCAAAATTCGACATTTTTTGAAAATGACCCATATATACTATTTCCTAATCTCGATGTTATGTATACCGAAAAGTACTGAGTGTTACACACATGTAATTCATGGTACTTTTTTTCTTTTGTTTACTTTGTACGTGCACGGTTTTTTTTTTAATTACTAAAACCACACTTTATACATGTGTGGGGGTGGTTTCTGTTTTGCCGGGTGGATGGGGTTGGGGATGGGGTGGTGCGTCATTTGAACTTTCAATTCAGTTTTATTCTAAAGATGTAGGGCATACCCTAATGTTTTGTTCACTTACCGGGACAAAATCGAAAAGTTTTAAGACCTACCCAGAGGTGGATTTCTTTCATAAAAAAGGGGGGGGGGATATGAAACAATTAGGTTGATTGTTTGGAATCACTGTTACGGCAGTCAGAAGTACCCATGGAATTTGTCGGTTATATAAGGTATTTGTGATACCTTACTCGTTTTAAATTATTTTTTCATATTACCTTATATATTCAGAGAGATATATTGCGGTTCGAAAATATTTCTAAGTTCGTTAAGATGTTGAGAATATACTTACTGTAATAATTTGTTTTAGTAAAGATTGTAGGACTTTTGAAATATACCCTAGTTTGTATATGGATTTCTGGAAAACAATCTACCCTCCCCCTTTTTTTGTTGTAAAAGGGAAGTGATAAAAATGTTAATTTCACATCAAAATAGATTTTTTTTAAACTATAAGCAAATGTAGGCAAGGGTTCTGGACAGGGAGATGGCAGCGCATAATAAGCTCAACGATAAGTGAACATTTTATTGAAAAAAAGTGTTTTGTAAAATTATTTGTTAGCGCATGCATGCTTACAATGCTGTACTCAGTCTTGTGCTACGCCACTGATTTAACCTTGATCATGTTTTGTTAAGAGTTTAAAACATATTGTTGTCTCCAGAAAATATTACACCCATGAAAGATAATTAAAGATTAAGTAGAGGAAAGTTTTGGATTACCAATGCTCATTCGTCAAAGCATCAACCATAAAAAGCGTTGTCTTATATGCGCCAATTGTTCATCATTAAACTATGTTACGTTCTATTGAATTGTTTTACATGCCTATATCAATTTAACCCCAGCTCTTTAAAATAAAAGCATGCATTGATCAATAAATTAAAATAATCATAACAAACTTTTACACGGATGAGTACATGTGATGAGCTAATATTTATCATACGGTAACTAGAGAAAGGTTCCGATTTAAGTATTCCTTAATTAAGTGAATACTTAAGTAAGTTTATGCATACCATTTAAGAATTTGACTTAACTAAGGAAATTCTTAGTGAAATCTAAGTTTAAGGAATACTTAAGTTAAGATGTTTTATGCATACGGCCCCAGAGCCCGTAATTTCGGCAAAAATTAGTGGAGCGATCGAATCTTAAACTTGATCTGTATCTCATCATGGTTAACTCACATACCAAAAATCAGCCCAATATCTGAAGGCGTTTAGAAAAAAACCTCCGTATAATGGTTTGTTGCGGAATGACGGAATGACGGAATAACGGAATAAAATAATTTCGGAATTTCGGACAATGGTAAACTATATGGCACCGACAACTTCGTTGCGGGTCCATAAAAAGATGAAAAAGGTAACTTGTGAGTATAAACACCCCTATAAGTATGCTGGCTTATTACTTTCCTTGGTTTATTTTTGAATCGATAACGCTATAGTTACCAATGTTTACACTATCAACTCACTGAACACCAAATGCTAATCGATAAAATAATTCTTAAAACAAAATCATGAAGCGCCTTTTCTATGGATGTCTTTAATATATAAGGCAATTCATGATTTTTATTTATCTTTAATAAAAGTATGGAATATATTTTTTGTATTGTTTGAAAATATTTTTCTCGTGTTTCTTTTTCTGATTATGATCAGCTTTGTCTGGTTGTATGCTAGCGTGTTCCATTGATTCTAGTGCGGCAGGTGGTGGGTTCGAACCCATGTAGGTCAAACCAATGACTTGAAAATTGGTAGAATAATGTGTCCAGGTAGGTTGACATGTCTTCC
The DNA here is from genome assembly GCF_965363235.1 of Mytilus galloprovincialis. Classification (NCBI taxonomy): domain Eukaryota; kingdom Metazoa; phylum Mollusca; class Bivalvia; order Mytilida; family Mytilidae; genus Mytilus; species Mytilus galloprovincialis. Next base: position 28,023,905 of record NC_134847.1, on the reverse strand, counting down.
AGCGGAATGTTTACAGGTAACTTGTGATCACTTGTGACATTGGCACGTCAAAAATCCGGTTAAGTAAAAATGTTGGTGTAGTCTTCCTTGTACCTATTTGTTTGAAAACCTGGGAACGGGCTACCACGGGTAGTGACAGGCTTTGTGGGCTTGCCATGCTCCATGTGCATAGGAATGATACAGTTGACAAAGAACCTGTGTTGAAGCTTTTCAATAGTACAGGTCAAAGGAGAATCGGAAAGTTTTGGTTGACCAACAGAGATTAACTTTAACATTGAAACTTGTTTTGTTACTTACTAGGCTAGCTAATAAAAAAAAACGCATTTCTGTTATATTTGTTTTGTTTCTTATTATAAATAAATTGACCTTTCCCATAGTAATGCTGAAATAAGCTTCTCCCGTTTCAGGCACCCGAACCCCCCTAAAAAAAATCGCCTAGCTTCGCTCGGCTCACAATTTCCTCAGTTGAGATGGACATGCGCTACGGCCTTGTTTTCTTTAACAGTATTTCCTTTATCACTGTGTATCATCGCCACCGGAAATTGGGTACTAACGAAGCGGAGAGAAATAGAAAAAAAAGTAAACAAGTTAAGAATTCATTCAATTTAAAGCATTTCCACTCATGTGATGAGGGTGCCGCTTAAGAAATGATTTTCTGATATATAATTCTTTAAATTATTAGGCCGATAAGTACAAAATTGATACAAGATTTTGAGTAATACTCCAAAACTTGCCACTTAGTACCGGAAAATTTCGAGGTCGATCATCCTCTGTCGCCCCATTCTCAAGATATTGAACTGTTTTTCATTATTTTTCCAGACACGTTTTTAGATTATTAAAGTGTGGCATCATATTTACTGAAATTTGTTGTCAAAAACATGTTTTTTAAAGAATATGGACAAAAACATTGTTTGTTTGTTGTACGGCGAATTGCAGGACGTTGTACGGCGAATTGCAAAATAACAACTTTTGTCTGTACGGCGTCTTGCAATATATTATAATTTTAAGAGGAAATTAATCGCTTTTTAGATAATATCAAGTGACGATATTTTGTTGATATCAAAGCTTTACAGGCTTACAAATATACCAAATGTCTTACTTATCAAATATTATTAAATATATGCCGTTAATTCAGTTCAGAAGGCCTCGTTGCGTACCGCTTTTTGATTTTGTACAAAAAGGTTTTTTTCAACCATATTATCCTAAATACATTTATATATCGTTATACTATACTAACGACTGTGGTCTTATTTGTTGTTAGGTTGAAATTGTGTAAGTTCAATAAAATAAACCGTCCATTCATCTTTTGTTGGTGCTGGCTTTTTTTTTATAGATAAAAACAGTGGAGATGTGGTATGATAGCAAATAAGATAACTATCCATCAGGATAAAATAAAGTGTATGCAAGCAATTATATGCTATCGTACGGCCTTCAACAACGAAAATTCGTACCTTATAGTCGGCTATAAAAGCACCGACAGAAAAATGTGGAAGGACTCAACAAGAAAACTAACGGCCTAACTCATGATATACAGTGTAACAAAACAATTTATGAAAACAACAAATCAGATAGAGATGAAGCAACGACAACCACCGAACCACAGGATCGAGAATTCGGACAGACAAAATTAAGAAAAGACTTTGTTTTCATCGAAAGTAAAGAGAAACAAATCGTGAATTGCATTTCGAATTAATTTTCTTGTCAGTTTCTTTTTGAAAAAATTTATTTGTATACATCTTAAATGGTGTTTCTATCTAATTCATTTTATCTAATGCATAATTAGATGGAGGAGGGGTCCGTTAACATGTTAACAACACCCCGATTTTGGCAAAAGCAGTTAACAACAAATTTTAAATGCTGATAAGAGTTAACAGCAACTTTAATTTACCCTTTTTTCCAAACGAACCCAAAAGCAATGAAAAGGGCAAGTGCATATCTTCAATGTATTCAAAAGTTTGATATAAAAAAAAGCCTTGGTCCATCTTTACATTTCTGAAGTCTTAGACTAGAAAATTTGACATCAATTTGAGAAGCTTATAGTCCTCATTTTTCGGCCTCGTCTACCAGGCCACACTGTTCAGTTATTTTACGAATTGCAAATTGAAAAGGTAATTTATTTTTCACAATTCCGTCCAGGTACTCTGGGTCAATATAACTTATCAAACATTCCATAATAATCTGAATTATTTTCATCATAGGACTGACCAGAGTTTTAGCTGGATAAGAAGTGGCCTTTCCTTTTTAACGTTTTGGGTACATTACAAATAGAAGGCAGATATAACTACATTGGTTAGACGTATAAAGAGGGGCATGAGATATCCCTAAACATGTTTAACACTGCCGCATTTGTTGCACCTGCATGACCCAACTTGAGTCCGTAACCTTTGCTACATTTGTATATAGTCTTTTATTTCATTTTTTAAATTTTGGTTCATTTATATGTTTCAAGAAACAAACATTGAACTTCTACCCCCTTTTTATAGAATGATTGCTCATTTAGGAAACAGCTTCAGGTATATCAATACACAGTTACAAGTGTAGTTTCGCATTATAGCCATGGCGAATTTTCTAAATATGAAAGTTTTTGTACAATTGAATTGATTTTTAGATAGTTGAATAATAATATAGCCTTCCTAGTGGGTTTATATGAACACTTAGATTGTTTTTAGCATGTTTTATAAGACATTTTCCGGTTTGAACGTCCATACGTTCCTATCCGTACCGCCATAGATTTAGAAATTTTGTATTGTTTTTCAACAAAGATTTGACGCTCGATCTTTTCAATTTTATGGAGAAAAAAAAAACAGCAGAAATGCATATGATTTTTTTTTTACCTTTTGATAGATATATGTCTACGGTTTTAGGAAAGGTATCACTCTTATTGATTGAAATTTTTCTTTGGACCAAATTTTTGAGATCTTTGTGACATGTTCAACCCCCTATTTTGCAATATTTGGTATCAAATAAATGCTGATTGTTGCCATGGTTAAACAAACAAAAAAAGATTATATTTCACCATTATTACTATTGGAAATCAATCTATGGACGATTCTCTTTCCATAAATATACACATGCATAACTCAAATAGTAAGCCTTATTTATTAGGAAGAAAGGGAAAGAGGGTGTTTAAAAATTATGAGTGTCATTTCTAAGTTTTTTTCCTATCTGTGAATTGACACCCCACCCTAGTGCATAATTTTCTCGTTGCGTTGGGTTTTTTCTTCTATTTGGTCGGGCTTCTGTTTCTTTGACATTTTCCTCATTCCAATTCTCAATTTTATCAAGGATTTACTATACTCAAAGATTTTTTAAAGACATGTACAGTTACATATATGCTGTTTATGTCACTCCTCTGCGGAAGCAACGTAAAGAAAGAGATGGACAGCCGATTTTAATGTGATTCTTGTAAATAACAGTTAAGATCAGTTAACAGAGAAAATAATGTCAAAAACAGTGAACACTTTAAGTATTAAGTAACAGATAACAGGAATCTCAATTTCAAATAAACAGTTAACAACATTGCAAATTTTAACAAAACGATTACAGACAGTGGGTCGAAAACAGTTAACAGTTTTTAAAATTTATCAGTCAAATAACAGTTTTAAACAAATTAAAACCTTGAAAAGGACAAAAACAGTTTAATATAAAAGGGTACCCCCCCCCCCCCCCAACCTTAGATATTTGAACTTAATACTTTATTTTCTTTGAAAGGACGGTAAATAACTATTCTAAAATTAGCAAGTTGCCGTACAGCTGAAAACAAGTTGCCATACAGTAAATTTGTCAACACGAGTAAGTTGCCGTACCCTAGACTTTATTTTTTATGGTCTATATTCTTTAAAATACATCTTTTTGACAACAAATTTCAGTAAATATGATGCCACACTATAATAATCTAAAAACGTGTCTGGAAAGATAACGAAAAACAGTTCAGTATCTTGAGAATGGGGCGACAGAGGACGATCGACCTCGAAATTTTCCGGTACTAAGTGGCAAGTTTTGGAGTATTACACAAAATCTTGTATTAATTTTGTACTTATCGGCCTAATAATTTAAAGAATTATATATCAGAAAATCATTTCTTAAGCGGCACCCTCATCACATGAGTGGAAATGCTTTAAATTGAATGAATTCTTAACTTGTTTACTTTTTTTTCTATTTCTCTCCGCTTCGTTAGTACCCAATTTCCGGTGGCGATGATACACAGTGTTTATATAGTTTGTGTTCCAAATATCTTGATTTGCAAAATATAAATAAGAAACATTGTTTATAAAATTGCATGTAGTAATAAGTTATTAAAAAAGATAAAAATCAAATTTTATATAAAACATATTGAATAAAAATAAATTACCTTGTGAAGGTTGCCCGTAGTTTCATCGAACAGGAATAAATTCTGAACATTCTGCCAGTAAAACTATTTCTGTCTATCTATTATAGTTTTCAATGTCTGATGAGACTTTGCCTGGATCGTTTTCTGTTCTTTTTTTAGCTACAGTGTATTAGTCATAGTTGTGATTCCGCTCCTCGACTCGCTGAAAGCTACTTTCCCGCAAATTTTGAAGGTATATGTCTAGGTTATGTCTAGGATTACGATTGGATTTTTTGTGAAAAGTTTGTGACAAATACAAAATAAGTAGACAATATAATAAAAACTCACATATATATATATATATATATATATATATATATAAGTATGCCTAAACCAGTGACAACTCCATGACAGATTTCATCCATCAGATAGCAAGTATTTTACCGAAGTCGAGATTAGCAGCCACAAGTCCCTTAGCAATGAGGACAGTTATACTGTATAATCGGCTATAAAAGTCTCCGACATGCACAAATGCGAAATAATTTAAACCAGAAAACCTACGGCATAATTTATAATAAAAAAATCATGAAAAACAAATATGATAGACATAACCCAGCGACAACTAAATTCAAAGATCCCGAATATTCAGATAGCACAATAAGTATGGCGGCGTTATACTTGTTTGTAAGCGCTCCACTTTCCCTAACTCGGGACAGTGGTGTATCTGTCCAACATAAGACAAAAATGTAAACATCAGTAGCAGTATTTGTTAACTAACAAAATGGGTACGCAGACCAAATAAAAAATATAAAATGAAGCACCGAAATAAGAGAACTCGAAGTAGCTACTTTAATAGATGATGACATATGTATGGGAAACATGCAGTTTTGTTTCCAGCTATACACAAGAAGCTATATAGGTTTATATATAGCTCCACTAAATCCAGTTTTGATTCCAATTCAGACCAATTTAAACAGGTCGAAATAAAATCAGTCGATAGATATAAGAAGATGTGGTATGAGTATCAATGAGACAACTCTCCAGGTTAAAGTACGGTCTTAAACACGGAGCATTGGGTCACACATAACAGCAAGCTATAAAGGACTCAAAAAATGACAAGTGTAAACCCTTTCCAACGGGTAAATCAACGGTTTAATCTATATAAAAAACGAGAAAGCTAGAGAAACTCTTATGAACCACATCAATAAAGGACAACAATAATTTGAACAATCAGATTCCTGCATGACTGATATTACTCTATAATCTTTTAAAAGATGCATGAAAGAGATTTAAATCTTGCAGAAACTAATGATTTGAATAGTTATAATTAATTCTAATGGATAAGAAAGGAGAAAAGTAGACTAGGAAGTAGAAAAATAAGACATAATAAAAAAATTAATGGCGCGTGCAAGTTCAAGACGACAAGGTCAAATCCCAGTGGTGTGTTAGTTTTATGATTGTGGGAATACTTTAGAATGGAAATGTAAAGATTGTAAACTATTATTATGTAACACATGTAAAGACGGAGTCCATCTAAACATCTTCAAGAATCATACAGGTATTCATATTGACGATTTGCATGCTATAGAAAAACTTAAATTGAACACCTGTATAAAAATAATATTTCCAAAGTGTCTTGAAGCTGAAACTCCTCAGCAACAAGAGTTAAATGAAGAAGAATATTATACAATTTGCTGGCTAAAATTAGAACGTAAACGGAACAATAACATTAGGTTTGAAATATTAAAATATTACGTATCAAATCTTACCTATATCACTTTTTAGAGATATGTTCTGATAGTTCTGTGTGGTTTGGAGACACGCTCAAATCAGAGTTACAACTAGTTAAACTGATGGGTAACAGAACAGGACAAATATCAAGTCTTAGCACAAAGATCTATGGAATAGCAAAACCCCATTCCAATAATCTTATTATTGCAGCAGACGAGACTACACTTTGACAGGTCAGATAACGGATACACGGATTGACTTAAAACCATTGTTTCCGACCAGTATTCATCTCTACCACGATTATCGAGCCATTATAGGTACAAAGTCTCCAGGGCAGGGATTCCCCGTCACAGGAAGACGTGAGCTGGTTGAAATGGATCAAGAAGGGAATAAACTTAAGGAATATAAACATGACAATCTTAGCAAACCATTATTTACCTACCCTGAGTTTACTACAAGTACCAGTAATGGCAATATATGTGTGGTGGATATATAAGATGATAAAGGTAGAGGTAGAGTTGTGGTGTTTGCACAAAGAGGAGCCATTCTAGGGATTTACACTGGTTATTATCCTCGAGGTCCAAAACCTAACAAATAGATAATAAGGTTTAGGCAGTATTTGGCCACAGCTTTATCTTGAATAAAATATAACATATATGATATATAATATGTATTTAAATTGGCAATCTTGCTCTGAAATATATTTATCAATGTCTGTATTTAATATATATGTAAATTATAATGTGGCTACCGCAAATTATGGCAGACCACTAATATAAATATATTTAAGTAATATGTCTGGTACGAGAAGTTGACTGATGAGCCCTGGTAATCAGAGGCTATCATTACTGTTCACTGAATATATGAATGTTAAATCCAGCGCAGCGAAATGTGCTCTGCCAATGTCCACTTTTACATCTACATTATGTTCACAAGTTGTCTCCTACTCTCCCATCTCAGTACCATTAGCAAAAATAAGCTGAAATATAACTTAAAAGCAGTATCTGGTTTCTTACTTCCATTCAGAAAAAATACACATGTAACACAAAATTAATTTACATTGGGAGGGTGGTGGGTTTGTAGCGTTGTCGTTTTTGTATGGATTCGTGTTTGTCGATGTGTTATTTTGGTAGCGTAAATTACGTGAAATCCATATTCAAATGGCACAAAGAAAACAAACCACAACACAAAGTTTCAAATCAAATCACTATGTAATCTGTTAAATGTATATCAGTTTGACATAATAAAACAGTTGAACAATAATCCTAATTCACTAACACAATATTACTCTCAATACTTCTAACTAACAATCTATCTATTCTCTTACTCTGTCTGTTACACTCTGATCTCTCTCGCATCCCCTTATATATATATTTACAGGCGGTATCCCGACGGTTCCAAAGATAGGGTACCGGGCGGTTCTGTAGATACCGGGCGGTACCTCAACGGTTCTAAAGATTGGCTACCGGGCGGTACCCTGACAGTTCCAAAGATGGGGTACCGGGAGGTTCTTAAGATACCGGGCGGTGAATTTAAATGAATTATAGATACAGTTCAATTAAATAAAAATACTGGGCATTGCCCTGTAGAAATGTAATTTAACCCAAATGTATTAAAAAGAAAGACATCTTACATAATAATTATTTATACAGTCTAACTAAAATCGCTACAAGAAGATTATTTTCTCGTCCAATTTTCGTCTGCTGCAATCTTGCCGACGTATTTCGAAAAGACCAAAGCGAGGTTGCGATCAAACTAATCACACAAATGTTAAATACCCAACAGTGAACCACCACCTGCCCAAATTAAAATCTTCGAGTTTGTACCCAATGGATAACGGGCTTTAAAATTGTAGATTTTAAATCCTTTTATCCTCGAGGCCCAAAACATAACAAATAGATAATAAGGTTTTGGCAGTATTTGGCCACAGCTTTATCTTGAATAAAATATAACATATATGATATATAATATGTATTTAAATTGGCAATCTTGCTCTGAAATATATTTATCAATGTCTGTATTTAATATATATGTAAATTATAATGTGGCTACCGCAAATTATGGCAGACCACTAATATAAATATATTTAAGTAATATGTCTGGTACGAGAAGTTGACTGATGAGCCCTGGTAATCAGAGGCTATCATTACTGTTCACTGAATATATGAATGTTAAATCCAGCGCAGCGAAATGTGCTCTGCCAATGTCCACTTTTACATCTACATTATGTTCACAAGTTGTCTCCTACTCTCCCATCTCAGTACCATTAGCAGAAATAAGCTGAAATATAAACTTAAAAGCAGCATTTTGTTTCTTACTTCCATTCAGAAAAAATACACATGTAACACAAAATTAATTTACATTGGGAGGGTGGTGGGTTTGTAGCGTTGTCGTTTTTGTATGGATTCGTGTTTGTCGATGTGTTATTTTGGTAGCGTAAATTACGTGAAATCCATATTCAAATGGCACAAAGAAAACAAACCACAACACAAAGTTTCAAATCAAATCACTATGTAATCTGTTAAATGTATATCAGTTTGACATAATAAAACAGTTGAACAATAATCCTAATTCACTAACACAATATTACTCTCAATACTTCTAACTAACAATCTATCTATTCTCTTACTCTGTCTGTTACACTCTGATCTCTCTCGCATCCCCTTATATACATATTTACAGGCGGTATCCCGACGGTTCCAAAGATAGGGTACCGTGCGGTTCTGTAGATACCGGGCGGTACCTCAACGGTTCTAAAGATTGGCTACCGGGTGGTACCCTGACAGTTCCAAAGATGGGGTACCGGGAGGTTCTTAAGATACCGGGCGGTGAATTTAAATGAATTATAGATACAGTTCAATTAAATAAAAATACTGGGCATTGCCCTGTAGAAATGTAATTTAACCCAAATGTATTAAAAAGAAAGACATCTTACATAATAATTATTTATACAGTTTAACTAAAATCGCTACAAGAAGATTATTTTCTCGTCCAATTTTCGTCTGCTGCAATCTTGCCGACGTATTTCGAAAAGACCAAAGCGAGGTTGCGATCAAACTAATCACACAAATGTTAAATACCCAACAGTGAACCACCACCTGCCCAAATTAAAATCTTCGAGTTTGTACCCAATGGATAACGGGCTTTAAAATTGTAGATTTTAAATCCTTTTATCCTCGAGGCCCAAAACATAACAAATAGATAATAAGGTTTTGGCAGTATTTGGCCACAGCTTTATCTTGAATAAAATATAACATATATGATATATAATATGTATTTAAATTGGCAATCTTGCTCTGAAATATATTTATCAATGTCTGTATTTAATATATATGTAAATTATAATGTGGCTACCGCAAATTATGGCAGACCACTAATATAAATATATTTAAGTAATATGTCTGGTACGAGAAGTTGACTGATGAGCCCTGGTAATCAGAGGCTATCATTACTGTTCACTGAATATATGAATGTTAAATCCAGCGCAGCGAAATGTGCTCTGCCAATGTCCACTTTTACATCTACATTATGTTCACAAGTTGTCTCCTACTCTCCCATCTCAGTACCATTAGCAGAAATAAGCTGAAATATAAACTTAAGAGCAGCATTTTGTTTCTTACTTCCATTCAGAAAAAATACACATGTAACACAAAATTAATTTACATTGGGAGGGTGGTGGGTTTGTAGCGTTGTCGTTTTTGTATGGATTCGTGTTTGTCGATGTGTTATTTTGGTAGCGTAAATTACGTGAAATCCATATTCAAATGGCACAAAGAAAACAAACCACAACACAAAGTTTCAAATCAAATCACTATGTAATCTGTTAAATGTATATCAGTTTGACATAATAAAACAGTTGAACAATAATCCTAATTCACTAACACAATATTACTCTCAATACTTCTAACTAACAATCTATCTATTCTCTTACTCTGTCTGTTACACTCTGATCTCTCTCGCATCCCCTTATATACATATTTACAGGCGGTATCCCGACGGTTCCAAAGATAGGGTACCGGGCGGTTCTGTAGATACCGGGCGGTACCTCAACGGTTCTAAAGATTGGCTACCGGGTGGTACCCTGACAGTTCCAAAGATGGGGTACCGGGAGGTTCTTAAGATACCGGGCGGTGAATTTAAATGAATTATAGATACAGTTCAATTAAATAAAAATACTGGGCATTGCCCTGTAGAAATGTAATTTAACCCAAATGTATTAAAAAGAAAGACATCTTACATAATAATTATTTATACAGTTTAACTAAAATCGCTACAAGAAGATTATTTTCTCGTCCAATTTTCGTCTGCTGCAATCTTGCCGACGTATTTCGAAAAGACCAAAGCGAGGTTGAGATCAAACTAATCACACAAATGTTAAATACCCAACAGTGAACCACCACCTGCCCAAATTAAAATCTTCGAGTTTGTACCCAATGGATAACGGGCTTTAAAATTGTAGATTTTAAATCCTTTTATCCTCGAGGCCCAAAACATAACAAATAGATAATAAGGTTTTGGCAGTATTTGGCCACAGCTTTATCTTGAATAAAATATAACATATATGATATATAATATGTATTTAAATTGGCAATCTTGCTCTGAAATATATTTATCAATGTCTGTATTTAATATATATGTAAATTATAATGTGGCTACCGCAAATTATGGCAGACCACTAATATAAATATATTTAAGTAATATGTCTGGTACGAGAAGTTGACTGATGAGCCCTGGTAATCAGAGGCTAACATTACTGTTCACTGAATATATGAATGTTAAATCCAGCGCAGCGAAATGTGCTCTGCCAATGTCCACTTTTACATCTACATTATGTTCACAAGTTGTCTCCTACTCTCCCATCGCAGTACCATTAGCAGAAATAAGCTGAAATATAAACTTAAAAGCAGTATTTTGTTTCTTACTTCCATTCAGAAAAAATACACATGTAACACAAAATTAATTTACATTGGGAGGGTGGTGGGTTTGTAGCGTTGTCGTTTTTGTATGGATTCGTGTTTGTCGATGTGTTATTTTGGTAGCGTAAATTACGTGAAATCCATATTCAAATGGCACAAAGAAAACAAACCACAACACAAAGTTTCAAATCAAATCACTATGTAATCTGTTAAATGTATATCAGTTTGACATAATAAAACAGTTGAACAATAATCCTAATTCACTAACACAATATTACTCACAATACTTCTAACTAACAATCTATCTATTCTCTTACTCTGTCTGTTACACTCTGATCTCTCTCGCATCCCCTTATATACATATTTACAGGCGGTATCCCGACGGTTCCAAAGATAGGGTACCGGGCGGTTCTGTAGATACCGGGCGGTACCTCAACGGTTCTAAAGATTGGCTACCGGGCGGTACCCTGACAGTTCCAAAGATGGGGTACCGGGAGGTTCTTAAGATACCGGGCGGTGAATTTAAATGAATTATAGATACAGTTCAATTAAATAAAAATACTGGGCATTGCCCTGTAGAAATGTAATTTAACCCAAATGTATTAAAAAGAAAGACATCTTACATAATAATTATTTATACAGTCTAACTAAAATCGCTACAAGAAGATTATTTTCTCGTCCAATTTTCGTCTGCTGCAATCTTGCCGACGTATTTCGAAAAGACCAAAGCGAGGTTGCGATCAAACTAATCACACAAATGTTAAATACCCAACAGTGAACCACCACCTGCCCAAATTAAAATCTTCGAGTTTGTACCCAATGGATAACGGGCTTTAAAATTGTAGATTTTAAATCCTTTTATCCTCGAGGCCCAAAACATAACAAATAGATAATAAGGTTTTGGCAGTATTTGGCCACAGCTTTATCTTGAATAAAATATAACATATATGATATATAATATGTATTTAAATTGGCAATCTTGCTCTGAAATATATTTATCAATGTCTGTATTTAATATATATGTAAATTATAATGTGGCTACCGCAAATTATGGCAGACCACTAATATAAATATATTTAAGTAATATGTCTGGTACGAGAAGTTGACTGATGAGCCCTGGTAATCAGAGGCTATCATTACTGTTCACTGAATATATGAATGTTAAATCCAGCGCAGCGAAATGTGCTCTGCCAATGTCCACTTTTACATCTACATTATGTTCACAAGTTGTCTCCTACTCTCCCATCTCAGTACCATTAGCAGAAATAAGCTGAAATATAAACTTAAAAGCAGCATTTTGTTTCTTACTTCCATTCAGAAAAAATACACATGTAACACAAAATTAATTTACATTGGGAGGGTGGTGGGTTTGTAGCGTTGTCGTTTTTGTATGGATTCGTGTTTGTCGATGTGTTATTTTGGTAGCGTAAATTACGTGAAATCCATATTCAAATGGCACAAAGAAAACAAACCACAACACAAAGTTTCAAATCAAATCACTATGTAATCTGTTAAATGTATATCAGTTTGACATAATAAAACAGTTGAACAATAATCCTAATTCACTAACACAATATTACTCTCAATACTTCTAACTAACAATCTATCTATTCTCTTACTCTGTCTGTTACACTCTGATCTCTCTCGCATCCCCTTATATACATATTTACAGGCGGTATCCCGACGGTTCCAAAGATAGGGTACCGGGCGGTTCTGTAGATACCGGGCGGTACCTCAACGGTTCCAAAGATTGGCTACCGGGCGGTACCCTGACAGTTCCAAAGATGGGGTAACGGGAGGTTCTTAAGATACCGGGCGGTGAATTTAAATGAATTATAGATACAGTTCAATTAAATAAAAATACTGGGCATTGCCCTGTAGAAATGTAATTTAACCCAAATGTATTAAAAAGAAAGACATCTTACATAATAATTATTTATACAGTCTAACTAAAATCGCTACAAGAAGATTATTTTCTCGTCCAATTTTCGTCTGCTGCAATCTTGCCGACGTATTTCGAAAAGACCAAAGCGAGGTTGCGATCAAACTAATCACACAAATGTTAAATACCCAACAGTGAACCACCACCTGCCCAAATTAAAATCTTCGAGTTTGTACCCAATGGATAACGGGCTTTAAAATTGTAGATTTTAAATCCTTTTATCCTCGAGGCCCAAAACATAACAAATAGATAATAAGGTTTTGGCAGTATTTGGCCACAGCTTTATCTTGAATAAAATATAACATATATGATATATAATATGTATTTAAATTGGCAATCTTGCTCTGAAATATATTTATCAATGTCTGTATTTAATATATATGTTAATTATAATGTGGCTACCGCAAATTATGGCAGACCACTAATATAAATATATTTAAGTAATATGTCTGGTACGAGAAGTTGACTGATGAGCCCTGGTAATCAGAGGCTATCATTACTGTTCACTGAATATATGAATGTTAAATCCAGCGCAGCGAAATGTGCTCTGCCAATGTCCACTTTTACATCTACATTATGTTCACAAGTTGTCTCCTACTCTCCCATCTCAGTACCATTAGCAAAAATAAGCTGAAATATAACTTAAAAGCAGTATCTGGTTTCTTACTTCCATTCAGAAAAAATACACATGTAACACAAAATTAATTTACATTGGGAGGGTGGTGGGTTTGTAGCGTTGTCGTTTTTGTATGGATTCGTGTTTGTCGATGTGTAATTTTGGTAGCGTAAATTACGTGAAATCCATATTCAAATGGCACAAAGAAAACAAACCACAACACAAAGTTTCAAATCAAATCACTATGTAATCTGTTAAATGTATATCAGTTTGACATAATAAAACAGTTGAACAATAATCCTAATTCACTAACACAATATTACTCTCAATACTTCTAACTAACAATCTATCTATTCTCTTACTCTGTCTGTTACACTCTGATCTCTCTCGCATCCCCTTATATACATATTTACAGGCGGTATCCCGACGGTTCCAAAGATAGGGTACCGGGCGGTTCTGTAGATACCGGGCGGTACCTCAACGGTTCCAAAGATTGGCTACCGGGCGGTACCCTCACAGTTCCAAAGATGGGGTAACGGGAGGTTCTTATATGTTAAATCCAGCGCAGCGAAATGTGCCAAATTGTCCGATAAGATCAGAGTAACAACTTGATCTGATTGGACAACCGCCACTGAAAAGAGGGGATGTAGCTGCGCGAAGCTGTGCCAAATACAATTTAATATATTAACTTTCAAGTTACTTCCTAGTAACTTACTTGAAACGTCAGATATAAAATGTTAACATAACAGTTGTATCTAATTACAGTCGGGGAAGGTTAAATTAATGCCAAGATTCCTGATGATCATTTCTAATCCTCCCTGGAGGGTATTAAAAAAAATGTTATTTCCCAAAGACGTCAAATGCACTCTATCTTTCATTAAGACTAATTCATTAGCCTTTATATCAGGATGTAACAACCATCTGTTTTGGTTAAAAATGATGCTATAGAGGTATTAACCCTCATTCTACATTTTTCCATGGCATTGATATTGTCAGAGTAACGCCAACTTGATCTCGGAATAATTTGAGACCAGACAAAAACTGTGTCCAACATCAGTTGACGCATCCAACTGAACTGTTTCCTTATTAGTTCACAAAGAGTTTTTGTACTTTTTTCCCCTATATCATTGCCTCCAATATGTAAAACTAATATGTATAGTTGGCGGATCTTCATATTTTAACATGGTTCTTATTTGTTGTTTCATGTCCAGCACTTTACCTCCACATTTTCCCTGCCACCAAATATTTACTCCCATCCTCTGCAGCCCCAAGTTTACCCCTCCCGGTCTTCCTCTGGCTTCCCCAAAGGCATGCTTAATAATGGAGGATCCAACGATCCAAACTGTAGCATGTCCTGCAATTCTTAGAAAGCAATTATTACTTGCTTATAACGATGCAGGACATACCATTTATTTACATAATACAATATTTATTCAAATGCCAGCTCAAGACTGCATTACAAAATAAGCAAATATAGAAACATATTTACACAAATAAATGTACATATATAATGTTCAGGCATTTAAATCCTAATGTAACGCAAAAAGGCCTGCGACTTCCAACGTCCCATTTCTTTAATTTGTTCATCAGAAATACCCTCTAATGCGCATGTAGTTGCCATGCCAATTCTAAAGGAATGGGACTTAAATCCATTGTTTTCTTTACCAATTACTGACAGAGACCTTTTTAATAATGCTGAAAACTGGTATCTTGTAAGGGGGGATCCATCAAAATGACAAAATAAAGGTCCCAGATAAGGTGGGCGAACTTTAATAAAATTAGCCATTATTTGTACTGGACATACATTTTTGTTTTTCTGCTTAGAAATAACGATTGTTGTTCCAGAACCAAACTGATCAGTTTTAGATGACGTCAATAAAACCTCTAATCTTGCATCACAAAGCTTTATATTTTCAAATTTTACAGTATGCATCTGCTTATTTTTGCAATCAACTGTTATTTCACCTACTCTCATAAAACCATGAAAGGCTAGCGAAAATGAAGTCATAAACAGTTTTGTCTCATACCCGTTTTTGCAAATCACCGCCAGTGACCTCAATAATTTTTCCAATATATCTCTCGTTATAGGTAATCTAGTGTCCTTTTGATTTGGGCCCCCTAACCTTTTTATACCTTCAATCAATTTTCTGACCACAAATTTCTGTGTATTGTCTTCTAAATTGTTGATTTTATTAAAGTAACTTAAGCCTGAAATATAGCCAGATACTGTTGAATGGGACAATTTCTTTCTAAACATATAAACAATGAATGATGTCAAGTCATCAAGCGGAATAGCCAGACATCAGAAAAACCATGATTTTCTCTGAATTTAACAAATATGTCCATGCTATGCAAATATGCTTTCTGTGTACTGGGTGCTAATGAATTTATAACTAAATGATTCATTTCAGTTCTGAAATCATCGACAGGAATTCTTGTGAGATTGCTGCTGGAGAACTGTCTGCATTCGGGACCAAGTCCATAAAACGTTGTTCCTGAAATCGAGAAAGAGCATCTGCGATTGCATTATACTCACCCTCAATATGTTGTGCCCTAAATTGTATGTTATTGTTCATAGTGAGAAAAACTAGATGTCTTATCAATATCATAACTCTCTTTGATTTTGATGTTCTTTTGTTCACAATGCTTACTAATGCCTGATTATCTATTCTCAACAAAATCTTTTTATTTCTAAATGAAGGACCCCATATCATGAAAGACAGCACGATGGGAATAAGCTCCAAACATGTTATATCGAATAAAATGCTAGTATCAGCCCAACTACTTGGTCACTGGTATTGTACCCAGTGACCTTGAAAATAAGCTCCGCAACCTAATAAAACATTACCTGCACTATCAGTGAATAATTCCAGACTTTCATTATTCGACCAAAATCTATCAGGAAAATAACACTGACCATTGAATTGATCTAGAAAATTTAACCAAACTCGAGCATCTGCTTTGACCTCTGAATTCAATCTGACAGTATAATAAGGCTTTCCATTTTTAACTGAAGCTATCAAATCGTAAAAACGACGAATGAATGCACGGGATGATATAATAGCCCTTGAACAAAATGCCATTAAACCAGTAATTGATTCAAATTCCTTCAGTGCCATTTTCTTTTTCGACAAGACCTGATCAAGCATAAATTTAAGTTTATCCAGTTTTTCAGGGGGGATTCTATCCAACATAAGTACTGTGTCAATTTCAAGGCCTAAAAATGTGATACATGTGGTAGGACCTACTGTTTTATTCTCTGCTAGTGGAACACCTAGCTGCCTACATACTTCATTAAAAGTGTCCATCAAAATGGTACAATTATCCGTTGAACTTTCACCAGCAAAGAAAAAGTCATCCAAATAGTGGTCTAAAGTCTCAATGCCAGCTTTCAATGCAACTGTTTTATGCAAAAAAGTGGCAAATTTTTCAAAGAGGGCACACGATATAGAACAGCCTTCAGGCAGACATATATTAATATAATATTTCCCATCAAAGAAAATTCCCAGAAGGTCAAAATCAGCTGGGTGAACCAATAAAATTCTAAAGGCCTGACTAATGTCCATTTTTGCGCAAATAGATATAGGAAGATGTGGTGTGAGTGCCAATGAGACAACTATCCATACAAATAACAATTTAAAAAGTAAACCATTATAGGTTAAAGTACGGCCTTCAACACGGAGCCTTGGCTCACACCGAACAACAAGCTATAAAGGGCTCCAAAAATTACTAGTGTAAAACCATTCAAACGGGAAAACCAACGGTCTTATCTATATAAACAAAACGAGAAACGAGAAACACGTATATATTACATAAACAAACGACAACTACTGTACATCAGATTCCTGACTTAGGACAGGTGCAAACATTTGCAGCGGGATTACACGTTTTAATGGATCCAAACCTTCTCCCTTTTTCTGAAACAATAGCATAACATCACAACAAAGAAAAACATACGATAAAATATCAATTGGCAGACTTAACTCAATCAAAAAACGTATGATTAAACAATGAACGAATAAATTTGATCTGCGATATCTGAATACAAATGCACAGTTAATTAAATATTAGAGACAAACATTCATGACCAAAAAGCTAACAAACAAATTCAAACACAGGACATGACTGAGAAATATTTAACCAATCAATGTTCACTTTAGAAAAAAACAGGTTTTATTATAATCTTGAAGTTTATACAAATGTTGTAAGAATAAGTGAAAAATTGAAGATATTACAAATAATGAAAGCTGGTGTACAGACAAGATCCATATAAATAAAAAATAACAAAAAAGCATTATAAACAGTATCAACAGGTCGAATTAACAAGAAAATACGATTTGAGAGTACTCGCAGTTACTGACAGCTAGTTAAAAGCCAAAACCAATAAATAATAAAAAATCATGCATCAGAGACTAAAATCGACTAAAACACATCACAGGGATTTAGTATTTTAACGTCATTAATAATCAAAAAAAACATGACTTGTGCAATGCCAAAAATGAATGTATCGACAGGTAGTAGTATAGTGAAGAGCGACTTCTATAGAAATAAAAGTTAACGTGTCTGTGTCTCTATACATCTCGCCTCAAAAGATAATGAAATTTAGTTATGTTTTAATTTGCTAATGACAATATCAATATTAGTGCCAATGTGAACTATATTCAGATATCTTATTACAATATTGGTACGATAACCCTTACTTATAAGTTTGTTTAAAGGTTCGATGAGTTTACAAGGATCACATAGTGATTTCCTCGCTTTAAGTACAATATTACCATAAAATTTAGGATGTGAAATACCATTTTTAATAAGCTTTCTACAGGTATAGCCAAATTTACTAATCAAATCTTTGTATCTATGAAAAAATTTAGTAAAAGTTTTAAGTAATTTATGGTATCGAAATCCCTGACACAACAATTTACCAGTGATGCATTGATTACGATCGTTAAAATCTATGACATTAGAACACACACGGGCAAACCGAACGAGTTGCGATATATAAACACCGTATGATGGAGCCAAAGGCACATCGCCGTCTAAAAAAGGAAAATTAACAATAGGAAATGAAAAATCGTCTCTTTTGTCGTAAATTTTAGTGTGAAGTTTCCCGTTTGAAATTGAAATGTCTAAATCTAGAAAAGGACAACTGCTGCTGTTTATGTTAGATTTAGTTAAAGTAAGTTCGTTTGGGTAAATTTCTGAAGTATATTTAGAGAACTCTGGATTATTCAACGAAAAAATATCATCCAGATAACGGTAGGTATTTTTGAATGTATCAACCAAATGTAACAATGATGGGTCTTTACTGAGTTTGGTCATAAACTGAGATTCATAGCAATATAGAAATAAATCTGCTATTATAAAAGGGGCACAGTTGGTGCCCATAGGAATACCTACTACCTGACGATACACTTTATCGCCGAAACGTACATAAATGTTATCAAGCAGAAAGTTTAAAGCTTCAATCATATCCTCACATTTCCAGTAAGTGTATCTATCATACTTTCCTTTTTCGTTACAGAAAAAGGCCTTAAATGAGTTACAGCAAATAAAATTACAATGAGATTTTTCGAAAGACCATTTTATCAAATACAAAAACTTTTTCTTTATAAGATTGTGTGGAAGTGTAGTGTACAGAGTAGAAAAATCATAACTGTCAACAGAATTGTAAGGACCATTGAAAGCATGTATTTTATCTAAAACCTCTAAAGAATTTTTAACACTCCAAAAATAATTAATACCATTATTGTCATAAGCTTTATTACAAAAGTTAATAACCAGTTCTTTGATAGTAGTAAGGGAGGTGGTTAGAAGCACTGATAGATTAGTAGTAGAACACTTACTGGAAGCGGAGATGAAACGGAATTTAAATGTTTTTTTGTGTAATTTCGGTAACCAGTACATGGTAGGGACTTTCAAATGTTCGGAAGATGCTTTAAGCTGGGCAGTGGCAGTGGTATGCTTGTTAACGATTTGACTCTCTGTGGTGCGCACTGACCTGAATGTAGAGGAATTGATAATTTCGTTTTGAAGAACTTTCGTGTAGTATATGCGTCACACCACCACTACATTATTTGCTGCCTTGTCTGCCGGTACGAACACAAACCGCTCTGCGAGTACCTTGAGTTTGTTTTTTTATTCTAGAAATGGGTATATCATGGTTCCTATTATTTATTTCAGAATTATTTTCCAAAGGAGATATTCGAATATCAACCGTATTCATAATTTTATTCAAGTAACTGTCTAAAGATTTTTTATCGGATTTTTCACGTTTGCACCAATTTTTACAATAGGCAGACAGAGCGTCTTTAATGACCTGACGACACTGTTTCCAATCTATTGTAGATGGAGGACGGTATTTCGGTCCTTTCTTTAGAAAAGTTATGACTTCACGGTCATCGACAATGTTGAGGTCTCCTGTGATAACATGACCATAGGGAACATACTTAAAACTAGATGTTTCGCAATCTCAAGTGGAAGGAACATTATTTTCTATATTGACGTCTGTTGTAATTGACGTATAATTGAAAATCAAATTTCTGCTCTGTTTTTTATAAGAATACGAAATAATGGGTTGTTCTATATTATCAAAATATGGAGGTATTAAGCTATAGACAGAAGAGTCATTGAATATGCTAGACAAATTAATAAAATCAATACCTCTATTTATATATTTTAATTTGAGAAAATGTCGTTTATAATTTTCAGGTTTATCAATAATAGGAAAAAGCCTGTGATGACAAAAGGCTGTAATAATACGGGTGTATTCATAAAATGGGCTAAAAAAGGAAATTTTATCACACTCCAGAAAAATAGCATATAATTTACTTATAGGTATCTGACCCAGTTTGCATAATACTTGATGTCTGCCATTATTCTTTATTATAGATAACAGATCAGCAAGTGTATAATTTATACGATGTTTAATACGTTGATTACGGTTCTTGCATTTACCATGAGACCTATTATTTCTAAGTCGTTTATCAACAATATTAATGACATCGATATGAGTTTTAGATATGTTCCCCTGCCCTAATATTTTATCATTTAGACCGAGAGGATAAGCTGTTTGAAGTCTTTTTATCCAAAACAATTCGCGAACTTCGTGTGATTTTTCAAATTGCTTGTGCGATTCTCCTGGTTGTTTTTGAACGGTTTCGAGCGGTTGGAATTTTATATATTTCAAAGCACGTTATTTCCTAATTCAGAGATCATCCCAACCACTTTATCAAAAGAAGAATACTTTACTTTACAAACTTCTGGATCAATGAAATCATTCACACTCCAGTTTAGAGGATATGACAAATGAGTTATAAGACGCCATCCCCCGTCATTTTTTGCAACTACCCCAATAGGAGATATTCTAAAAGTTGGAATTGGTATTTTTGAAAAGGGGCCCAACATTCTACCAAGATGCACTTCTTTTTGTAATTTTAAATTCGTTTCAGTTTTGTGAACTTCTGCCGAAATGAGATTACATGCGAAACTCGAAATCCTTGGACCAGTATAGTTTAATCTAAACCCCTCTATAAATCCCAATAATAACATTGCTGCATCAGTTTTGTTTTCATAATTTGACAGTAATTCTCTTAAAGATTTAATTTTGACTGGGGTTTTGCCTTTGTCCCATAAATGCTCCAGGAGAACAAAATCTTGTGTTATTTTGCATTTGCCTAGGTGCAAAAGGTTGAAAATTAGATGCTGTTTTTTGTGGTGCTTGAGGCCGGGCTGATCTGAATCTCTGAACAATCCCAGGTGACTTTGCTATTAGTGCAATATATAACCGGATGTACCCCACTGCATTTTAAACAAGCATGTTTGTATGTGCAATATTGTTGGGTGCACGTCCCATTATGATTATATGCATAGCATTTAAGAAAATTGTGCAATATTGAACTCTGGACCATTAATTGGACCTGCTGGTTGCATATACAATAACCATAGCTCAGTGTCTATGACAGACCAGGATCCAGCAGGCTCCTGTGATCTACGTAGTCTAAACTGTTCATCATACAATTCCCATCCTAAACCTGCATAGCGTTTAGCCCCTAACCTGACAGTTTGCATATACTTCAACAGTTCTTGGAACTGAGATGTATGTATAGAACAATAAATACTGATATATATTAAAAAGGCATCCGTCCATATACCTATTGTGTTAATTCTTGTATTCTGTTGCTTATGTTGTAATATAATATGTCCCTGATTAAATGTAAGTGTTTGATTCACTCCTGTTATGTTTTGTGAATTATTTAACAAACTGCCCATATCTACATATTCCCCATTTATTACTTTTTGTTTGGCATTTTGCGATACGTTTCGCGCTCTGTCATCTGACGCCTTAACCGTTTCAATGGGTAAGGCATTACCTGCGTTAATTAGGGGTTGGTGTAATGTTGTATTACCTGGAGCAGGGTAAATTGTTTCTGCTGGCAGTGTTGCTGGGATCATTATTGGACTGTGTGGTAGTACATTAGTTGTCACTGTGTTTGAGCCGAGCTGTACAGGTGGTGTTCCACTTGTTCTAGGTAAATTCCTAGCTAATCTATCTGCAATATTAGCAGTCGCCTCTTCCTGTTGCTGTTTCGACTTCTTTGCAGCCGCCGCTGCGCCTCCATTATTTGCCCTGCTTGTCGGCACCCTTTTTCTGCCGGACCTCCTATACATGATCTGAAACTTAAAGTGTATGTGTTATCTTCATTCAAATAAATACATGTGCTTTACCTTATATATATATAAAATATCAAAAGTGAATATCGAACAACATACGTATTTCACAAATCTCTCTCCGATTTTATGCCTATAGTTTGCTCTTTCGTGTTATTCTCAGGATATATAAACTAAGAATCAATTACTACTTACTAAAATGATTGTTTTATCATTTGTGCGAATCCGGAACATACGAGTTTATCAAAGCCGGTTCCGGTTTTTATGCCCACCGTTAACCGGAATTTTGTCATTACAAGTTTGTCAATAAATAGAGTCAAAACACTCAACTTTTTGCTCATTTTTGTCCTGTATTTAGATGAACTAAGTTATCGACTGCATCAACTTATATGCTGACAATAAGCTATTTAAAATTTCCTCGTGAAAACATTTGGTTGATTTGGAAACCCTTTATATCACTAAAGTACGGCAATAACAGTTATAGATTCCTTCACACTTTCAAATTGCATAAAAATTTAATGTCTAACACAATCTTGGTTTTGATTTATTTTTGGCTGTGACCGTTTACTTAAATTCGAAATTCATTTGCACATTAAATTTTTGTATGTTTTTAAATGTCGTTTTTAACTAAAATTTCAAGACATCGGGATTAAATCGATATCAATCCGTCTTTATCGTATATCAAAATACACTTATAGCCCTTTATCAAACCTATTTCAGGTGTTATTTCAACTTTTTAAGAAGATTATTTTCTCGTCCAATTTTCGTCTGCTGCAATCTTGCCGACGTATTTCGAAAAGAAAAAAGCGAGGTTGTGATCAAACTAATTACACAAATGTTAAATACCAAACAGTGAACCACCACCTGCCCAAATTAAAATCTTCGAGTGTGTACCCAATGGATAACGGGCTTTAAAATTGTAGATTTTAAATCCTTTTCTAATGTGAACACGGAGGACGAGCCATTCACACCAAGTGAAATACTTTCAACACCATTAGATAATATAGTTGTAACAGATACATGAGATACGAATAATAACTTGTTGCATATACTTACTTGTCAAGGACAACCTATTACCTACTACAATCTCAGTGACATGGGAATCTTGGGTCCATGCACACTTGCTCTGTCTTTATCGGGGACCATCTATATAGGATGTGCTAACGAGAGATTAAGCCCATTAACTAAAAAAGCGAAAATCTTTGAATTGCAATTTCCTGGAATCTAGTAATTTAAGATTGGTTAAAATATAGGTAAACACAACGAGAACTTTTAAATATAGCTCCACCTAAGAATCACAAAAACATAAAATAATCAGAATTAGCGATTTAAAACTTTCTCAATGTATCCATACTAGAACAGACGTTTGTCACATTCACGACGATTATATTCGTATAATGTTTCTTTTCGCAAAAGTTAAATATTTTACTTGTGACAATTGGATGGTTTATTCAATTTGGATATTTTTATTTTAATCGTTAAGGTTAGTAAAATATATATGTTTCAAAATAAACTTTGGTTTAAAAAAATATTTTGTACTTATATCGTTCAAAGACATAGCATTGATCTATATGTTCATGTCTATATCATTCATAATTTGTAAGAAATTAGAACTATCTTAACTCATTTGGAAGTCGTCTACCAAATTTATAACCTTGAGTGATCGTAAAATTGATAAAAAAAAGTGAAATGATCATATGTAAACATTGCCATATAAACGGGAGGTTTTGGCTAGCCATAAAACCAGGTTCAACCCATCATTTGTTTTTCTTAAAATGTCCTGTACCCAGTAACAAGGAATACGGCAGTTGTTATAAAAAAAATCCGTTTCTTTATGTATGTTGGTGTTTGGTTCTGTTGCAGTATAGTATTTCTGCTGTTCCGTTGTTTTCCTCTTATAATTGATGAGTTTTACTCTGTTTTAGTATGTAACCAAGTTTTGTTTTCTCTTAATCAATTCGCCAAGTTTGAACATCGGTATACAACTATTTCCTTTATCTAACATACAATGAATGATAGATAATCAAATATTCGACATGGAATAGTTTACTATCCTAATGAAAATCATGATGGTTTCCAACAATAGCTGCCAGCTAGATAGAAATGCTTAATAAATAAGCTAGGCTGCAGGTTTAAAACAAATACGAAAATGGTAATTTCTAGTATTATATCTCTGAGGCTCCAACAGAACGCAAATCTGAACTGTGATCTAGGGGAATTTAGTTGGCGACCTAACGACATGGCTTCTCATCTAAATTGAAATATTATAAACCGAGAATCAGATCAGTTCAGACAAAATATAAATGTTACATTAAGACCTAAAGGGATTTCCTACTCGAACTCCTGAGTTTGTGAGTGCTTAACTATCTCACAAACAGCAAGTTCAAATTTAGTCTTTTCAATGTTCACCTTTCAAATGTGAATAAAAATCATTGACAACTAGATTTGCGATTGCAAGCAATAGCGGATGGCACCCTTCCCCTATTGCCAGGTGAGCGGTAGCCATGGTAACGGCGGCCATTTTGGAAATTCCAAACTCAAAAGTCAAGTCTACATTAGCTGAGCAACATTTGTTATAAGTTTCAATAAATTTGAAGCATTTTGAAGTTTTTTGTATTTTTGCTGTTTCCATGGTAACGGCGGCCATTTTGAATATTCCAAAGTCAAACCCCCGCTGCAATTTTTTCCCTCCACAATCATATACCATTTAATGTCTCTAGAATAAATTAAACATTGATGTTCTAGAATGTTCTGTGAAAATTCAAAGTTTTGACCTTTTTGCATTGTTTCCATGGTAACAACAGCGATTTTGGAAATTCCAACGCCAAATTCCACATCTTCCAATGTTGCTCATCGTTACTGTGAAGTTTCATTAAGTTTGGAACATTTCGAGATTTTTGAATTTTTTGGAGTAGTTTCCATGGCAACATAGTAGTTCCAATGAGTGCCAAAATCATCCAACACCTGTATATAGTGGGCACCTACATTGTATTAAAATATAATGATTCTGAGTTAAATAGTATCCAAAAAGTTCACCAAAACAAAAAACTGGATTTTTTCACATTTGTTCCGTTTCCATGGTAACGGCAGCCATCTTGAAAGTGCCACCCCCAAAAAGCAAATCTTCATTTGGTGGTTAACAAAATGGGATAGTTCCATCTTCTTGTGGCCATTCATATGAGAGTTCCAGACTGGACAAAAATGTGTGGAAGAAAAATAATAAAAAAAACAAAAAGAAACGTAGAATAACAATATGTCACCCAAACTCCGTTTAGGGTGCCATAATAAGTCATCCGGAAGATGAAGACCGCAAGTGAATTAATTGACGGAAATATACTCAGAAACGATAACCTCTCCCTTTCCAAAGCTACTTGTTTTATTGCTAACATTACTTAAAAATCCATTCATATCCTTCTGTCACAGTAAAACTACCGATCTTTCGTTAAATTACAAATAGCAAATTTAGTTTTATCATATTTATGTTCATATTTCCAAATAATTTCGTAAATATCTATTGATTCTTACAACAAAAATATCTTTTGTAAATGCATAATGTCTTCATACTTTGTTAAAATTAACGAGGATATACAAAAGCTTTGAAATGATTTCTATACCTTTCAACCATCACACATTGAATACAAAAATGCTCCACCTAATGTCAAACATTTCATTAACGACTAATATATCTTTACCTATTACAACATATACAAATCTTATTGTAAAATTCAAAGCATGACAGTTTATTTATCAAATACATTTATATGAAAATATATATATCTTGTAGACAATATTTTTGTAATTTAAGATATACCTACTTTTCTATCGGACAACCTTCTAAAAAAGATATTAAATCTTAACAGTATGTTCCAAGTTTTACAATAATTTCGCCCTCGACCTTCAGGATTACATGAATACTTCAAGTGATTGGTAGTTGTGATGGAAGGACAAATTACCAGTCCCGAGTAGACTCTGACCAAATACACAGATGAACGTGTCAAGTGAAAGTTATGGACATTCGTGACAAATCGATGAAAAAAGCCTTGTATTGATAGACAAGCCAGCAATAGCGATAGAGTAGACAACAACAACAATTGTAATATTGAGTACTTTACAATAGTTATATTTCATATTCTACTATGACCTGCTTCTTTGGCTTTGTGAATAAACCCATGCTCTAAATCCAATAAAATGTGTGTGCACATGTTAAGACAAATATTGACAAAAACTGCAAGCCGACTCCAATTTGATCTTCAAGTGTAAAAAGGTAAATTAAGATTATTCTGACGCTATGCTTACGCAGTGTTGAAAAATACCAGTAATAACTATTTATATGCCTTGAATCTTTGATAGGATTATTTTGAACAACCACTGGGTCGATACCACTGCTTGTGTAGGTTTCCTTCCTGACAGCATAGTTGTCAGCACTTCTCTATTGACATATTATCATTGATATAGTAAAATAGATTACAAAAAATGTTCAAAAGTTTTTCTACCCAAAGGAATTTGTTACCTCAGCTGTTTTTAGCAATACCTTAAAGAATTGTTGGTCTTCAGTGCTCCTCGTACTCGCATTTTATTTGGTTTGCGTAGAAAACTAGATTTTACAACACGAACCCAGTCAAAATACGAGGGTGATCTCAGGTGCTCCGGAAGGTTGAACAGATTATGCTCCACACGTGGCACATGTAACATATGACGTGACTTTTTTGTTGCATATTTGTTTGTTTTTATAGTCAGATTAAGATTATTACACAATGTTGACTGCTGTACCTTTTTTGCCATTTTTACCTATTATGTTATTTTGTTTTGTGCACACATCGTTGTAAATAGAATGGAATTTGGTGCGACTGTAATAGAGTGAGAGGTTAAGCTAGCTATAAAACAAAGTTTAACCCACCATTTTCTACATAGAAAAATACCTGTACAACGACAGGAATATGACAGTTGTTATGCATTCGTTTGATGTCTTGGAACTTTTAATTTTGACATTGGAATAGGGACTTTCCGTTTTAAATTTTCCTCGGCATGCAGTATTTCTATGATTTAATTTTGTCGTATTGCTCTTGGAAGTTCAAACCCGGTGGTTAGTCAAATACGGTTATCACATTCGAGGAAAACAGGACGGATGATCGATATGAAATTTGAAATCATGATAGGAAAAGCTTGCTATTGACTAGTGTTCATCTGAGAAATAAATACTTCATATGCAGATCGCTGCTGGAATTTTGCTACAAAGAAATAGATAATTCACTTAGGAAGCTTAAATAATCTTTGTGTCGTAATGTTTTGCTCTCATTCGATCTTCATTGCCGATCTAAGCAAAGATATTAGGCAAATTTAACCCTATCTTATAAAGTTTCCTTCATTTCATGATCACGTTCGTTCGGGAAAATGCATTAACATTTTCAACATCTATACTATTAAACGAGAAGACCTCATTTTTGGTGTCGCTTCTCTCCTTCCCACAATAAATTAATCAACACGCCTCTGTGTCCTATAGGTACAGTGCATAGTCGCATTAAGGACATATAAAATATTAATTGAAATTGCTTAAAGATGTAGATAGGTGAAATTTAAACAAATCTAGCTAAATCTACTTTGTATCTATGGAAGAATTTAGTAAAAATTTCCAGTAATGTATGGTAACGAAACCACTTTTAATAGAATTAACCTGTGATGAATTGATTACGTTTGTTTAAATCTATGACATCATTTTAATACACACTCGGTCAAAAAAAAACGAGTTGGGATAAATATATAGTAACGAAATCCCTGACATAATAATATACCAGTGATGCATTGATTGCGTTTGTTAACATCTATGACACACGGGCATAACGAACGAGCTGGAATACATAAACACCGTATGATGGAGCTAAAGGAACATCGCCGTCTTTATAAAAAGGAAAATTAACAACAGGGAATGAAAAATCGTCTCTTTTGTCGTAATTTTTCTATGAAATTTCTTTTTAGAAATTATGTTTCAATCTGGATTGTTTAACGAAAAAAATATCACCAAGATAGCGGTAGCTATTGTTGACTGATTCAATCAAATATAACAATGATGTGTCTTAACTGATTATGAGTTTGGTCATAAACTGATATTCATAACAATACAGGAATAAACCTACTATCAAAGGAGCACAAATATGTTGTCCAGGAGAAAATTTAAAGCTTCAGTCATATCGTCACAATTCCAGTTAATGTATTTAGTTTACTTACCTTTTCAGTTACAGAAAAAATAGACTTAAAATGAGTTACAGTAAATAAGTTTGCAATGAGATTTTTCAAAAGACCATTTCAATATGAAAATCTTGTCTTGTTCAGATTGTGTAGAAGTGTAGTGTAGAGAGTAGAAAAATGTGATCAGAATTAAAAGGACCATCTAAAGCACGTGTTTTATCTGAAACCTCTAAAGATTTTTGAACACTCCAAAAAATAATTAATACCTTTATTTTCATAAGCTGCATTCCAAAAGTTGACAACAAATTCTTTGATGGTAGTAAGGGGGTGATTAAATAGCACTGGAAGATTAGTAGGTCCTGGCTAATCTTGTCAGTACAGCTAGATTGGGCCGGGATGCCAGATTAACTAGATGCGGTAATAAACAAAAAAATAAATGGTTGATTATCTGACTTGTTTAGGTAACCAGTACAAAGTCACTTGTATGACAGTTTCTTCAAATTTCATTATATTGACAACGATATGTGAACAAAACAAACAGACATAATAAGTTGAAATGTCAAAAATAGGGGTACAACAGTCAACATTGTGTTGTATTTACTATAATCTTAATCACTATAAAAACAAACATATATGTAAAAAGAAATACAAAAAAGGCATATAGACAAAGCACATTAGAAAAACTGAAAGACGTCACAAGAATACAAAAAATTACCATATAGCACAATAACACAATGACAGGATGAATAAGTACCGAGCCACGTCAAATGGATACCTTCCAAAAGTAAACTAAACAGTTAAAGTAATATTCATCAGGAGAAATAAAAGTCTATTGTAATACGTAATCAAGATGATAATTTACCGTAACACAATAACACAATGACGGGATGAATAAGTACAGAGCCACGTCAAATGGATATCCCCAAAATAGACTAAACAGTAAAAGTAATATTAGAGCGACACTTGAAAATTATTATACATGGAACGTTGGAATATTGACCCTCTTTTTCTCTCTCCATGGTAGACGAATGGCAAACTAGCGGAAAGTAATTATTGGGTAATAACGGACACCTATGAATAGATAAGGTAATTACGTGCTTTTACTGTATATAATTCCACATTCCAGTCAACATTATCAAGTTTTCGGATAAGTTTTAACTTCAACTTTAAAACTGTGGTTTTTAATCGTAAATAATCAACTCAATTGAAATTGTGTATTTGAAATTTCATATGACGTTGGGTTTTTTTGTTTTGCTGACCACCAGAGGCAGCGTGTTAAATTAGCAATATTGCTGTAGAAATTATGTTAAAGGGAAAATTCACGATTTTTTTCTTATGGTTTAAATATGTTCATAATGACATAATATATATATTCACAAAGTTTTATCGCTAAATGTGCAGTAATAAAGGAGAAATTCAATAATTAATGAAAAAATATTAACTGCTTCCTGTAGGTCGTGACGTTTTCTCCTGGTTTTTGCATGCCGGGATTTAATATACAATCATTAAAAGTCTTGGTTTTTAATCATATTTTAACGTAATCGTAAGCTCGCCGATGACTTATGCTTTATCTAATAACCAGCCGATAATAAGAAAATAAAACGCACAGACGTGCAATTGTACACATTCAGGAGATTTTTCTATGTTAAACGTATATATTCGAATTATTTTTTTAGACAACACAAAAAGTTTTTAATTAATGCATTTTCTGACTGATAAGGTGAACAAATTAAAATACAATAATCTGTAAAGACAATATGTTGGTGTACTCTTATTGACCTTTTACTATCTCTGCTATGACTAGGTTTATACGATGTGTGTATTCACGGTTCTGTGGCAATTCTCGTAGATGGCTTGTTTAAAGGTAAATTGTTATTTGCACTT
The DNA here is from genome assembly GCF_965363235.1 of Mytilus galloprovincialis. Taxonomy (NCBI): domain Eukaryota; kingdom Metazoa; phylum Mollusca; class Bivalvia; order Mytilida; family Mytilidae; genus Mytilus; species Mytilus galloprovincialis. Next base: position 27,993,657 of record NC_134847.1, on the reverse strand, counting down.
CGGTATTTAACCACGTCTCTAGGGCACACCTTGCCAGGTGTGACTGTCTATTCGGATCAGTGGACTATAAAACAAGGGAGCATTTAATACACACATTAAAAATACAGGTGACAAATCAAAATAGATCGCCGTGGAATTATTTAATTATATTTGGTGCTATTATTTATTTGAATTCAAATAAATTAATTTACTAAGAAATAAACAGTTTTCGGTTAAAGACGGGAAACTTAATTCATGTATCAGAATAAAATGATATACACCTCTTGTCCTTGATTAAAGTCTCATAAAAAAGGGGAACTTAGAAATTAGAAATAGCCTTACCAAATCATTTTGATTGTCTTTATTAGGCAAAAAAATGTAAGAGAACACTTACATTTAGACTTTTGAAACCCATGTATTAATTAATATCTGAAACTATCTGAAGATAACTCTACCGAAGCGGAATATAATTGTACGAATAAAGAAAAAAAAATGTTTTTAAATCTATTTGAGCTAGCCTATAAAAACACATTTATTAGTTAACATACATTCGAGACCAAAGGATATTAACTCTGCTAATTCATAAAATAAAGAGGTTGATAGTACTAACAGTGGTTCCAGTCCGGTCAAGAGAGGCAGATTTTGACGAGTATGGTCAATTTGGGTACGCACTAGAGCAGAAAGTTCCCGAAATCAAGATATCCTTAGCAACCCTCGCCAGTTTAACACAGATTGGTGTTCGTGTACTAAATGCATAGTTATTCCGTTATTGACGGAATGTCTTTGTTGCCACGAATTTACTATCTTTGATGGTAATATTGAATTGGGTGAATGCATTAGTGACAATATCGATTTAAGAACAGTTTGTCTGAACCCGGTTTTTCTTGAAACAAGCTGTATAAGTTTTTCGAAGTACAAGCGCCATAGAGGTCGAGCTCCAGACGTACTAACTCACAGCCATGTTCACATTTAGTTGAATTATACAATATACTTTTACTTTTGTTCACTGTTGAAAGCCATACCGTGACTTATATGGGTCGTTTTCAAAAAATGTCGAATTTTCAGTACACCCATGCTAACTTTTTTATTTCTAATGGAAATTTCAGTTGTAATGGTTTAACTGAAAGCTTGTCGGATTTGTGATTCAGAACATTAATAATAAACACACCTTGCATCTATTTTGATAAGATTAAACTGCATTTAAGACCCATTTTGGGGGTATTTGTCTGCGTACAGTGTCAGAAAAACACATTTCAAATGATTTTTTTGCGATTTTCTGATCGCCTTGATATCTACAAAAGGGACTTTTTAAGAACGTTAAATATTACTCTAACGAAAATTCGTAGCTTCTATATCATTGTATGTAACATATTATCTACAAACTAAATTGAATCTGCGTACAGGAGGTTCATGTCTTTCCTGTTACCGCTACTTAAATCAGCCGTGAAATTATTCTCCCTATGAATATTGAATCAGTCAGTGTTGATTTCAAAAGTGCAAAGTAATCTTTACATTTAAAACGCCTCGTTTCTTGAACGACAGTGTAGAGAAAAGAAATTTGAAGACATTTAGTGAAAAAAATATAGCGTACTTTTTTTCATGTCTATGCTGTTACCACCAATTTTTATTAAATACACCAACAGTATACTTGTAAAAAGTGCAATAACGTGTTGGAAACCAAATTCACAATAGAAAAACATAATCACTTCACCATTTAGGGAGTAGTTATTTCACAACAACAATCAAAAACGAAGAAATTTGTCTATCCTGTTATGTCTATCCTGTTACTATGGTTGCTATGGTTACAGTAACAGCATAGACAATTGTAGACAAAAACGTCGTTAATTTTTTTTATCTTAACATATAGGTGCAAAACGAATGAAATATTTCGTTGTTTGAAGTCATCTTAAGGTTATAACGTCTTAATCTTCCCAATTAAGCATTCACAGGTGCAATACTGATATCGGTAACAGGATAGACAAAAAGGTAACAGGATAGACTTTTATATAGTAATATATCAGAAACGTACGTTCCTGTTACCAATGAAATATAGAGAAAAGTAAACTAACTTATGAGGGATTTACTTGATGTTGGGTTTATTTGAAAGGGTGAAAAAATGCCGAACAATATAAATTGCTATCTTAGACTTGCATTACTGGTGGTAATTTTTACAACCTTTGAAAACCAATTTTTAGAGGCATTTTTCAGTACAACCTGGAAAATTGGCAAATAATCTATTATATTACAGAATGAATATATATAGAAGTTTATTCTCTTGAAAACCATCTAATTGTCTACGTAAAACAAGCTTAACATTTTATCTAAACCTTTTCTTAATAACCCAAAATTTCTTTTGAAAATGGTAACAGGATAGACAAAATAATGTACCACCGATCAAAAAATGTTTCAACATATTCTTGTATGACATCATTAAGATTGCATCTTTTAATATGTTGTTCTTAAATTACTGTTTGTTATGATTTGCTTATGTAGAGGGTTGTTTGAATAAGTAACTTTTAATAATTTTTTCAATTTCAAAATTCGACATTTTTTGAAAATGACCCATATAGCTGCTTAAGTCCACTTCATTTGGGTAAGTGTCTCCCAAGTAAACAAACCACAACTTCTTAATATTTCAGTTCTATTTACCGTTATTGTTTTGATAATCATTTCAATGCAACTAATGTGTGAGCAGAGTGTGTATATTATTTTGTATAGGTCACTGTATATTTCTTGGCTTGAGGTCAATTCGTTTACCTTGTAGCTATTTAGCCGCAGGTGTGAGTTCAAGCGCACACAGGTATGACTGTTTTTATTTGGAAAGGATAACTTGACAGAAAGGATTAGAAAGAGTATGCTGTATTTAATACACTAAGATTTAATACACGATGAGAACACGGCCGACACTCGGCTAACCGAGAGATTGGTCGGTTAATCTATATTGAGTATGCGGCTATATCGGCGGTTGGTCTGTTAATCGGGTTGGCTAAAGTCTGTTAATCAGGTGTTATCGAGAAAATCATTGAAAGTTCAGCATGTTTCATTGTATAACTTTCTAAATATATTTTCATCATAAAAAGTATTTATGTCTAACAAAACAATTCAATGTACTGAATTCAGTGGTGGAATTATTGTTTTTCTAGCTTCGATGTACGATCTATAAAATGAAAAGGCGGGTTACTCATCAATAAATTTATACACATTTTGCACACATAAAATGTACATAAAATGACTAATTGGTTAATTTTACTTGCATTCAATATTTTGAATATCGAAAAAAGAAAGGCATTATGTTTGTTAACCATATTGATATCATTGTGTGAAAAATCTACACGAAAATCTGTATTTTGGTGACATAAATCAATCTTTATTTAAAACCTGGTCTGTTAATGGGTCGGATGTATAAAACCCGGTCTGTTAAGAGTTATGAATGGCAATAAAAGTATAATTTTATTGCTATATGGGGTGTTATCGGATCAAATGAGTGGGCTCAAGACGAGCGGCTGAAATATACGAAAACAACACATGAGCAATGAAACATAAAAGAGGGACGAAAGATACCAAAGGGACAGTCAAACTCATAAATCTAAAACAAACTGACAACGCCATGGCTAAAAATGAAAAAGACAAACAGAAAAACAATAGTACACATGACACAACATAGAAAACTAAAGAATAAACAACACGAACCCCACCAAAAACTAGGGGTGATCTCAGGTGCTCCGGAAGGGTAAGCAGATCCTGCTCCACATGCGGCACCCGTCGTGTTGCTTATGTGATAACAAATCCGGTAAATAGTCTAATTCAGGAAAGGGAAGGGGATTGTAGTTACGACGTAAGGAACATATCCGATATCATTTGTGTAACATATACGGAAACAACACATGAAATTGAAAATTGATAAAAACGGTTTCAAAAAGTGTAATATTAAAGTAATATTAATTTCATCCAAGAATATGTCATGTTGATTCTGTTTAATTGTCATGAATGACACAAATTTGTCATCTACATTGGTAACCAGTATATAAATAAGAGATAAACGTCGTAATGTAACTAAACATCAGTAAGTAATATATATTGGGATGACAAAATATGAAAATAAAGAAAGAATAATGAGTCAGATAAATAAAATGTAGAAAAAAATGACATAACAATTTAAAGAATACAGAAATAAACAGTACCCCCAATCCGGACCCTCATGGTATACACGAGAATCTGGATGGAAACGCAGAATATATAAGGACAATAGAGAGTGATACATTGCTAAAAACGAGAGAAAAATAATACTTGTTTAAGAATACACACATGAAACACCGATGGCTGTTGAAACAGTAACGGATTGCGATGTACTTATATTGGTGACAAATTCTAGAAGTTTACATGCGGACAACTATGATGGCAGGTTAATGCCATTTTGCGTTTTAGCGCTTTAGCGTTTTCGCCTTACGTATTTTATATGGCGAAAACGCGAAATTGCGAAGTCGAAAACGCGAAACCGATTTCTCGTTTTCGACTTCGCGTTTTCGACTTCGCGATTTCGCCTTTTCGCGATTTCGCGTTTTTGCCCTATAGAATTTGAAAGGCGAAATCGCGAAAACGCGAAATGGACTTCACCGGCCACCATAGACAACTGTAGTTTTCCACTGCACTTATGTAGAAAGGAACTAAACGGAATAAAATGAATTGAAACTTAAAATAACCAAATGTAGCTGCATTCGCTCCTTTCTGTTTACTTCTTTAGAGTGATTTGTAAACAACATATGATTAAGTAATAGAAGAAAAAAACCAATTGGATGATGCTGACGAATTAGGGTTTAACGTCCAGTTAAAAATATCATGTTCATATGTGAACGAGAACACGTTATATGTACCCTGTGTTGTATTAGAAAGACACTTTCAGTCGGAATTGAGAACGTGCTACTTCGAACAGACACAAAAATTAAGGCTGATTGAAAACGTCAATAAAGAATTCATGCATATTCCAGAGGCCAATCCATATCACTCTATATTGAAGTGACACACCCTTCAATAAAATGCAAAAAAAGTCAAAATAAAAATGCTCTTTCTAGGATACTGTGGCACCGTATTGTAATTTTTGTTTACTCAGGAACATCTCATTCTTAAATTTTTCGAGGGGAAAAAATAAAGGTAGGAAAATTATTGTCGTGGCTAAATAACTCTTAACTGACATAATTTCAATTGTCCAACCCATTAACAGACTTTATTCCCATAATTTTCACTAAAACGTGGTATTATTCACGTTATTTTACAATTATGAAATATTTACTAATGTCAATCTATTTTTTAGAACCACAGTACTATTTAAATGATATCTAAATTTGTCTGTTTCGCCTTTTATTAAAAAAAATTGCTATGCGTATTAGCATAAATACTATATACTTGCGCGACGCCTTTTAGTTTTACTGAAAACTGCGCAGACTAAGAAATGATTTTACAAGTGCAAAATGTTCTATGATAGATATCATTTTGTCAGACGCTTTTCTTTTTTTGATTTGGTTCTTATAACATGTCAAAAAATCTGTATATTTAATAGAGTTTAACATTAAATTAAACGTTTTACTCTTAACAGACGTATAACCAACCCGATTAACAGACCAATCGCCCATAAAGCCGTATACTCAATATAGATTAACCGACCAATCTCTCGGTTAGCCGAGTGTCGGCCGTGGAGAATAAAGATACAATAATTAAATTGTGTAAATTAATCGAAAAATAAAATTCAGATTCGTAATTCCGAAAGTGTATAAAAATAAAAGGAAACAATTCTTTATTACTTTCTTAGCGGCAATTGGCGTAAAGATTCAAATATGAAGTAAAAAATAGTAGTTTTAATCTTTAATAAAAACTAAATGCAATATTACCCAATATTTGATATACCATTGCACATCTGTTTGATATCATTGACTTTACCGGAATTTCTTAACTTGTATTCAAATCTGGCTGTGTTTAAATGCTCATAAACCTATCGCAATTTTAAAGTTTTTAATTGAAAAAAAATACAACATGCATGATTTTTTTTTAGTTTCTTTTTAACATTTCATTCTTACATAATTAGATTCATTTGACAATCATTTACACGAACTTTTGTGAAAAGAATACCAATTATCTAAGTTAAGGCATTATTTTTTTTTTGGAGGATTTTTGTACATTTTTTTTTTTAAATTCTATGATAATATTTGTGCAATGTTGAACATAATAGTCGTCATTAATCCAAATAAGTAATACATTAGTTGTAATAAAACTTATACTTTAGTCATGCATAACTGATGTTGACGAATTTAGAATAGTTCGTCCATACATCGTTGTTCTTGAAACAATCATTATTAGTATACATGTAAGTTTCCTGACGTATAAGCGCCATTGAGGATGAGCTCCAGAGAAAGCAGAGTAGTAGCGTTTCGTTAGTTTGTTTGTTGGGAAAGGAGAGGAAATGCAACCACTTATACAGATAAACGACAGAATTACCATACAAGCATTTATAGTCAACACAACCAGAAAGAGTTCCCATCGTTGGACGGGGAATATGAAGGCTTCCAAGAATGAACAAGGGACATGTCTAACTCTGAACAGTTAGAAAACGGACTATCGACATCGACCGCTTGTTCTTGATATTTGAAACTGCATGCATATATACGTATACATTTATGATAGTGATGAGTTCTTGCGTCTGACAAAAACTAAATTCCTTCATGGTTATATCTTGCCATACGTTTATATTGGTTTGTAAGGTGATTACTCAAAATCGTTATTTGAAAATCCTGTTTGTGAGATGTAGATTCATTTCAATACAGAAATTTCGTCTATGTATTAAGTTTCATAAGTGTATAACACGGAGAAGCTCTGAAGGTACATTACTCCCATTTTGTTTGGGTGTGAACCATCGATGTTTACAGCAATATCAAAGAATAAGATGATGATGGTAGAAAGAACTATGGGCGTCATGTGGCAAATATTACATGCATATCGGACCATGAGTTGTCAATCTGTATGAAAAGCTTTCCAATACAACCATATTATTGAGAAGGAATGTTTACATGCTATACTCTCGTACTAGTATTACAGGGTTCTTGTGGCGTTCACCTTAGACACACATCTTTTTAACGATGTTTAAAAAAAGACAGAACCAATTTAATGTCATATTTCCCTATTTTTTAAATATAACTAAAAGTCTTTTATCTGACAAGAATACCCCTATTTAGCGGACAAGTAATTTTTTTTCTTTCTGTTATTGAATACCAAGAAAGAAAATAAATCCCTAAATTAATTTGAAACTTTGATACTCAATAGTTTCCCAGCAAAATATTCACATCCCTTGGGGATAATCAGTGTTCGTCCAGTGGCATATATAACAATTGTGATGACGAATTCCTTCCTTTGTTCGTGAACAATCTTATTGAAATATAAATCTGTGATTTTACTATGTCCACAACTTCGATGAACCAAAGCAAATTATACATCGACCTGTATTTAAATCAAATTGGTTCTCTTCTTCTTCTTCTTCTTCTGGTATACAATAGTCTATCGACATTCGATGATTACCTACTGTTGGCATACGTGGACTAGTCTATTTACAAATCTTTTACCCCAATTTATTCAAAATATATGTTTTTTTCTTATGTTCAATGTATACATGTATATATTTTAAATTGCGCTATAGTGATAGTTCCGTAACTTTCTACCCAGTCGTATAAACGAATCGTCGACAAGTGCGTACATTTTTTTAAATCAATATTTCTGATATGTTCCAATCTGTCCTTCACTATTGACAATGAGTATATATTGCATTTTCCCAAATTCACCCTTGGAAAACATATTTAAATAGAGTTTAATTTCATCCAATCTTATTTTTTGGGTATTATTTATATTTTTATGAATAATATTCTTTACACCAGAAATGTTATTTATACACAAGCGTATGAGTTTAGTAATGACAAGTAAGACAGAGTTGTATATTATACATCTGATAGTTCAAAATGGAAAGTTATAAGTTATCGGCCGTGTACACTTATCAATACCTGCAGAAGTGAAACGATGCATGAACTTGCAAGCCCGACAGGAAATCGCTTGAATACCTGGACGTGTCACCTCACACCCCTCACAATACATTTGGAAGTAATACCTTTAGCCATTCTGGTGATCAGATGAGGGAAGATCAGAATTTATTTGAAAAAACTTTATTACTTTAAAGAATTATGAACAAATTAGATTTTCGAAAACAATTTTCACGGAACACTTATTTATGATTGCAACTTTGACTTTTTACCTAATTCCAATATCAACAGTTTAAAAACAACAGACCATGGTAATTTAAAAAAAATAAGAATATTTTCGATCCGTATCAAGTTAGTTAGTCGGATAAAACAACCGTACGATTGACAAGATATCGACACGCAATTACGACTACATCGGTTACTGTAGTTTTGTTCCTTTGTGGTTTATAGACATATAGTTGTTATAAATCGGGAAAGAAGACAAAATGGCCGAACGCAGAGAATTGATACTCTAAATTTAAAATCGATGGGGATCGCTTATCTAGCGGAATAAAACTTTAATATCTATGAATTTGAGCATTTTTATACAGAATGAACATAATATCAATTTTTGATTTTTTTGCGAAGTTTCCCTTTAAACAAACCCAAACTTGAAGACCAGGGTACAATAAGTAAACAATAGAGTTTCTTTATATATGAAAGGAGATCGTCTCGGGTAACTTAGATAATCCTTTAACATTGAATAACATAAAAAGGTTTGTGATTGTCTATAACTGATATATGGGTTATATTACAGTTTTAAAAAAAGCAAAGAAGCCTTCTACGAAATACATAGGATATCAAATTAATGCTTCATAAAGCAGTGTTATTGACGAAGACAAGAGATAAAAAAAAAACTGGACAGACATAGTTTAAATATGTTTAGGTTCGAAGGATTCTCATTCATAAAAATAATATTTTTTCAAGGTCGTAGAAGTACACCGTGTGCCATTATGTTAAGCTTTTTCATACAATCAACGCGGGTGTTAAAGTCATGTGAAAATTTTGTTTTAGTTATAATGATAAGGAATTTATTGTACCATTGTATACATATGTTATAGGACAAATGCCTTTCATCCTAAAATTTAGGAGATACCAAATTGCACAATTTATTGATTTTAATTAATCCATTCACCATATTACAACCTCTTTTCAGACTCCCTGCTGGTAGAAATTAAAAAGGCAGATGAATTGGTATGAAACTTTTATGTGACCATGGTAATCAGAACAATTCTGAAATATACTGACCATACAGTATATTTCAGAATTTGAAGAACACTTTTTTATAGGACCTTATAGAGTGAAATCTGTTCCAGGAATGAAACATATGTGCATATAATATAAATATTTTAAAAAGAGTTCTTTGTATATATATTTGAAATAAATTTTACAGAAATAATACTAAATTAATAAATGATTTTGAAAAGAGGAGGCAACAAGGCACCGTTAGGAGTATCTACATTTAAAATATGACCCTGTTCAAGTCTTGAACTTATTGGATTATTGGAAAACTTTTTTTTTTATAAATATCGTTACTTTAAAAATTAATTAGAAATAATCAAAAAAGCTCAGGGTCCAATCTCTTGATTATGAAGAAGCTTTGATCAAAGTTTTGTAAAATTCCATGATCGAAGGAAGGTTTGGCTAAGTTATTCAAAATCTTTCACAACAGAATATTCTTAAATAGTTGAATGCAAAACAAACCCAATTTATTTGTTAATTAATAAAGAATTGGAGATTTTTTAAAATTTTACTCTACATGTTAGCTACTTATTGAGTATGAAGAATCTGCTTATTACTTTCCTGAAAATGAAGGTTTTATAAAGTTTATTGCTATTTGTTAACTAAAACCCTAGACTGTATCTAAAAATATTTATTAAACAAAAATAGTTCTAATCATCAGCAAAATACAGAAAAATTAAAAATAAAAACTAGATAAAATGATGCCCCCGTCATTTCTTAATATTCATATTTATATTGTCGATTTGGTTAAACGCTGAATTATAAAAATAAAATACTAAACACAAACACTCTGTTCAAATGTTTGCATTGCCAAAACTGTATATTGAAAAAAGGGGTGTCTTGTGTAGATAAAATTCTATTTTTCTGAAATTGAAAGTCTTTAAAGAAAAGGCTTACAAGCAAAATGGTACATGTATTTTCTCAGTACACAATTCCAAAAATCATTCCCAAGCAAAACATTGAACATTTTGTAGAAAATAAATATATACCTAATATTATTATATCATTTGAACAATGTTTATTTATTTAAATGGAGTTTCGCAGTTCCAGTAAGCAGTTCAGGTTTTCATATGGCATAAAATCCAAGTTCATTTCTTTATTTATACGTTCATAATATGGTGTACGAATCAGGTAAATTGTATGTCACATAATTGTTTTTTTATTATACATGTCCTTTACAATATCGATATACAAGAAATGTTTATAGAATTCCACTGGATTTGTGTATAATCTTTTGAAAAGTTCATTTTATGTCTACTGGAATATCTTAGTAAACAACGTTTTAGGATTATGCTCTAGTACTACCGACTTCACAAACAAATTGTTTCTGAATTATCCAAGTCATTCAAAATCGAATTTGCCACATATGATGGAGAGAAAACACAAGATTATTTCAATGCCGGTAACAATTGCAGTGACACGTGGAACGATACTATCTTGATCACCAGCGATCAAAAAGCCATATACCATAAGCAAAGCGTTAAATATAACATCGACAACTTTGAATATCCTGACGTTCCTGGGACCGATTTTGAAAATGAATACAGAAGTAATCACTGCATAGAACAGTACATAACTGATGATAGCTCCGAATAAACCTTTTCTCAAAATGTCGCGAAAAATTGTTTTGCTGTTCGCAATGCAAACACCAACAAGTTCTAATATGCTAAAGATTATCCCAAGTGCCATTCTGCATTTCCATAAAGTGCGTTTCTTTTGTATACATCTATTTAGTATCTTGTGTATCACAAATGACATAATATCAATCGTATTACAGTCTTGACAACAACAAGTGTCAGACATGTTTTATTTAAATGATAACGATATCAGTTTGAAGACGTAAAATATGAACAACCAGTAAATGCGTTTGCTTATATTTTCTTTAAATAGGCCTTCGAAGAATTGTATTGTTTGAATAATTCTATACACGTTTAAAGGATATTTAAGTATTTAATGGAACGTTCCTTAATACAATCATAGATGTAATACGGGTACTACATCTATGATACAATTGAACGTTGTAAAACTTGCGCGTTAAAAAAGGATAACGATGTATTATGTTCTATTTCCTATCATTGTCATTTGAATAGAAAACATAACATTGAAGTTATTGTCCAACCAATTGCAAGAAAAGGTTTTATTTGTTGTTGAATATTTCAGTTGAAAAAATGAGAAGATAAATTTCGGTATTTTTGTTTTTAATGATTTTATAGGCGACGAAAAAGTCATTACAAGGAGCTAAATAAATGTTTGAACAAAACACACACATGAAAAAAATCCAGATTTGAACACATGTGTTTGATAAAAATAATAATATGTGACGTTTGAAGACCTATTTGAAGAAAATATAAGAACAAGCATTTACTGGTTGTTCATTCACCTGGCGATGGTTGTTGTCAAGACTGTAATACGATTGGTATTATGTCATTTGTGATACACAAGATACTAAATAGATGTATACAAAATAAACGCACTCTAGGGTTGCTGCTCACAAGGAAGCTATTAAACCAAGAGTTCAAAATGGTGAAGTTGAAATAATCCCTTCGTACATTTTACGGACGCCATCACGAGTTGGTTGACCGTTATGGAATAACCGTTTCACAAATGATATCGGACATGTTTCTTAGGTCGTATCGTCAATCCCCTTCTCTTTAATGAATGTGACCTACAGAATTAGACTATTTGCCGGATTTTTTATAACATGAGCAACACGACGGGTGCCACATGCGGAGCAGGATGTGCATACCTTCAGGAGCACCTGCGATCACCCCTAGTTTTTGGTGAGGTTCGTGTTGCTTATTCTTTAGTTTTGTTTTTTTCTCAATCGATTTATGAGTTTCGAACAGCGGTATACTACTGTTGCCTTTATTGAATGACTTGGATAATTCAGAAACAGTTTATAAGTGAAGCCGGTAGTGCATAATCTTAAAACGTTGTTTATTAAGATTTTCCAGTAGACATAAAATGAACATTTCAAAAGGTTATACACAAATCTAGTCGAATACCTTATACATATCTTGTATATCGATATAGTGAAGTAAAGGACATGTATAAGCATTTTTGATTGATGTGACATACAATTTATCTGATTCTACACCATCTCATGAACGTAAAAAAAAGGACTGAATGATTTTATACCATATGAAAACCTGAACTACTGACTAAAACTGTAACTATCCATTTAAATAAATAAACATTGTGCAAATGATATATATTATGTAAATATTATTTTCTTCAAAATGTTCGATTTGTTTTTTGGAAAGATTTGTAGAATTATGTACATTTAACATTTTGCTTGAAAGTCTTTTCAATTTAGCGAGACCAATAATTTTCAAGTAAATACTTCAGATTGCAGAAAAATAGATAGTGCATAAAAATTTAAAAAAAAACACACACTAACAAGTGTTTTTCACAATAGCAATTTGAACCAATCTAAAACCAAGAAATGTTAATGTTTGAGTATTTAGACATATTTCAGGCTAATTTTAAATCCACTTCATATGAATTTTGGAGGAGAGAGACGAAAGATGCCAAAGGGACATTCAGCTTTCAAGTCGACAATAAAATGAACAATATGAAACCGCAATTGTAAAATAAAAGGACCATAAGACAAACAACTGTACACAAAACACAACATAGAAAACACGATACCCACCAGTTCGGGGGTGATCTCAGGTGCCCTGGGCTGGGGTTAGCAGATCCTGCTCCACACACAATAACCATCTTGTTCCTAATGTAAGTACATAAATGGTGATAAGTCTTATTCGGTAGGTCACACTCAGGGAAAAAATATTGGATTGTGGATACCTATTCGACGTCATCTGTGAAACAGATGTTCCAACATTCATTGTTGACATAGTTGTTTGTTTTTAAAGCCATTACGATTATAACATAATGATGACTGTTGTACACCATATTTTGTCATTTTTACCATTTTTTTCTGTTTCTTTTTCTTCAAACATTGTTGTCAATATAATGAAATTTTATGCAACTGTCAAACAAGTGAGAGGTTCAGCTAGATAATAGTCCAGATTGAAGCCAAACACGAAAAAGCCATTACCAAGTCAGGAATATGACAGGTTTTTTTCAAGCGTTTGATGTGTTTTAGCTTTTGAATTTTCCATTTGATAAAGGACTTTCCGTTTTGAATTTTTCTTGGAGTTCGTTTTTTTGTTGTTGCTATTTTACTTTTTATTCCATAACGGCTAAGCAACTCGTGCTGTTGAATGGTTTTCTCATTGTCAATCGTACCATATCTTCTTATCATTATTAGGTATGTATTTTAAACTGTACAATTGAAGTTGTGATATTATAAACTGCGGTAATGGTGACTACAGACGTGCGATGGTGACATTTTCTAAATAAGAATAATACTAGTTTAACATAAAGAGAATAAAATCTGGCACGGAAAATAATTCTACTGTGATCTTCAATATATTTTAACTTATGGTGTTCTTAACAAATTTTTTCTTTATTTAACGAGAAATTGTACCTTACTATGTTGATTGGTGTACAAAGTTAAGGGGTTATAGGGAAAACGGTACTTTTGCATTTGCCCAGCATTAGGTTGGCCTTTTGTGTACTCAACAGATGAAGGAAATCAACTTAGGAGCGCTGTGATTGAATGTAAGGATACAATATATATTTTTATTTATCTATGAATAACTGGCTGCAGTGTGTTTATTTACAATCTGAAATTTTAAAACATATTGCAATATTTTCTAGATTGTTTAGGACTTTATTCATTATAGGTTGAAAAATTGAGGCAAAGTTTAGATGTTTATAAAGTGTCCTATATTTTGACAAAATTTCTGAATTTTTCAATCTAACAGTTTGTTCCATAATCTTAGAATCACAAAGTGGTTCAATTGCATTTGGTTTGTCATATCCTGGAGTTTTTATGATATGATTCAAATAATTGATTTTACTCTCTATTGTAAAAGGACCATATTATTTAGCCTGTAATGGATGTCTATGGACTGGCAAAAGTACAAGTACTTTATCACCAGGCTCATAACCTCTGTCTGGTTTCCGTAGTTTATCATACCATATGTTCATCTTATTTTGACCAATTTTTAAAATGTTCTGAGCAATTTGACCAGCAGTATATACAGTGGCAGTTCCAGAGGGGTATCCGGGGGTTGGACCCCCTTTTTTGGACGATCAATGCATTTGAATCGGGTTATATAGTTGAACTCCTTCCACCTTTTGTCCTGGGTTGCGACCCCCCTTGTTTTAAGATGGATAGATCCGCCCCTGATATAGGTTTTCTTTAAATCTTGATACATATATAATCTAGAAGATTCAAATCAGTGTGTTCCGTAAGCCATTTTTTTCTTAAACAATTTCAAGTATCACCTTAAGTTTTGACCAAACACTAAATCAAAGGGTCTAAAACAAATGTATTCTTGAACAGCCTCTACGATCGCAAAAAGTAGGAAGTGAACACAAACATCCCAGTCTTTGTACAAAGGAAGACAAAAAGTTATAATCAAGTTCTTCAATAATTGCATGATGAAAACGTTCTAAGGCATATTGTGATTCAGGATGATAAGCACTCGACTATACTGAGCAATTCCTAAAGCCTAAGTCACACTATCACGTTTCGACAGCTAGGTTTTTTTTTATATTAGTACGCTTAGAAATGCTACGTTTCATGTTATTGTTAGTCCTTTTTTAACGGTCCGTATGTAATATAGGTGTATGACACGTTTTGATACGTTCCTCAACGTATTGTTACGTTTTGTTAGGTATATCGATAAGTACACAGGACACGTTCTGCCAAGTATTAGTACGTTTTATTACGTATAAACTACGTTTTACTACGTTTCAGTACGATCTACAAGGGGTCAGTACGTTACCAATTTGGTTCCCTTCGGTTGAAGTACGTTTTCGCACGTTTTCCTTGTTTTTTTTTACGTTTATTGTACGCAGTATCAAGTGTCACTACGCTGTGATCATTGACCTATGAAACGGCGTAATTAATCAATAAAATTCAGAAAATCAGGAGAATTCAACAGAGGTACACTTTATTAATATAATTAATACATCTGTCATTTCAATTGGATTATTTGATTCCTATTTTATGTTTGTAATTCTGTTATGCTGTTTCTGTGTACTGTCCTGAAGTACTTTTAGTTATTCGTTGTTATTCTGTGGTTAACATGTCGAAATGTACAACTAGTATTGTATTACTTATTTATGTTTTTCTCTGTCTTGTTTGTTCTTGCATTTATTTGTACTGTGTGCTAATGTTGCCTTTTAACGATATATTTAATATTGCCATAAAGCGCAAAGTTTGGCTAGCCACAAAACCTGGTTCAACCCACCAACATTTTCTAAGAATGTCCTGTACCAAGTCAGGAATATGGCAGTTTTTATCTAAAAGTTTGTTTCTCTGTATGTTGCATTGTCGTTTGTTTTTTGTTGCACTTCAGTGTTTCTGTTGTTTCGTTGTTTTCCTCTTATAGTTGATGTGTTTCCCTCGGTTTTAGTTTGTAACCTGGATTTATTTTCTCTAAATCGATTATGACTTTTGAACAGTGGTATACTACTGTTGTCTTTATTTATGGTCTAATTTTTTGTACACCAAATGCAAGATTTTCCTATTATGGTTTTTTTCAGATATCATTTTTGTTGAGTGGATACATGAATCATGAACACATTCAAAGCCTTGGTTGGAACCTTGTCAATGCTTTACATTTTATGTTGATTGCTCTTTTAAAATGTTTAGCGTTTCAACTTTTAGTCTACATCATAGATGTTCGAAACACCTTGTGATCTATAATTTGACAACGATTTATGGATATAACTGTGTAACAATAATCCATAATTTGTGAGTTCCATCCGTTGTTTGTCCATCTTGCTCTTAGACTGATACAATAATTTAGCAATTGGCGGGAAATATGGATAAACGTGGTTTAATTATACGCGGAAGGAGATAACGATGCGTAGTTATAAGCATCGATACGTAATAATGCCTAGAAAAACGTAATGAAACATAGAAAAGCCTATCATCAAGCGTAATATACAGTACAAAAACCTGGCGAAACGTGGCAGATACGTACTAAGCCGTAATAGCACCATACCTAGTGATTATAATCAAATACGTTTTAGTACGTATCAGGTACGTTTCTAATACGTATGTCTACGTTTCTTCTACGTTTTACTGCGCTTTTCAACGTTCCTATTACGTTTTTATATTTAGTCACGTTTGTATTGTGCAGTCCAGACCAATACTCATTGGCACTCACCCCGAATCTTCCTATATATTGAAATAAACGGGAATGATCACGTATCAATCCTCGCATAGCTACGCACATAGCCGTTTTAAGTACGGATTGTTGCGATTCTCTACGTATATTGCCGCTTTCCTTACGTTTACAAAACGTATCAAAACGGGAAAGCCGAAACGTGGCACTGTAACTGGGGCTCTGGTAAACTCATGTTTACCTTGTTGAATTGTACATATCATGCCAGACTATAAATAAAATTTACTTACTTTACTTACTTACTTACTAAACGAACTGCTGAAATAAATCGGACATGAAATGTGAACCCTGGTTGGACGGTATAGTTCTACTGACGTGTAAAAAATTATAAGAGCTTTAACAATATTTAATTTCTTGATAGTCTTAACGGGATAGCCTCACTCGTTATTAAACCTATCAATATCAACCTCATCAGAGGTCAATAATTGTATAAGGTAATTGCATCATTATAACAATTTATTAATATGCTAGGTTTTACTATAACAAAAAGTTTACATGTACTTTTTTGTAAAATATTTTTTTTATCATATCAAAATCGTCAGAAATGTACTGCTATTGGTTTTTTTTTATTGTCTTCCCGTTCATTAGAATTTCAGCCACTGCACAACGCAAGTCGAAGAAAAACTACATGATGAAGAAATTTAAACAAACGGGCATTTGGATGGAGAATTGTCTCATTGACACTCATACCACATCTTCTTATATGTATAGACAGGTATAGGTAAAAAGTATTGTTGATTCATTAAGATTAAAAATACAAAATCGTTTAAGGGAGTTCGCTTCTCAGTTTCAAAATAATTAACTTTTCAAAACACTAGTTTATATTGATAGTGCGGATTAATAAAGGAATCAAAAGAGCAAAAAAATATAGGTCAATGTGCTTGTTTTCGATATATTAGCCATTGAAATTTGGCTGAAAAAATATTCTCCCTTGACTTTTCATTGCTTTATCATTGACAAATTTAAGTTCTCAAAAACTATTAAAAAATAATTAAAATTTTATTAAACTTTTACAGATGGCTTATCATCGTACATGTAAAAGATTTATAAAAAGAAAAAATAAGGGTCAATGGGCATTTTTTTTTAATGTTTTCAAATGGATAAAGCCAGAGGATTTCGAAAATCTGACAAAAATCCCAAAACATGACAAGCGAACTTCCTTAAAAAGTTTAATTATCCAAAAGGGCAAGCAAGAAAAACGTGCTCCTTGGTTCTATGTTTTCGTCTCTCAATGTTCTGATCCGGTTAACTTTGGCATCAAACGAGAAGTTAAATATAGTTTGCAATCAGCAATCCCTAATTAAAAAAATGTTTGTCGAAAATATTGTCTAGATAAGAATAAAAATGAACAAAAAGTATTTCAGCATTTGTTCCAAACGGAATAAGTGATAAAGAATAATTGTCAGTTTAGTATTTATGCATGACATAGTACAGTCAATGACTAAAAACAAAATTTTCACATGACTTTAACATTCGCGTTGGTTGTATGAAAAAGCTTAACATAATGGCACATGGTGTACTTCTATGACATTGAAAAAATATTATTTTTATGAATGAGAATCCTTCGAACCTAAACATATATTTAAACTATGTCTAACCAGCTTCTTTTCTCTCTTGTCTTCGTTAATTACACTGCTTTATGAAGCATTAATTTGATATCCTATGTATTTCGCAGAAGGCTTCTTTGTTTTTTAATCTGTAAAGTAACCCATTTCAGTTAAAAACAATTACAAACCTTTTCATGTTATTCAATGCAAAATGATTATCTAAGATACCTGAGATGATCCGTCATTTCATATAATAAATACTACGGAAAGCTATTGTTTGCTTATTGTATCCTGGTATTTAAGGATGTACTCAGGTGAGGTCAGGTGAAAATTAATAAATTAAGAATCTAACATTGATACTATTAGCTTGTAGGGCATTCTTTAAGGATCAAAATCAGTTAAAAATGTTAATAGGTCATGTAACTCCTATTCGAGATATTTGAGATTTAAAATATGGCGGGAAAAGACTGACTCGGACTTTTACCTTATGTTTGCATTGGTATCATTTGGGTCCCAAAACAAATGAAAGAAAATTAAGAATCTTCTAAAATTTTGGTAAATGACTTTTCATGAGCTATTTAGTCGTATATGAAAAAAATAAATAGGTGTTATGTGGCAAAATATTTTACCTTGTTTTGTATGGAAAAACACCAAGGAGTCCGAAAATTTGACACGAATTCCAAAACCTCACCTAAGTACCTCCTTATGTTTAGGTTTTATTTCCTAGAAGTTAATCGAGCCTGGCTAATTAAACACGCTGCCTTGGAATCTGGTGGTCCATATAAGAAAAGCCAACGAGGTCAAAATTCGTAATGCGGAAATTGTCAATTTTTAAAATGTCAATGTGTTAATTGTCAATGTGTAAGTTGTCAATGTGTAAATTGTCAATTCGTAAATAGTAAATCGGTAAATTGTTAATTGGTAAATTGTAAACTGGTAAATTGTAAGTTGGTAAATTGGTAAATTGTAAATTGTCAATGTATAAATTGTATTTTTGTAATTTCAAAATTCTTCATTCGTAAATCGTCAAGTTGTAACTTGTAACTTTGTCATTTCAAAATGCTCAATTCGTAAATTGTCAATTTGAAACTTGTATATAATAGATCGTTGTAAATTCAAAATTCTGAACTGAAAATTATCAATTTTTAACTTGTATCTATCTGTATGATTTCAAAATTCTTTATTGGTTAATTGTCAATTTGTATATTGATGTTTTGTAACTTGTAACATATCGATTCGTTAAATGTCAATGTGTGAAATGTTGATGTGTGTGTGAAACACGCCTGGTAAACCATCTAATCTCAACCAAATGGTTGAGACGGAAAAAAGTATTCTGGCACTTCCTGTTGAGCTTTTCTGGTTCAAAATATTGAAAATAAACACAGGGTAGGTCGAATTTTCGTCGATTTACTGAAAATCAATGACTTTTTTGTAAAATCGGAGAATGTCATGCCATAGATAAATCATAATTGTAACTAATATGTCTCTTCTTGGTTTAAAATATTTTAAATTGAAGTCACAATCACTTTTCTCCTACGGATAATAATGTTTACATTCTTTAAATCCGATAGAACTGCTATGATATTAATGACTAGCAAGAAAATATGTCAATTATTTGTGTTTTTTTAGGCTTTACGATAACCACGTCTGTAAATTGCCCAAATATTTTTTTGTCAAGCCTACTCTGAGCAGAAAAATAAAAAAAATTAAAAACCAATTGTTCAGAGAACAATTGTAGGTCTTTCCACTAGTAAAGATCTATTTTGATATTGAAATATTAAAAATCAGTTTAAAATGTTAGTTCCTATGGCTTTATGATGTATTTATATGAATTTAAAGCAAAGGTCAAAATCTAGAACGTCATATCAACCTATGACCTTGACCTCAATTTCAAGTTCACAAACCAAGGACCTTAAATCAAAAGACCCAAGGTCTTTAATATGTTTGGTTTATTAGTAATATCACTTTACGCGTAATTCTAAATGTAAGATGGGCAAAAACTCCCATTTATTGTCTGCGCACCCTTTCAATCAAAATATACAAGTAAGGACATGTTGCAACTAACAATTTATAAAAAATTATTTGTCGATATGTCATAAGGTATTTGAAAATAAATGAAAATAAGCCAAAATCAAAATTTAGAATATGACCTTGACCTTTGACCTTGACCTCATTTTTATTATTTTCGACCAAGGACCCCAAATCTAAAGACCCTATGTCTTTATCACTTATGGTTTACCATTTAGAAATGCATATCACTTAATTAAATGGAAAAGGGGGAATAACTCTCATATGGAGTCTCCGTAAAGCTTCGGTCCAAATGAATATCCTAATCCTGAAGATGTAACGAGCAATTTGGTAAAATAAATTTGTCGTAATCTTTAACGGTTGCGAAGGAGTAGTGGCCACAAGAAAAACAGTGTTTGGGGAGATAACTCTTACAACGTAAAGTATTTTGTTACACAGTTGTAAAGTTTTAAAGCGTATAAACTATACGATACCATATTCCAAATATCTAAGCGACATCTTTTGAAACATCAATAATACGCAAGAAAAAAAATTAGGCGGAAGAAAAAAAAAAAAAAAAATAATAATAATAATAATAATAATCAGAACAAATTCAATAGGTCTTTCCACGGAAAGGTGGAAAGACCTAAATATAAATGGTTGAGATATAAAGGTACTGGTTGAGTCTTTCTGTTACAATGTTGAGACTTTCTGGTTGCGCTGTACTATTCGAGTTTACCTTTTTTTACGGTTAACCTGATTCATGTTTTCTGTCTGTGGTAAATCTAAATACACTCAGATACAATTTTAAGCATTGCCGATAGAAAAATGCATGCTTTACAAATGTAAATAAGATTATTTTACAATGGTTATTTATTAATATGATTTGGATGAATTCAATTCCTAACAGACATCAAAATTTATTTAATGCCGAAAATGCGTTCATTTATAAAGAAATTAGATAGTTAAAAACTAAACAATCGAACAGGACCCCTTTTCTAGGTTTATTTTATCGTACACATTATTTCAGGTAAAAGGTGAAATATGAGTAAAAGATGTCATTTTTGTCATTATAATACTTATCACAAAAAAATATGATTCGATTTTAAAATTGCTTTGTAAGTACTATAAGGGAGCTACCATTTGATTTTTATGGGGGGGGGGGGGGGGGGTCTAGGATGAAATTTGAAAAAAATAGGCAGGACAGGAGTTTTGAGTAAAAAAAAAAAGGCAGGATGAGACACTTTGCAAAAAAAAACGGCAGGATGACAATTTAGGTAAATAAAGTCAGGATAAACTAATAAAATAAAAGGCAGGACCGAATATAGTGAAAAATAAAAAGGCAGGACAGAGATTACAACTAAAAAAAATGTAGGACAAAACTTTTCATCCTAGCCCCCCCCCCCCATAAAAATCAAATGGTAGCTCCCTAAGTGACGTCCAACTTAGTGTAATCACAGGTGTTGTATTGAAATAATGAAAACTTAGTTCACAACTGCATTCAGGGCAAATCCTTAATATTTGGTAATATTCAGTAACATTTATATTATAACCCGGGCCCCGTCACACTAGGCCGTGATCGCACTACGATCTCTAAAAATATAATGCTATTGGCGATCGTAGTGCAGTATGGTCGTGTTACGGTCTTGATGATGTCTTGGTATTCGTGTTGAGAGTAGCCAACTTTTATTAATTTAAACATGTTCAAAACAATCGTGATGCGTTCGTGGCGAAATCAGGTCGCAGTTCTGTTCTAGTCGTAGATTTTTTTAGTCTCGATTACCCAGACGCATATTTAAATATATCTACTTTGAAAAATAAAGCGGCTGAATGATCGAGATTAAGATTTTTTTAGCCGTGGAACTGTCAGGATCAGTTCCAGGTTGAACTGTGTAAATCGATTCTAGGAATAGAACTTACCAACGACCAAATCAGTTCTTTGTTAGAACTGTTCTAGCTAGAACTGTCTTAAAAGTGTCAGGAGATAGTTCCACATTTGTCCGCTAGAACAGTTCTCCTGAAGTCAGATTATGACAGTTAGGGGTAATCTCCATTGTATGTACATCTCCTTTGCAATTTTTAAATGAAAATAACTTTTGATGAAATAATTGAATTTAATGATTATCCATTTCTGAATATTAATTCAGTTTTCTTTTGAAATATTTTAAAACTGGATTCGACGTAGGTAAATTGTGGGAGATAGTTAGTTTGAACTCTGGCCTGGTCAACTTAAATTCTAAAAAAAAAAATGTGTGTGTCTATGCTAAGCATGCGATATCTGCTAAAAACTGTGGTCACACCTTACCAGATAGCTCGAACTAACGCCGAAAGGATAAACAAAAGTTTTACATTCACAAAATTTTGGCATCCGTTAGGAGTCCGCGATGTAATGACCAAATAAAACGGACGTGTAATATGCCGAAAAATGGGGTGGAATAGGAATAAGAAAAAAAAATAATGTCAGAATAAAAAGCCAATAATTTTGCCTGATCATGATTAAGAAGTTGAGCCAAAAATATTAATGATACCAAAGAAAACTAACATACCAATAATTGATTTTTCTTACGCGATTTGTTTTCAATTTGTATGTATCCGTTTTATTATCAATGTTCTTTCTGTGGTACGATTGCCAATGATACAACTCTCCACAAGAGACCAAAAAGTAACAACTAGAGGTCGCCGTACGGCCTTCAATAATAAGCAAAGCCCATACTGCATAGACAGCTATAAAAGGCCCCGAAATGACAATGTAAAACAATTGTAACGAGAAAACTAACGGCCTTATTGATATATAAAGAAAAAATGAACGAAAAACAAATATGTTACACATAAAAAAAAAAAATAAATTCTAGCCCTGGAGATGTCAATTACAACATTATTGACGTTAAAGATTCTGTGCAAAACTGCATCTCAAACGCTAGACTTAATCTCCAGCGTTAGAACTTTAATACTAGTACTTAAAAACACAGCTATTTACTATTTAGACTCTATTACAACCAAAGGCCTCTTTAGAAGCTGCTGTGATAACTACAGACAAGATTAAAATGACTTGAAATATCAAACAATATACGGCAAGTTTATGAATTTTGACAGTTGTATATGTAATTGATACTAAGCTACACAAGGCCATGTTTTTCTCTGACTGTTTATGACGTCTTTACACTAAATTCATTGGATGTTGGATGTGTACGGATTGATAGTTTAGTCTTACCTGCATGATTTTTTTATTAGTTGGCTTTGAACTAGCTGTCAGATAACTGCGAGTACTCTCAGATCTGTTCCTATTGTCTTTTTGTTGTCGGGATGTTCAAGAACCCGGCCACGTGCAATTGTATTTTTGTCCATCTGATGAGTTAAACCTTTTTCAACTGATTTTTATAGTTCGTTCTTATGTTCTTATGTTGTACTGTTATATATACCACTGTCCCAGGTAAAGGGGGGGGGGGATTCCGCTAACATGTTTAACCCCTCCACATCATTTATGTATGTGCCTGTCCCAAGTCAGGAGCCTGTAATTCAGTGGTTGTCGTTTGTTTATGTGTTAAATATTGAATCATATTTGTTTTTCGTTATATTTTTTTTTTATAAATAAGGCCTTTAGTTTTCTCGTTTAAATTGTTTTGCATTGTCATATCGGGGCCTTTTATAGCTGACTATGCGGTATGAGATTTGTTCATTGTTGAAGGCTGTACGGTGACCTATGGTTGTTAATGTCTGTGTCATGTTGGTCTCTTGTGGACAGTTGTCCCATTGGCAGTCATACCGCATCTTCCTTTTTATAGTTGAAAATTTCATTCACCAGAAGATCTCAACATTGTTCCAGAATATCTCAACCGATACCAGAAAATCTCAACATGACATACTTTATAAGTACTTTATAAGACTTTATGGCGTCAACCTAGGCAATATCCTTCATCATAAATTAGTGCAATCGAAAATACCTCCTTATTTCAAAGACCAGTCTGTACCAATAATTTCTTATACCTATACCAAACCTATTGCAACTAAAATTTTCAATTACAAACGCGTTTTGCAGGATCTCGATATTGACGACTGCAAGTCTAAACCTCCTGATTGCACTTGTGCTAGTTCCAAATTCACATATAATCCTGCTGGCCACGTTATTACCGGTGATCTCAACATTGTTAATAATACTTCTTTACGAAATGTGTTATCGAAAGGTCCCAAATATCGTGAGCCTAAATCCATCAATTGGAAATACAACTTTAAAATTTTGATGGATTCAGTCGAGGATTATGCCAGGCAATGGGCTAAGCGTGAGAAGGAAGACGTAGACACTCTTTCCGAATGGATTAAGGCAGTGAGGTCGTTGATACAAATCAGAATTAAGAAACTGAATGGGTCCATCAATGCCCATGCTACGTCAATCTTTAAAGACCCAAATGTTGCAAAACACCCATCCGACCTCCATGACAAATATGTTGTTGTCCCCGCAGATAAAGCCCCAAGTAACATCGTTTTTGTGTGTAAAAGTCATTACGTCAACTGCTTGATAAACGAATTAGGTATTGACAATTCACTTGGAAACTCAACATATACCCTCACGACACTTACCAAAGAGGAAATCCTGGATAAGCATAGGTCTGTTCTATGTTCCTTTGGAATTTCAACCAAAGATGAAGAACTGGATCTTCCATCACTGTATTGGATACCTAAACTACATAAGTGTCCTTACAAACAACGGTATATTGCTGGGTCTTCCAAGTGCTCCACGAAACCTCTTTCTAAATTATTAACATCTATTTTATTAGCAATCAAAGGCTTCAAAGTTATTGTGAAACTGCCTATTCTAGAGGTGGCGTGAATCAGATGTGGATACTTAAAAATTCAAAAGATCTTTTAGAGTACATACAATCTAACTCTCTTTCATCTTGTAACAGTATTAAAACATTTGACTTGTCTACTCTTTACACAAGTATTCCACATTCCAAACTAAAAGACAAATTGAAAGAGTTGGTATTACTTTGCTTCATAAAAAAGAATGACCAACGTAGATACAAGTATCTTGTCTTAGGGAGGGATAAATCCTACTTTGTAAAGAATCACTCTGATTCAAACAAAAAATTCTCTGAAACTGATATTATCAAGATGCTTGATTTCTTGATTGACAACATATTTGTTACGTTCGGAGGACGTGTTTTTCAACAGACTGTCGGCATTCCAATGGGAACAAACTGTGCCCCTCTACTCGCCGACTTGTTTCTTTTTTTATTATGAGGCTGAATTCATGCAGGAACTTCTTAGGAAGAAAGATAAGAAGTTAGCAATATCCTTTAACTCTACTTTCCGCTATATAGATGATGTTCTTTCACTAAAAAATTCAAAATTTGGTGACTATGTGGAACGCATCTATCCAATCGAACTAGAGATAAAGGATACTACAGATACAGTTAAGTCGGCTTCATATCTTGACTTACATCTAGAAATTGACAATGAGGGTCGGTTGAAAACAAAACTTTACGACAAAAGAGATGATTTCAGCTTTCCAATTGTGAACTTTCCATTTCTAAATAGCAACATTCCAGCAGCACCTGCATACGGGGTATACATCTCCCAATTGATACGATATTCCCGTGCTTGCATTTCCTATCATGATTTTCTTGATAGAGGTTTGCTGCTCACAAGGAAGCTATTAAACCAAGAGTTCCAAATACCAGACTCAAGCTAGCGACCAATTCTAGCGACCAATCAAGCTAGCGACCAATTCTATCGACCACTTAAGTTAACGTCTGGTGTTCCAAATGGTGAAGTTGAAATCATCCCTTCGTAAATTTTACGGACGCCATCGCGAGTTGGTTGACCGTTATGGAATAACCGTTTCACAAATGATATCGGATATGTTCCTTACGTCGTAATTACAATCCCCTTCCCTTTCATGAATATGACCTACCGAATTAGACTATTTACCGGATTTGTAATCACATAAGCAACACGACGGGTGCCACATGTGGAGCAGGATCTGCTTACCCTTCCGGAGCACCTGAGATCGCCCCTGGTTTTTGGTGGGGTTCGTGTTGTTTATTCTTTAGTTTTCTATGTTGTGTCGTGTGTACTATTGTTTTTCTGTTTGTCTTTTTCATTTTTAGCCATGGCGTTGTCAGTTTGTTTTAGATTTATGAGTTTGACTGTCCCTTTGGTATCTTTCGTCCCTCTTTTATAACATATTTAGCATAATGAAATTATATTAGTAAAGAAAAAGAACAAACTATAATTTTATGTTTATAATGTTTTAGAAAAATACTAATTTACTAATATATATGCTAGTTTATCAATGATATCACTGTCATTTTGTCAATAGCAGACTGCGCTGGCAACATTTACCTGCTGGAGAAAAGTCATTACAATGTCATTTTAAATCCTTTTCATTTGTGTTATACACGAGACAAACTGTAATTCAAATATCTCTGGCATGACATTCTCCGATTTTACAAAAAACGCATTGATTTTCAGTAAATTGACGAAAAGTCGACCTACCCTGTGTTTATTTTGAATATTTTGAACCAGAATAGCTCAACAGGAAGTGCCAGAATACTTTTTTCCGTCTCAACATTTGGTTGAGATTAGATGGTTTACCAGGCGTGTGAAATTATGATAACCATCATTATGACGAAAGATGGCGCTCAGTTTCTTCTTCGGTGTATAAGCCTCCTGTAAGTAGGAGCACCGCTATATGGAATAGATACCTATTAGTAAGTAATTTTAGTCAATTAAGCAAAAAGAAAGAACAAAAAATGTATGTTTACAGGATTCCAGTTTTATTTTGTTTACTAATGTGGCCTTTCGTTCGATAACGGAAACTATAAAAAAAATTGTGGATACCAATACTGGCTTAAAAAGTACGGTAGAGAGAGCGCCGTCGATGTATTGACAGTACACAAGAGCATTTTATGGACGGGTGTCAACGCTCGGTGTGCGCACTACAGTTTCTTCAAGGTGGTTCCACTCGAGTACTGTTTTTACAAAAAATTGGTTAGAATATTTTGGTATTTTGTTCGTTGACATCTCAAAGCACTTTGTGAAGTTCTTGATCTGCATTTTTTTTTTCACAACATTTCTTGACCGATGATTGTTAAATTCATTAGCAGCAATTCGGTGTTCTTTTTGGACGAGCTTTTTTTTGTAAATTATCTGGTTCTATATAGCATTGAGAATCCAGCCCCTCGACCACCTCGTACAGAAATATAAGCTTCTGGCTTGAGCATCAAATATTTAAGAGCTGATTATTAGTACCGAAACTAGTGAAAAGCTAAATGATCAAATAGAAGTTATATATATATATAGTATTCATTTTAGGTGAACTTTGTCTCATGCTCAACACGAGGTAAAAGTTATAAAAAAATAATAATGTGACAGTCAGTGTGCACAAAAGTGCTGACTATACTGTACTCGGTTTACCATCGGAGACGAAACGTCCAGACATTTTGCTATCGGACCAGTTGTTATAAAACCTCATCAAAGATACAAGGCTTTCAATTTGGAACGCTTCAGATGAGCATCACTGAAGAGATACATCATTAAGGTGGATCATCGGTATGTATTTTCTTAGGGAGAATTTTCATATACTTTGCCAAAATGAAGATTTTTTTATGCCTTTTTCAAAAATATGATAAATGATTGGGTCACCATGCTATTTTTTAAGCTACGAGTCGTTCAAAATTGTCGAAATGCTTAGATTGTTCATGAAAAACACATTTGTGTGCATAACAGAAATCTATAAGATAGAATTTTAAAATAAAATATGAGAAGATCGGTTTTATGATATGTTCTAAGAAAATGAAAAGAAAAAATGGTCACCGAACTTGTTCTCTTTATACCAGTAAAAAATAAAAATTTCTCGATCAGTCCAGTGTAAATTTCGGTACTAAAAAAGTTACCTCCCCATAAATGGCTTATTTGAAAAAAATGATTTTTAGAGCACAAATACTTCGTATTTGTTAAAACATTTTTAATAATGCAATGAACTACTATGTTTTCTTTATATGGAAAAGCAGTCTGATGAATTAATTGTTATTCTGTCTCCAAATTTGCAGATTTGGGCAAAAAACCAGACCCATTATGTACTACAATTGTACAATAGAAGATGGCAGTATACCATGAATCTACATGGTACTGTTGAATGTTGACTGTGACCTCCATATATATGTATGATTAATTTATCTGCAAAGTCATGTGGAATACGGCCCGTGGAATAAGTATACCTTTATTGTTTGTTTTAGATCCCAATCACAAATAGAACCATCAGACCATTGCAGGTGTCTGATAAAAAAAGGTAGAACTATGACTTTCAAGGGAAATTATTTAAAACGTATACGACGAGGACAATAGGCAATCGAGTCAAATCAAAAGCAACAACATTAAAATGAAGATAAGAAAATAATCCAAATATTTATGTATACTTATGGCGAACACAAAATTTTAAAGATTGGGTAATACGAATTCCAATAAAAAAAAACGAAAAAAAAGATCTGGCGGTCCGGAAAGGTTATTGTGATTAAAATGCAAATCCTCCCTAGCATATTTACTCTGAAACCGAAACATTGAATATACTAATATATCCTGGTATTAAAAGTAATCAATCCTTTAAATAAACGTATTCTAAAAGACTACCAGTTCAAACAATGCAATTACTAATAGATCATTGAATATTGTTTTAATTGGTATTAATGTTGATTTTGTTATCACGGTAAATTAAAAGCAAACTAAATATTATTGTTGATAAACATATACACATCAGTGGATCTACAATCTGTCGATACGTGTATCTTTGCATTGCACAAGATCATATTTTTCTCTGATTGTTTATGACGTCTTTACACCAAATCCCATGGATTTTAGATGTGTACAGATTAATAATTTAGTCTTACATGCATTTATTAGTTGTTAGTGGCTTTAAACTAGCTGTCAGTAACTGCTATTACTCTCGGATCTGTAATTAGTGGCTTTTTCTTGTTGGGATATACACGTACACTTTGTGCTTTTGTTAGATGTATTTCTATTTGTATCCATCTGATGAGTTAACCTTTTTCAACTGTGATTTTTAGTTCGTTCTTATGTTGTACTGTTACACCACTGTCCAAGGTGAGGGAAGGGTTCGTATCCCACTTAAATGTTTAACCCCGCCATATTTTGTATGTATGTGCCTGTCCCAAGTCAGGCGCCTGAAATTCAGTGGTTGTGTTAATGTATCACATATTTGTTTTTCGTTCATATTTTTGTACATAAATTATGACGTTGGTTTTCTCGTTTGAATTGTTTTACATTTGTCATTTTGGGGCCTTTAATAGCTGACTATGGGATATGGGGTTTGCTTATTGTTGAAGGCCCTACTGTTAAATCAAGTCGTTAATTTCTGTTTCAGTTTGTCTCATTGACAATCATCATACAACATCTTCTTTTTATATAAACAATTTCCGTTTATAACTCATTCATCATAGTATCAGTTATGAAAAGCAAAATGACAACAAAATCGGGATTTAAAAAAAAAACAAAAAAACAATCACATTTATACAACATACAATCAAATTAGTTAATTATCAGAAAGCAATACTTGCATGTATATTGCGTTGCATCTTTAATTATATGTAGCTTATTTCGAAATATTTTCAAATTGATAGTTTTTACTTAATGTTTTTCTTCGTCAATTTTTGTAGGCAAAACAGCTAAAATACTAGAAGATATTCTCCATTCCTTGCTAAACATGAAAAGACCATCATGTGACAGAATAATATCGATGGGTATGTATATGTATATGTGTATGCGTAGGAACTATTTAGTTTAAAAATGTACTACGTATGTGTTCTTTTTTGAACGGTACCAACTTGATGGTGTTTCATTTCACAAATGCTATACTAATCATTTCACCAAAAACCGCTCAAACCGGTGCAAGGGGCATGGAGGTGAATTATTGTGTGTACCTTGTTGAATGAAGGCCTCAGTGTGTGACTCTGGGATGAAGAACAGCAATTAAAAGCGCGTTTCCTTTGCCTTTGCTGTGCATCTACTGATTTTATTATGTCATGCATAATCCAATACCTATTGTTTTTCTATTATGGAAGTATATATAACTTGCACCAAATCAGTATACTCATAGTCGGACCCCAACATCTTTTAGACTGCGTTTTATTGTGCATATTGCTGTGTGCTTGAATATTTAACATTGGCTATAGAGGTAGAAGGTACGGATTGAAATCTCCATTTCATTGAACTAGTATATATTATGTGATATAAATACAATGAATAAGCGTTGATTCTTGAAAAAGAAACCATGAGCCTGGAGGGCGAATGGTTTGTTTTATCTATGAATCAATGCTTATCCATTGTATCTTATTGTGCTAGTAATGTCTTTTCAAAATTAAAGCCTATTCTTAATTAGAAGGAATTGTAAGTGAGTTTAAATAACCTTGACTTTTTGTTATCGTGACAAACGATGCATATCAATTTATATATCTCAAATAAATGGTCAAAACAATACAAATATAACACAACACGTCTGCCCTTAAAGATCTTCATTTATCAGACATCTGAATATTATCTGTTTTGACAAAATGAGACATATTCGAACTTATTTCTAATAAGATTGAGAATGAAAATGAGGAATGTGTCAAAGCCGGGGACAACAACTTGACAAAGAACAAATATTATAGTATATATATATATATATATATATATGGAGCATGTGTCCGAAATTTCTAACAAGAAGCCTTATTCTAGGCACATCACGATTTTCTAGCATAGGAATTTGCAGATAAACAGATAAAATCATATTATATTAATTTATAAAACAAAAATGGACACCTAGAATGTCAACATTTTTGTTTTAAACGCGTTGAATAGCCAATAATGATCTGATGATAAACGATCAAACTCGCTTTTATTGAACAAAATATCCACTCTAACTTACAAAACAAGAAACAAAAACAGGAAAACTTGAGAATAGGGACAACAAAAAGAACACAGGGATTCGAACCTAAACCGAAAATTTCTAACTCATTGTGCTTAACTATGAAACCTCGCGGCTACCAACTCATACTATACGATTGCCTATTACTGTATATATAAACGTACTAAATCAGATATTTAAATCGTAACCTATTGGTAGCCGAGAGGTTTCGTCGATATGTTGATGCTAGGTTTTAAAATAATTCCATTAGTGAACACAAAGAAAACAATTGAATATAATTTGGTGAGTCCATTTCAGCGACGGATTTATGAATGATCTTTATTCTCATAAACCAAACACATAGTTACAGAGAAGATATTACAATAATATATATAACATATATAAGATATAGCACGTGTGAAATACAGATTAATATAATGATAAATATTTACACAAATAGCGTTGATTCTAGAAAAAGAACGGTAACTGAATAGGTTGACGTCACCGCAATAGTTTAATGTTTATGGGCTTACAATTATGAATAATCGATCATCACCAAAACAAAATCAGATGATAACGTATTTGTCCATACAGCAGCATCAAAACTGCATCATGTAAGTCAGCATCATCTGATGCGAAGATTAAAAAGTAGTGCAATGGGCCGGGAAGAGTATTTGCAAAGTTGAACCTCTAATAGTGTTTATGGTGACCCGTGTGTTGGCACACATAAGTATACGGAATTAAAATACAGATGTAATTAAAACAATGATACGGAAGCCGGTTAGTGTCAGGGTTGAGTTTTATATTTAAGTCGTTATAACGACTTAGCTAAGTTGTTATAACGACTTCGTATATTTATCTTGTTATAACAACTTAGCTAACTAGTTTTAACGACTTAGCTTACTTGTTTAAACGACTTAGCTAACTTGTTAAAACAACTTAGCTAACTTCTTTAAACGACTCAGCTAATTTGTTATAACGACTTAGCTAACCTAACTCGTTATAACAAGTTAGCTAAGTTGTTTAAACGAGTAAGCTTAGTTGTTTAAACAAGTTAGCTAAGTTGTTTAAACGAGTAAGATAAGTCGTTTAAACAACTTACTAGCTAGGTTGTTTAAACGAGATAGTTAAGTTGTTTAAACGACTTAGCTAAGTCGTTATAACGAGTAACCTAAGTTGTTATAACGAGTTAAATTAGCTAAGTCGTTATAATAAGTTAGCTTAGTTGTTTAAACAAGTCAGCTTAGTCGTTTTAATGAGTTAGCTAAGTTGTTTAAACGAGTTAGCTAAGTTGTTTAAACAAATATGTTAAGTCGTTAAAACAAGTTAGCTATGTTGTTTAACAAGATAAATATGCTAAGTCGTTATAACAACTTAGCTAAGTCGTTTAAACACGTTAGCTAAGTCGTTTAAACGACTTAAAAATAAAACTCTACCCTGACACTAACCGGCTTCCGTACTATGAAGTTTGTTATGCTCTTCAACTTTGTACCTGTTTGGCTTTATAAATATTTTGATATGAGCGTCACTGATGAGTCTTATGCAGACGAAACTCGCGTCTGGCGTACTAAATTATAATCCTGGTACCTTTGATAACTATTATGTAAAGTAACATTAAAATTGTATTCTCTCTCTTTATTTACTTCGCATTTCCGCGTATCTTTTCACTAATCAAAGTTGACGGATTAGCCTTACTCCCGTTTTCAGTCATCTGTTTTCGTCTTGATAGCTTTATTTCAGTAAAAAGTAGGGTATATAGGAAAAAAGCAAACTGTGTATTCTCCTTTCAAATTGCTTCTTGATATAGGATATGAATTTGATGGATGACCTTGACGTTATTTTCCAAATATTAAATGATCCATGAATTGCAAGTCAAAGGTCTAAAGAATAATAAATGATTTCTTTTAATTATTAAAGAAGATACTTCTGTTAACTAAGAAATCAAATTGACGTCAAATCATTGATTTCTACACACTAATTCAAAAATTAAAAAAGCGTAAGTTTTTTTTACAATACAATACAATACAATGCAATATTTTTATTGTCAGTCAAGGACGCCCTTAAAGAGCAGTATAATTACAAACAATTTATTACAATGGTTATTATTAATTCTTATTAAGTCAGTCTAAAATAAGGAAGATAACTTGTCACTACCGGATTAGAAAATGTCACTATTAATCTCACATGATAGCTTCTGTAATCATTTGGCCTTATTCGAAACAAAATTTTTTTTACTATGATTTACTTTGGCCTAAAATAAGGGATCCGGAGTCATTTTAAACAAGTGTAACCCCTCCACAATATGTATGTGCCTATCCAAAGTCAAGAGCCAGTAATTCAGTGGTTGTCGTTTGTTGATGTGTTGCATATTTACTTTTCATTCATATTTTTGTTTTCTCGTTTTAATCTTTTACATTTGTCATTTCATGGCCTTTTATATCTGACTCTGTGGTACAATGTGGTATGTGTACTGCTCTATTTGAAGATCATGAGGTGACTTATACTATAATAGTTGTTTTAAATTTCTGTGTCAATTGGTCTCTTGGTGGAAAGTTGTCTCGATTGCAATCATACCACATATAAAACTCCTCTTATTATTATTATTCGCAAAAGGCAAAATGACAACAACAGCGAGAATTTCAAAAAATATACTTTTATACCATCACATATATACAACATGCTTACAGGAGGGTCTAGACGGGGTTCATATAGAATAGAGTAATGAACAAAAAGTACTGAAAGCCGCAAAAAATATAAAGAAAAGGCAAAAAAGCAAAAAATAAATTGAGAATAGAGAATGGTGTGCTGAATTATAAAGAATAGAGAAAAATGGTCTGGAACTTGTGATTAAAATTTATAGAAAACAAAATCGAAGGCCCCAATCGAGACCCTCAAAGCAAAAAAAAAATTACAAACAAGATTCAATCTAAATAATCATTCATGAAGTGTATATACATGCAAACACATACACAAATCAAACATATATACCATCATACACAAAAATCACGCAATCATACACACACACAAACCGACACACCTAATACTTACACACGACATGCATTCATTCCATGACACTATCATACATACGATTTCGCAATCATACACACATGCATATACACAAAAATAAAGTATAATGTAAAAAATTGTATGAAGTTAGGAGCCAAATTAAAATTAAATTAAGGCTTAAGAATGAATTTGCATCATGATCAATGAATTTAAACTTTTGAATACTTACCTTTATCTAAAATTCATTTTGAATCTATCTTAAAGCCTTATGAAATATTCATGCTATTATAAAAAGTAAAAAATACAAAAAAGATCTTATAAAACTACCCGTATTGTCATTAATTTAACACAGTTGAGCTTTCAATTGTCATATTTGTCCTTATTGATGTCTGTATGTTGCTGACGATTTCTTTGCAGATGAAAAACAAACGGTCTGGTCACGCTTGGATGGAATAAAAAGTGGTGGAGCAAAAAGGTCATTACATGATGTTGAGGCAGCCTGCTTCAGTCGAGATGCCGCTTGAGATTTTTTACTACCGCCATGCTGACGTTTTGCAGATGGTTGGTTAGTGCATGATGTTGAAGCCTTTCTTTTGCGGTTTTCAGTGACTACCGCTGTTGGTACAGATGCCGATAACGTAGAAGTAAATACTGGTACTTCCCTTGTTAATCTTCTATTTTCATAAGCACAGCAAACGTCAAAACGCTGATTCATACCGTCCCAGATGTTGCTGAAATTCACCTCACAGTCTGATTTTGATCGAAAAAGTGGAGTGGATGGATCTGCTTTCTGCTTTGTTGACAAGAAGTTCAGTTTGATGTTTGATCTTTGAAGCAGTGAATTTGTAGAAATCGGAATCTGATTAAAGGCGTTTTGTCGATGAACTGGTAAAAATGGCGTTTGACATGGCGTCTTGGTGTTGGAAATCGGTTTCTTGTGAAGCATTGGGTGGGTCTTCTCGATTAGGTTGACGACAACCTCAGAGCAGTCGTTTAACTTCAAGGTTCTTGTTCTGGCAGGCTGACTTTGAAAATCAGTTTTACTGAAACCAATTTTGCTTTTCCAGTCGTCTTTGGCAGCCATTTTGTCCACGACATCGAGAACAGAATCTCCTTGCATCAGCTGAGCAGCAATATCTGCTATATCGCTATCTATTCCCGAAGCTAGATTTAGCTTCGATATAGCGGACTTCCGGTTATGTTCTTTGATTTTCTGTGCAGACCTATAATATGATTCTTCATTCCAGTAAAGGTCCTCTTGATTTGATTGGTCGTCCTCGAGAGAGACATCTTTGCAATGAGAAGCAAGATGGTCTGAATAGTCGGTGTATGAAGTGACGCAGCCAGTATACATTGGTATCTGAAATCAAAGATGTCACTTATTATTGGTGCTTTTTTATTTGAAATAACCTTCAGTAAACTTTCACATTTTAGACTTCCGAACCATTTGACCTCAAAATCTTGTTTTCTGGATTATTTGACTTTAATATCGTCAGGGTTTATTTTGCCTTGCTATTGTCAATGTGGCTTTTTCTTTCGATTGATGACTTTGATATTTATCTGGTACTCATCCCTTATTAACTTTTAACTTAGTTTCAAGTTATGTATATTCTAAGAATAATTAACCACGAAATTCAATGTTGAACATTACATAATTTCAAAACACAGATTATGTTCACAATTTCATCTTCAGTATATATACGATTTAGCTTTTTAATATGAATAATGACTTTACCAAAATAGGGATAATTCATTAAAAAAAATCCGGGAAAAACTTATCGACTCCGTAATAATTAAGAAGTGTTTTATGAGTGAATAGGATGTCCTACATTTCTTTATGCCATTTTTTTCATTTCTTTAACTTTCAGGGCATTTTTTCGATTCTATTTCCTCTTGCCTATATGAACCCTCAAATATCCCGTGTTGTCTAAAGAGGGTCTGGATGGGGCTTAGAGAATAGAGAATAATGGGCCAATGTATAGATTAAAGACCAAAAAAAGTATAAAAAAAAACATAATTTGAGGATCAAAATTATAAATTTTAAAAGACTGTATACGGTAGTTTTTAATTTAAAGTTTGTATCTAAATACCTGCATTTTCCTTTCAAAGGTTTCTCTCCAATTCTGTATATTGAAGAATCCTGGTGCAACATTGTCACTTGTCTGAAACAAAAAATATTTTATAGTAATGCTATTTTTATGACAAAAAGAAGATTTTTGTAAGCTGATAAATGAACCGTTGAAAGCGTGACATTTGAAATGGTCAGTTTTATGTGTAAATATTTTTGGAAGTTAATATTTTGAACCGTTGACAGGTTTTTGATGGTCGTTTTTAAGTGACATTAAAATGTCAAATACCAATGGCTGTTTTAGGACATAACAAAATAGGAACCGCTCGTCAAAAATCAAGAACACATAATTTTGACCAAGCTAGAGTACCGGGGTCACTGCAACTTGGATTGTCACCTTTTTGTAGACTAAGGGATATGATAAGGAGGAACAACTTGTTAAAAGTTTACTAGTTCTTCACAAAACCATTTGCAATATTAGTAACCAGAAGGCCAAATTTTATTTACCTCGTTAGTATTTGGTTGTTGAACATGAGAAGTATTGGGAAGTTTCTTGAAATCAGCATCCTGCAAAAATAAAATATACCATTCAATCAACATGTTAACATATTAAAAATGACTCAAATTGGTTTTCATATTTTAAAGTTATGTTTTGAAAAAATAAGGTTTTAGCTGGCTAATAATTCTCTAATGCAATAGCATTTTTGTTCATTATTGATAGTTTTTTGGTGACCATGTTTAGATGCTTTTAAATCTCCGTCTTTTCGTCTCTGGTAGGTCAGTTGACGTATTGGCAATCATACTTTTGTGAAGTTCGTGGGTCCTCAACACATACCACGTCATTTTATTTTTTTATATACGTAAGTGTGTCTTTACAAAACAAATAGGAAGTGCCGTATTCATAGTTTTTACATAGTGGGGAAAGGCCTAAAATTGTCCTAGGATCAGGGAAAGCAATAACAATGACTTTACTTTGCTTTGGATTTTATCAAGTTGGTGCAGAGATCTTTGTCATGAAAAACGATTTCCTTCATATGCGATGTTCTGACAGATTATTTCTTTTAAAACAAAGATCCTTACCAAAACTTTGCGGATGCCATTCACAGGCTCTCCCGACCCACCGGCGAATCTAACTGAATCTTGATGTTTTGTTGTCCCTTTCAGCCATTCTACCGGTGTTGGTTTGTCAGAAGAGGAATCTTGTGCTTTTCGTAACGGACCAAATCTTGGTCTCTTTTCTTTGTTCTGAAAAAAGGCAGAAATATGCGGTATAAAAATAGAGTAAGTGTTATTGATATACATAAGAATGAAGCTTTATTGTAGCTTGAAAGCATGTTCGACTCGAGTGCTGTAGGTCGTGGTTTCGAATCCAGCTGGGGCAATTAAAGATCGAAATATTGTTCACCAAACACAACGCATTTTAAAAGGAGTAAATGCAAACACTGCTTGGTTTGAAGTTAGAACAGTGTGTCAAGATGACATGTCTTCCTTATGACTGTTACTGTATGTGCTTTCATGTTGAAATTCAGGCTTTAAAACGTGGAGTTAATATTCATATTAGATTAAAACATGCACTAAATTTGCCACTGGACGTTCAGCAGCCATTCATCATAAACCGCGCTACTTTGGGAAACGTGATAAAAAGCTGTATTTTATTTGGGTAACCTATTATGATTAAAGTAAAATAAGCAAGGTGCTTAAGGCTATGATGGGAAGGTGGTTGAGGCGGACATCACGAAACCAGGGCTGCAATTTGTCAAATCAAATTTGAGTAATTTGTGAAAAATGGAAACTTTTTTCTAATTTCAAGATATATACTTACTTGTAAAACTTCCCAATCTTTGTAAGTCCAGAAATCTGCAAGCTTTTGCAACATTTTCAAGGTTTAGAAGAATTATTTAGCAGTGAGAATTTGGAGCGACTTTATGCACGATCTTTTGGCGTAACTATGTAGATACGGGGGAACAATAGTTGTGACGTCCGCGATATTCGACGTTATTAACCAACGTTAGAACGGAAGTAAGGCTATTTTTTCTTCTTTTCTCTTTTTTTTTCTATATTTATTTTCTTTTCCAAGCATAAAATTTTTAATTTATAAAATTACAAATAAAACACTTCTTATGAACAAAATTTAAAAGTTACTAGTAAGAAGTTTCTTATCAGCACAGTGACATATACATGAATAAATTTCATTAAATAAAACATACCTTTTGTAAGTTGTCCGTAGTTCGGTCGAGCAGAAACAAATCTTAGACAGTTTACCAGTAAAACTCCTCTTGTCCATCTTGTGCTTTTTGTTTGTCCGTGAACGATGAGAATATGAACGTTTTGAGCTGCAGTGTACGTCACAATTATGATTACATCCCCTCTCCTTTTTCTTTCATAATTTCCCGTAAAATTTGAAGAGGAATTCGCAGAAGGGGTAGGAGACATGCGATCAGTCTTAAAACTAAAATTGATAATTCAAGTCAACAGTTAGAAGAACGTTAGTTTAGGAACAAACTAAGCTAAAAAGTATTGATATTTATAGAACTACTTTTTGAGATATTCAATTTTTCTAAATGGCGGGAAAAGGATGAATAGAACTTTTATCTTATATTTAGCAATTTGCAAAATTTAGGTCTCAAATCGTTAGAAAAAAATCTAAAATCTGCTAAAATTGTGATTATGGCCTTTTTGTGACATATTGAAGTCTTCTATGAAAAGAAAAGTAGTTGATATGGGGCAACATATTTTATTTTTTAAATTATGGTAGGAAAACCTAATTAAAATCTGACCTGAGTATAAAAAAGTTACGGTCTTTAATAACTATTTTGAAAGTAATGCAAATTTCATCCACCAGCGTTCAACTTATGATGAAGTAAACTATGAATGTATAGACAACCGTGCGGCCTTCAATAATGAGAAAATTCATACCGTATAAGTCTAGTTTAAAAAAGTTAAAGTACTATTTTATAACTTTGACATGGTCGTATTTTTCCTTCAATTTATATATTTTACGCGATGGAAGTAGAGCAGTATAGTATTGCAGCCCAAGCTGTGTAAGGTTCGTACAATTGTATGGCTATTTCTAAACAAACTGTTAAATTATAAAGACAGTGGCTATTTTGCCGGCTCTGATTAAAATATCTTAATTCAAGCCGGTAAAATAGCCTATTACTATAAAATGGCTATTTTACCGGCACCATCAATATAGTGAATTTGTTATTTTGCCGGTTCCTTGTAGTGGTCACATGACTAAATTATGTCTATGGGCAGATAACAAAATAACGTCAGCCAATAAGAAGACGCGTTACATCCAAAATTAAATTATAACATATTGGAAGTAACAACGTCATATCTTTCGGCTATAAATTAGGTCAATTTGTTAAGCGAGATCCAGCGATGCAAAGTTTGACAAACAAAATTAAAAAAAAAATGCATTTAAATGTTAAAACAGCAAGATAAAGCACTGAATACCATTTTGATGGAAATATGTAAAATTGTCAAACAATCGCATTAGCCAAGCCCTTTCCAAAAATATATTTACAAGTTTGTTCTAAATAAATGTTGTGCTGTACAAACCGTACCAGGTTAGTGCGAACGTTAAAGCTGACAAAAATATTAAACCCTTCCAATTTCTTATTTTGCAAATCCCAAGTCAGTAGCATGTAATTCTGTTGTTGTTCTTCATTAGTTTCAACATACATCAGGCTGCTAGTTTTCTCCATTGAGTTGTTCCTTGTTTGTCATGTAGGGCTAAAATTAGACAGAATGGGTGTTGAAGGCTGTACGCAGACCTATAGTTGCCTTACTCTACACCTTTGTCCTTCTGTATCTGGTGGATAATTGTCTCATTTGAGATCATACTACATTGATTTGATTTGATTTTTGGTGTTTTAACGCCACTTTTAAGCACCGATTTTGGGCTATTTCAAGGCGGCCAGCTTTTATTGGTGGAGGAAGCCGGAGTGCCCAAAGAAAACCACCGACCTTCGATAGGAAAACTGACAATCCTAGTCAATTAAGATTGGAGTCGGGTGCACCCGCACGAGCGGGGTTCGAACTCACAACCTCGGTGTTGACTGGCTAGTGATTACAGAAGTCACTAATTAGACCAATCGGCCACCGAGGCATTGCAGTACTATCTGGTGAATAATTGAATGAATGAATGAATATTTTATTTGCGAAAGCATAAATAATATGCTATGGCAATACATAAACAAGTATATACAATGTGACAAAACAACAGATAGCAGAGAACAATACAAAATATAATAAAGGTACAATTAATTCACAATACATGATCTAATTTTCCAAGCATATTTTAGATAGTTACAAAGTTTAATTGTGATTGATTTTGATTTTGCTTGAAGTAAATGAAAAAGTTTAAAATTATTTGGCCAAGAACAATAATATTTTGGCAAATGTTCTTGTCGCACAGTTCTGTAGGCTGGACATACAAGTACGAAGTGGTATTCATTTTCAATACAAGCCATATTACAGCATTCACATAGACGCATATGTCTAGGAATATTTTTATATCGCCCTAATTCCAAATACCACTTCTCAATTTTGTAAGTAAGTTACTATTAATAAAAAAATCTAAATAATTCTCTATTACAAAGTCTGTTTTGAGGCGTTTATAAATACACAGTTTTTCACAATCATTTATTGATGCATACAAAGTTTGTAAATACTGGTCCTTTATACGAGTTTTTATAACATCTAACTGTATAATTACATAATTCTGTGCAGTCCAAACATAGTTCAAACCAAGATTAAACAATAAATCACGAACACTAGACGCCCAGTTCTTTTTACCATTGTTTGCATCTTCTAATAAAAGTTGATAAACATCATAAACAATAGGTGGCTTATTTACAATAA
The DNA here is from genome assembly GCF_965363235.1 of Mytilus galloprovincialis. NCBI lineage: Eukaryota > Metazoa > Mollusca > Bivalvia > Mytilida > Mytilidae > Mytilus > Mytilus galloprovincialis. The sequence continues at coordinate 27,952,717 of NC_134847.1, read as the reverse complement.
TATGAAGCCAATATTTCAAAATAATGTGTTTTCTTGAGACATACATAGGCAAATGACCTAGTTCACCACATAAAAAACTTAAAAGGAACATTTTTACCTAGTTTTAAAACAAATCTACAGAAACGGTTGTGTATTTGCTCTATATCATTTGCACGGTGAAAACCCCATATTTCAGATGCATAGTTCAATACGGAACCAACCATACTATCAAACAGTAGACATTCTTGACTTGTGGATAAAAACACATGTTTTAAAGAGTTCAGAAGTGACGAAAGCGCTCTTGATCCCTGTTGAGATAATCTTTTTGGGGTATGTAAGAATTTTCCATTATAATGAAGTAGCATACCCAAATACACGTAAGAGTCCACTATCTGTAGTTCTTTACCTTCATACATGAAACTGAAGTTAGCTGGCTGTCATCTATTTCTAAAAACAACAATTTTGGTTTTGTCTGTATTTACCTCAATGTTCCATTTCTTACAATAGATTGATAGATTATCTAGTAATTTTTGTAACATTTCGGGAGACTTACTAAACAATACAGTGTCATCAGCGAAAAGAATTAAGTATATTAGAAAACCATTGAGTTGTACAACGTCATCACTAGCATTTACGGACATATCTTCTATAATATCATTGATGAAGAACAAAAATAATAAGGGAGACAATGGGTCCCCTTGTTTCACACCAAGTAAATTGTTAATTGCGTCCGAAAGTAAACCACCAGATCTAACTCGTAGCCGGACAGACGAATAAATAGATTTGATCATATTAACGAATTTGCTACTGACAACATTTTGTAGAAGTTTATATAATAAGATCCGTCTGCTTAGTTTATCAAATGCTTTACGGAAATCCACAAAGGTACAAAACAGTTTCATTTTATGTTGCAGGACACGTGTAATAATTCCATGGATAACAAAAATTGCATCTATAGTTGAACGGCCTGTTCGGAATCCAAATTGGTTATCAATTAATTTTTCCTCGTCTTCTGACCACGCCAGTAAGCGACTTGTTATAGCGAACCCTATGATAGTTTTCCATAGATTCACCTGCAAGTTACCTGTCGATTTAAACTTTTGGCAGTTCTATTGTCCCATCTAACAAATACAACAGGTATTGTTCTCTGTATAGTTCATTCACCAAGACCTTTAAATTTCTTCTAGGAGAAATATATCACTCATTGATTAATTTACCTGACCAAAAAATTATCTGTTTTTTTATTGAAATACTTCTATAAACTCACATAAACTGTATGCAATATTGTATTTATTCAATATACTATTAATATATTCTGTTCAATATAAAATCTGATTTAATAATAAAAAGTATATTTTAGACACATTTTTTAGTATTTTCCAAAGAATTTGCATGTTTTTGTTGTTGTTAATTTATAGACTATGTTTATGAAGACCTTAATTTAAAAATAATAATATTCAAATTTTTATTTATCAAACACACAAAAATATTTATTGAATATTTGATCAGAAATCAACTTTTAATTTTTAAATCATTATTAATATTGAACACATTAAAAACAAGTTTTTGGTTTTGAATAAATACAACACCACATGCAGTTTTGTGAGTCCTTTCTTAGTATTGGTATAAGTATTTTTTCATCATTGACAGTTCAATTTTTTGTTCAGGTAAATTAATCAATGAGTGATATACTTCTCCTAGAAGAAATTTAAAGGTCCCAGTGAATAAACTACACAGAGAACAATACCTGTTGTATTTGTTAGATGGGACAATAGAACTGCCAAAAGTTTAAATCGACAGGTAACTTGCAGGTGAATCTATGGAAAACTATCATAGGGTTCGCTATAATATAGACGTAAATAGTTTAGATAAGACACTTACTAATATAATAGGTCTATAGTTGTTTGGGTCCGTTAAATCACCACTTTTCGGAACTGCAATAACAAGTCCTTCTGTCCAGAGTTCAGGAAAAATCCCATTTTCAAATACATTATTAAATAGTGTTTTTAAGATCGGCGCAAAAAATAGTGGACCTGCTGAGAACATTTCACCTATAATTTTGTCGTTACCCGCACTTTTTTCGGATTTCAGTTTGTGTATTGCTTTAATAACTTCTTCATCAGTAATTTCAGAATCTAAAAAGTCAACGTGGGATTCACTATAGGATTAAACACATTTTTTCTAGAGGTTATTGATGTGTAAACCGGGGCGATTAACTCACAAACTGAATAAAAGTCCGAAGGACTTTTATGTTGAGTTTGTGAGTAAGAGCCCCGGTTTACACATCAATAACCTCTAGAAAAAATGTGTTTAATCCTTATAATTCTTCAGCCAAACATTTTTTTTGTTGATGGTTACTATATATATTTACCATCAAAAGCACAATGGCAAGTCGTAACTAAGGAGTACACCGCCATCTTGACTTTCTAAAAACCATAAATGTCCGATAAATACAACGAAATCTTAAATGAAATAGAACCTACCTCAAAAACTTCATTTTAATTAAATTTTATCCGAATTTGAAGCGTACACGTAACGAAATGATCTTTCCCTTGAAAATTTCCATTCGTATGACGTCGTGTTTTGCCATGACGTAAATCCGCCAAATCCTTCATGAAATTTCGCGGAATTTTATTAAATTTAATTTTTGTACTTTTTCGAAGCTTTAGTGCAATACATGTCTTTATTTTTTTTTTGTTATATATGCACTAGAATAGTCACAACTGTTATGCAATTGTTTTTTTTAATCTCAATTTGCTGAAAATCCCGGGATCACTGCAAGCTTGTGTATCGCGCATGAATAGATTACAAAAGTAGTTTCGGAAACATGGTTTATCGAAGTGTAAACTTAGAGAAAAATTCTAATTGACCAATCCAATTCAAGTATTTATAGATATGCAAATCATATAAGAATTATTTATTTGTATATTATTTGGTAAGTCTAATACTTCGTTGCAGATATCTGGTGGGTTGTCCCCAAGAATAGTTTCAAAATGGTTAAACAGTACATCATTGTCTAATACACAGCGTGATTTAGTCTTAGGTTTTATGGTTGACCAAAATTGCTTAGGGTCCGTTTTGGCAGTTGCACATAATTCAATTCCTTTCCGACGCTTAAACCTTGCCCTGGCTTGTCGTTTCGCTTTGTTAAATGAATTTCTGGAAGAAATATAGAATTTTCTGTTAATATCTATCGGATGACGCAGAAAAGTGTTCCGAAATTTATGAAAGTTCTCTCGTTCATTAGCGCACTTTTCATCAAACAATTCATTGTTTTTACGAATGTTATTCTCATTTTCATTTATCAAAACAGATCTTCCGAAAACTTCAAAAGCACTGTTATAAAGTATTTGAGTTATCTCCCTTACCGAATCATTGACCTCGTCCAAGGTAGAAATATCATTCACTAGTGAAAGCAATCTGTCTTGTTGATAATGTAGTAATTGGATATAATCAGTGTTTTTATTGTTATCCCATTTAATATACGTGTGAACTTTTGGTATATTGTGTGACGGACGATTGTTCGTAAAATCTAGTTCAAAATAAAGTGGCGAGTGGTCTGAGAACTCGTTCAACTGTAACACTTCAAAATTACTAATTAACTCGTAATCACAAGGAGAAACAAGTAAATAATCATTAACACTTCTTCCGTTAGATGTACAGAAAGTAAAATTACCGTGTTTGTCGTTTCCGAGTCTTCCATTGGCTACCGTGAGACCAGTGTCATAACACAACTGTAAAAGTTTACGACCAAAAGAATTGACGAATTTGTCCATAGAGCACCTATTTGAAATAATGGGGTTTTGCACCTGCTCAACACTCTCAACATATTTATCTAGATTATCATTAGTCAAAAAGTCGTTTGCTTCACCTATACGACTATTTAAATCACCACATACAAATACAGCCCCTTTTTCTTTTAAATCTACAACAATACTGTCAATTACTTCATGAAAATCATGTTCACATATTTGATAAAAATTAGATTTTTCATGAGGAATATACGAGAAACACATATAAATATCATTATTTATAGCAAAAAAATCTGTTTTTAGTTTAATGACAACAATTCCATAGTTCAATTCTGTTTCAATAGAAATACCATCACACAAGTAATTTTTACAAAAACAGATAATACCTCCTTCATTTCTAGTACCTATATTTTTACAACGATTAATACAAGAAATGTTAACAAAACCATTAATATTAATTAAGTTATTTTCTTTTAACCAAGTTTCACAAACGAATAAAATATCGTATCTATTAACTAAATTAAGAAAATCGTTATCATCATAAATTGATACAACTCCATGCACATTCCAACACAGACATTTTAAGTTTTCAAATTGTTCTCTGTGTAATCCCTATGGAGTATATTCTTTCCCACCAACGAAAATCTTTTCCTTTACAAAGTAGGCTTTTACATCTTGGTCACGCAACTGTTTCATGATAGGTAGTTTCTCTTTCCTGCGTTTTTGGATCTCTAGAGGGAGTTGTTCCGAAATTCCGAACTCTAACCCTTTTAGGTATTTTGCTTTTTTTTTGACGTTGTCCCTATTCTCAAAAGATGAAAATTTAACAAGGATTGGCCGGATTTTGTTGCCCTTTTTACCTAAGCGATAAGCATCAGTAACCACAGTATTAGATGGATTTTCAATTTTCAGCTTTTCCTCACAGAATATGTCAATGGTATGACGACAATTTTCATCATTAACTTCAGGAATATTAAAAAATATTAAATTGTTACTCATTGCTTTCATCTGGACTTCAAGTAATTCATTTTGCAATCGATCATTCTCCCTTTTCATAACATCAAGCGATGCACTTAGTTTTTTATCAACAGTATTCACACTAGAGTTATTGGTTTTTAATTGGCCTGAAATTTTATTTAATTCCGCTTTAATATCGGTGAAATTTTGTTTGTGGTTGTCATATTCATTACTCAGTATCTTAACCCTCTTAGTGCGTAGCTAAATTTCAAAACATTGTCCAGAAACGGGTCAATTTCAGTAAAAAATACCAAAAACAGTAAATTGTTATTTAGTCTTGTATAACAGCATGTTAACTCAAATAATTGAAGAATTATCAAATATAAAGTATAGATGTTTATTTTTTTTCAAAAATAACGTTATTTATATTACATGACGTGACGTAATAATGATGATCACGTCACGTCCTAAGGAAGTTTCGCGCTATTCAATTAGTCAAGCACTTTGCAGTGTTTTGAACAAGACGTTCAGTTTTTGCAAAATAGCACTATACATTACAAAATTTCAAGTCAGATTTGCTTATTTTCGGTTGGTAATCTTAGATCAAATCAAATATTTCATTGGATAACGTACGTATAAAAAAGATGGCATTGTGTATTCCAAGTGTACTTCAACAAACATGACATATATATACAACATGACAAATAATGTCAATAAAACATAATGCAAAATCAGAGAAAATCTATTATATCCTGTATTTATAACTACAAGTCTATATTTTGTATAGTTCTTCCATTATTTATGGTAGACTAACTAACACTAAGCATTATTTTGAACTTTAAATTGTGGTTTTATCATTGTTAATGACCGTACGGTTGCCTGTAATTACAATGTACTTACATCCACTTCATTTGAACTTCGGTGGATAGTTGTCTTATTGATCCTTATTGCCAATCATACCACATCTGACATCTCCTTTTTTTATATTCAAATGCTTATCTCGTATATTTACAAATTTGGTTGGCATAAGACATTTTATTTTGATTAATTAAATATGATACTGATTTGATAAAATTAACTTTAACCAATTTTTGAAAACTTAAACATAAATTCTCCCGAAGGTTTTTATATTGGGACATTATAAAAGGAAATGCGCACAATATTCTGCGTTATCTCCGCAAAGTTTACGGAAACTTTCAGTTGCTATAGTGCTTTATATGAACTGTTTTTCACCCCGTTTCAATAGCAAGTGATTGTGCACTTATTTTTGATTCGTAAGAAGTAAGCTCTTATATTTTGGTATAACAAAGCATATGTAAGCTTTTTAAAGTCAAACGATTAGCAAGTTATACAAAACAATCAAAGTTAAATAGTGCTGTATTATTAGGTTAACGTATGCTCAAGTTGATATAGTATTATAAAGGATGTATGTGCCTCAACATAAATATCGCCACACCTAAAAACAAATCCATTATATTAGCTTAACTATGACGCAGTTAACTTTCAGCCTTAATTTCTGAAGAAAGACGCATTTAAGATTGAAGATGTTTACACATGCACACTTTATATCCTTTTTTTAATAGAAATGTTTAAAGATGCCAAAAATATGTCAATGCTGTGAAATGTTTTGCTATATATATACTGTAAAATGTATCTGTCTCCGTAAATATCCTCCATTAGCGATATACACTGTAATCGTCTTGTTCCCGGCCCTTTTTAGTGTAGATGATGGTTGCACCGAAGCTAGTGTCATCACTTGAACTATTTCTTGTGTTTACTACTGTCACTGAGTACTGTTATTCTTTTCTATGTTATACTGATGTTGAACAGTTCAGTAGTTGCATGTCATTTGTTGGTGTGGTTCATAAGTGTTTCTCGTTTCTCTGTTTTTATTAAGATTAGACCGTTGGTTTGTCCGGTTTTTTTTTACACTGGAATTGTTGGGACCCTTTATAGCTTGACAATGCTCCGTGTTGAAGCATGTACTTTGGCCTATCATGGTTTACTTTTATAAATTGTGTCTCGGATTGAGAGTTGTCTCATTGGCACTCATACCAGTTCTTCTTATATCATTCATATCATATTTCATTTGTCATATTCATTATCATATCACATTGATGCTAGACGTATGACAAATCCAAATCAAACACATATTTTTACCTGCATGTTTACTAATTACCACCATAAAATCTCTTCTTAACTGTAATATCTTTGTATACCTGTATTTTCATTCAGGTGTTGGAATCCGTGGATAGTGTACGTTATTAGCTATATATTTACATGTTGTTTTTTTTTCTGTCTCTTAATTTTTAGGTTCGGTTCTATTATTTTCGTTAATAACTGCTTAGTTTCATTGATTACTTTTTTCAATGGTATATTTATACTATTTGTAAACATCAAAATCATTTATTTATATTTATAGAATAAATAATTAGAGGGCCCATTCCGAATTTACATGCGTACTTCAATCTAATATTTACACATATTTAGAAAAGATATTTTATTACATCTTTCGTTTTTATCCCCCTCCCCCCCCCCCCCCTTATATAGCACGTGAAGTATACCAAGGAAAACATAGATTTTTGTTTAAAGCACCGTATTCAGTATCAGATAGATATGGGTTTTAAAAATGTTTACTGGTCTCAAATTTAAACATCGTAAGGTGTTACTTCATTGAATATTTGTTAAGGAATTTCAAAATTTGCCGTTAAAAAATGTGAAAATCTGATCTTCTATTTGTATAAATACAGTTCCAATGTGGTATCACTTCGAGTCATCACAATCCACGCGTTATAAAATTATATATATAATAAGAATACTTGTTCTGAAAGATTGAAAGGCAGGATACAAAAAACTATAACACAAAATAGATTAAGTTAGACATTTATAAGTTTTCAGCAGCAAATATTTCAAAAGGTAACAACACTCGTAAAACAAAAAAAATACCGGAAAAATAAAAAAAAGCACACTCTTTTGTTAACGTCCCAAGTCATGAGTCTGTAATTCAGTAGTTGTTGTTGGATCATGTCTGTCACATATGTTTTTCATAAACTGAATTGTTATAAATTATGCCGTTTAAAGTTTTCATGTAAGTTTTACATTTTTTCATGTCGGGGCCTTCTTTTTATTTCTTTTAACCCTCTTGCTGACTTTACGCTAAAGGCTTTTCTCATTATTTGGCTGATTCCTGCTTCTAACGGGTTTTCAATAACTTTGTAGTATCTATCCATTTTTGCACATAAACTAAAGTTTATAATAGCTAATAATGCATAAAAAACATTACAATGCAAAATGCTATTGTATGCCAATTTTACAATTTGAAATACCAACGTAGACTTTTTCGTTGTTTAATTAATTTGTTTTTTAAAGAAGTAAGAAAACCGAGGCAAGCATCAAGTTCAAGACTGAGAATAATATGTGTCCCTCCAAATCTAAAAGAGTTAAGGACATTTGTTTGAAATATTTATTTGTTGTTGGGTACAAGAACTAAAACCAATTAGCAAATAGTTTTGTTTGTATTGCTTAATGATCATTTCAAGTGTTGATGTTTGGTTTTTTCCCTACTGTTTCATACTAAGATTCTTTTTTTTTTGTCTTATCAATAAAAGTATAAAAATAATTCATTCTAAAATTTGATAGCGCTATCATGCCGTCAAATCCATTACGACGTCGAATGACGTCAAATAATATATGACGTAATGATGACGTTTTATGAAAAAGATTGGTAAAAAGAAAACAAGAACAAAAATAATAACCACATGATGAATAAAATATATAAAATGTATTCAATAATTGAAGAAAAGGTGTTTTTTTTTCAGAAATATTACGAAAGGGAAAAAAATATTATTTTTTTACGCAAGGACATATATGTCCTTCCCGCAGTAAGCCAGGGGAGGACACATATGTCCTTCCCGCAGTAAGAGGGTTAAATCAAAGAATGATTAAAACTATGGAAAAAAAAGTAACTAATGCCCAGTTTGGATTTAGAGTTAATCATAGAACTGCAGACAGTGTATTTATCCTTAAAACTTTGATTAATAAATATATTCATAAAAATAAAAGAAAACTTTATGTCTGTTTTGTAGATCTTAAAAAGGCTTTTGATTCCCTTTGGAGAATTGGAATGCTTTATAAATTAGCTAAAATGGGTGTAGGGAAACATATGTTTGAAATAATAAAACAACAGTTTATTCATACTGAAGCATCTATAAAATATAATGATAAACATTCTAGATTCTTTCCCATTGACAGAGGAGTAAAACAAGGGGACAGTATTAGTCCCACACTCTTCAATTTATTTATTAATGATATAGTTGAAAATTTTGACCATAAAGCAAAACCCTTGAGAATATTAAATTCTGATATAGGAAGTCTTTTGTTTGCCGATGACCTTATAATTTTATCCGAAAGTAAAGAAGGTCTTCAAAATAGCTTAAATAACTTATCAAATTACTGTGAAAAATGGCAGTTATTATAGGATTAAACACATTTTTTCTAGAGGTTATTGATGTGTAAACCGGGGCGATTAACTCACAAACTGAATAAAAGTCCGAAGGACTTTTATGTTGAGTTTGTGAGTAAGAGCCCCGGTTTACACATCAATAACCTCTAGAAAAAATGTGTTTAATCCTTATAATTCTTCAGCCAAACATTTTTTTGTTGATGGTTACTATATATATTTACCATCAAAAGCACAATGGCAAGTCGTAACTAAGGAGTACACCGCCATCTTGACTTTCTAAAAACCATAAATGTCCGATAAATACAACGAAATCTTAAATGAAATAGCACCTACCTCAAAAACTTCATTTTAATTAAATTTTATCCGAATTTGAAGCGTACACGTAACGAAATGATCTTTCCCTTGAAAATTTCCATTCGTATGACGTCGTGTTTTGCCATGACGTAAATCCGCCAAATCCTTCATGAAATTTCGCGGAATTTTATTAAATTTAATTTTTGTACTTTTTCGAAGCTTTAGTGCAATACATGTCTTTATTTTTTTTTTGTTATATATGCACTAGAATAGTCACAACTGTTATGCAATTGTTTTTTTAATCTCAATTTGCTGAAAATCCCGGGATCACTGCAAGCTTGTGTATCGCGCATGAATAGATTACAAAAGTAGTTTTGGAAACATGGTTTATCGAAGTGTAAACTTAGAGAAAAATTCTAATTGACCAATCCAATTCAAGTATTTATAGATATGCAAATCATATAAGAATTATGTCTAAATACTAAAAAAACAAAAACAATGATCATTGAACAAAGAACTACAAAACTGGAACCATACATTGTAAGGTTCAATAAAGAAAAAATTGATAACGTTACTGAGTATAAATTTCTGGGCACTCTGATAAAAAATAATGGAAATTTAAATGCAAGTTTAACAGATTTAGCCAAAAAAGCTAGGAAAGCTCTGTTTTCATTAAAAACACATGCAGCCTTTTTGGGAAATTTTCCTGTTAATGTATCCTGTAATCTTTTTGATTCTCTTATAAAACCAATTTTAACATATAATGCTGAAATATCATACATGGATACATATCAATCTTATTATAGAGCAAAAGGCAGATTAAAATCCCAAAACAAAGATATAGATAATTTCCAATATTTGGACAAGACTCCCTTCGAAAAGGTTCATGTTAATTTCTGTAAATATATTTTAGGTACTAAAAAAACATCTGCTAATTTAGGTGTTAAAGCTGAACTTGGTAGACAACCAATAGAAAAATATATAAAAACACAAGCAATTCTTTATTGGGCTAGATTAAATACTGAAAACATAAACCCATTGCTAAAAGAAAGTTATACATTAAGTAAACACCTTGATTCACAAGGAGTTTATACTTGGTCCACTTTTATAAAAGATTCAACACAAGAAATGAATATTGATATACAAAAAGTAATGTCCTGTCAAAATATGGAACAAGTTAACAAACTAAAGACTTGGATTAAGAATATTACAAGTAAATTTTATTCAGAACTACTGGAAAATAAAATTAATAGTTTGAACGAAAATAACAAACTTTTTCTTTACAAAAATATTAAAGTCAAACAAGACCAAGAATTTTATCTAAAATATCACAATTTTGAAACTAGACGTTATTTACAAAAATTAGAATTAGTGACCATAATTTGCTCATTGAGAAGGGCAGATATCTGAAAATACCTCGAGACAATAGAACATGTCCAACTTGTAAAACCTTAGAAGATGAAAATCACTTTCTCCTCCACTGTCAAATTAATAATGTTTTACGTATAAAACTTTTTAATGACATGGCAATAGATAATCCTATGTTTCCGAATCTATCTGATAATGAAAAACTAGTAGTACTACTAAATCCTTCTAATATAAACCAAGTGAAAAAAACAGGTTCCTTTATAAAACAGTCTTTAGAGCTGAGGACAGGGGACTCTTAGTTAGTTTTACTTGTATATATATAGATATGTGTGTGTTCAACTCAGTTATTTTATTGTTGTTGTTACTTTTGTTTATGTCACAAGTATAATGTTACTTATATGACAAATAAAGATTATTATTAACTGTGTGCTCTTTTCGACTTGGTCTAAACGGTCATCTAGGGATTTGGTACCCTTTTCCAATCGTATAACCTTTGCATTTAAAGAAGTTATTTTTCTAGTTTATCAAGCTTGTTTTCAAACTGGTCCATCCGACGGAATATCTCGTCAACCCATGTAGGACGCTGTTGTGTAGATGCTGACCGGGTAGGAGGTGATATATGTTGCATGTGATGTATAGGTGGTGGGTACATCCCGCGGGTCGGACTGGAGCACAAGTGCGGGTTTTGTGGCATGAACCCAGCGTTCGGGCCAGGGTTGTAAGTATATACAAAGTTTGGATCTTGTGAAAAATTTTGTTGGCTCATATTAACACTTGTGTTCATTGTATCTAAAACATTAGAATTAGAAGGTGTATTGGGTGGTTTGTTTACATTTACAATGTCACCTGAACTGTCACCTGTGTTGACACATGAGTTGTCTTCAGTATATTTACTTTTACTCTTCTTTTTACTCTTTTTTTCTAGACGGTTTTTTACTTCCAGAGTCATTTAGAACACTTGTATCACTAGTATTAGTCCGTTTGACGCCTTTTCCAGACCTTTTTCCAGGCATTATCACACATTTTTAGAAAAAAATTCTCTCTGTTCAAAAAACACTACTACCCGCCATTATGTCACATGTTATATCAATTGTTTCATTTGAGATCATCATGGCCAACTTTTCTCCTCAGTAGAGGAACGTACGAGTTATCTCGCATTATTTTAATTATCTGCCATGTATTGTTCTGATAACATTAGATAGTACACTTCGCACTTAAATTGTGTGATACAAGTATGTATAAGGACGCCCCGCTGCGGCGTGCGATAAATTTCTCTGTGGGAATATTTGTATCAATATCTATGTCAGCATGTGTCCAACTATACTTGATAATAATTTTAACAACCATGTAAAACATTGAGTGGGGTATATATTCGTCAATGGATTTTTTCAATGAACACAGAGTTGAAATATCTTTTTAATTCAAAATACTTTATAAATCCTAATAAAATATCATTGATCTTAAAACGTATACGTGTATAAGTCAGAACCTGATGTTCAGTAGTTGTCGTTTGTTGATGTGGTTCATAAGTGTTTCTCATTTTTTATATAGACCTTTCCATGGTTTTCCCGTTTGAATGGTTTTACACTAGTCATTGTTGGTGCCCGTTCGGTGTGAGCCAAAGCTCCGTGTTGAAGACCGTTCTTTGACCTATAATGGTTTTTCTTTTACAAATTGTGACTTTGATGGATAGTTGTCTCATTGGCACTCATACCACAGTTCTTATATCTACTGGTATACACAATTAAAGAAATTATCGAGTGGTGAAAGCTTGAGTCGGAACCTCACATAAACCTTAAAAAAAAACACAAAAAAAACACAATACAATTATATTATGAATTGATTTTAATCAGATGTGTGTGAAATATTTGCCATTGGACGTTACCGATTTCGGATGAACTGTCCATGAAACGATGTTTGTAAAAAACGATTATTCCGATAATTATCTCTAATAGTCAACCCGATTGTAAAGTAATTAATTGTATGTCAATATTGTAACTTTCGTTTATATGTTACTGTATTGTTCAAAGTAATAAAGAATTGATATGTAGTTCGTATATTACCTGGGCTTGGGTCATATACGTATAACAGTATACATATATTTTATGGTTTCAATTAGAAGTAATTGTTATTAAATACAAAAGACGGGAAATAAATAAAAAATACATTGCAGTAGTAATGTGTGGATAATTACCTCATTTGAGATCACAATACATTGTAGTAGTATCTGATGGATACTTATCTTATTTGAGATCATACTTCATTGTAGTAGTATCTTGTGGATAATTGTATCATTTGAGATCATACTACATTGTAGTATAATCTGGTGAATAATTGTTTCATTTGCGATCAAACTACATTGTAGTATTATCCATTGGATAATGGTCTTATTTGCATTCATACTACAGTGTAGTAATATCTGGTGGAGAATTATCTCATTTGAGCTCATACTTCATTGTAGTAGTATCTGGTGGATAATAGTCTCATTTGATATGATAGTACATTGTAGTTTTGTCTGGTGGATAATTATCTCATTTGAGCTCATATTTCATTATAGTAGTATCTGGTGGATAATTATCTCATTTGAGCTCATATTTCATTGTAGTAGTATATGGTGGATAATTATCTCATTTGAGCTCATATTTCATTATAGTAGTATATGGTGGATAATTATCTCATTTGAGCTCATATTTCATTATAGTAGTATCTGGTGGATAATTATCTCATTTGAGCTCATATTTCATTGTAGTAGTATATGGTGGATAATTATCTCATTTGAGCTCATATTTCATTATAGTAGTATATGGTGGATAATTATCTCATTTGCATTCATACTGCATTGTAGTATTACCCAGTGGATTATTATTTCATTTGCATTCATACTACATTGTAGTAGTATAGGGTGGATGATTCTCTCATTTGAGATCATACTACATTGTAGTAGTATCTGATGGATAATTGTCTCATTAGCAATCATACTACATTGTAGAAGTATCTGTTGGATAGTAGTCTGATTTGCAATCATACAATACTGCAGTAGTATCTGGTGGATAATTATCTTATTTGCGATCATACTACATTGTACATGTAGTAGTATCTGGTGGACAATTGTCTCATTCAGGACCATAGTACACCTGGTTTTTTTTTTACATTTCTTAAATTGTTAGAGCAGAATACATTTGGCAAATGATCAGACCAATTGGAATTTTTGGTTATGAATGAAAGTTAAGACCCCAATGTCAATGTATAGAAATGAACAATCATGCATGTATTGTGAAAGTATGATTTGACCTCCAAGAATTTGATCAAAATATGTATTTTTACAAGTATCATTAGGTCAACTACGATAAAATTGTGATCAATTGTAGCAAAACTCATTATTGATACCATGCTTATATTTTAATGAGCATAATGGAACTCAAAATTGGTGTACATGTACATGGGACCAAAGTTATGAAAACAAACAAAAATATCAAATATATCATAACAAATTTATTTCTATCATTTTCTATATTAAAACTTAAAAACAAATACAATGTTTAACTATGAAACTACAAAAATTAATACTGCAAACTAATCTAATGTTATGTCCAAGTGAGTCTATTCACTGACCATAAAGAATAAAAGGTATTTCACACATGTAACTTATAACTAGTCTTCCTGATTTCATATATTGCTCATTTAATATCGAACCCACAAACAAGAAATCATAAAGAAGAAAAAATAAATTGAACGGGTCTAGCTTTAATTTCCTGAAATTGCGTGAAAAAAAAAATTTTCCCTGTCAGAAATTTGGCAATTAAATGAAAAAGTAGCCTTATGTTAAAGAACAAGTTCCATAACAAAATCATCAAAATAAAAAGGGAGCTTGTATTTATTATATCTAGAAACAAAACTTGCAATATCATGGGACATTTTAGTTTCTGTCAATAGTTTTTATCTAAATTTAAAGAAAAAATGTTTCGGAAGTGAAAAAAAAGTATCAATATTGACAAAAAATGTTTTTTATATAAAAATTATAAGGAATATAAAGTAAAAATGCAATGCATAGGCAAAAATAATGCAGATAAAGGTTGGTTTACAATAACTGTTACCATGGTAATGAAGGCCTCTTTATTTAAATCTAGTTTATCTGATTCCTGATATTTTATATTAAATTACAAAACATGAATTTAACGATACTGGTAGATAACAGATACCAGAAAATTTGAACTTATCAAGGCAAGGAATCATCCTGATAGGATATCCCAATCCACTTATTGGGCTCTATATAAGTGACAACAAGTTGAAACAGTATTCTATAGTATAAAACAACATCCTTTCTGTAGTATAAACCAACATTCATTCTGTTACTAGTATAAAACAACATTCAGTATGTAGTATAAAACAACATTCATTCTGTAGTATAAAACAACATTCATTTTGTAGTATAAAACAACATCTTTCTGCAGAATAAAACAACATACTCTCTGTAGTATAAAATAACTTTCATTTTGTAATATAAAACAACGTTCATTTTGTAATATGCATTTGTACATTGATAAAAAAACACCATTCATTTTGTAATATAAAACAAAATACTTTCTGCAGTATTAAATAAAATTCAGTCTGTAGTATTAAGGTGGTACCCAACACTTTCACTAAAATTAATTTGGCTCGTTTAATTTTCATAAAATTTTGTCAAAGTATTTACTTTGACCCTTTAACAAAAATATTAAAATTTCAAAAATTTTGAACCAACTGTTTTGTCAGAAAAATTACACTGGTTATATAGCAATTTGACAAACACCAATTTTGATCATTGTGAAGCTTAAGGGCATACGATACAGTTTTGAACCTGTATTTACAAGTTGATGAAAATTTGCATATAGGCTATTTTTTACCTCATTAAATCAAATATGTAATAAAAAATATACCTTCATGTGCTACTTTTTGAGTAAAATGAGGTCGAAATTTTGTGTATTTGCTCAAAATTCAGATTTGTGTCCGTATTTTCTGTTTCGAAAGAAAGACATAACTTTTTTGTTTTAAAAGATAAACACAAAATGGTTTTTGTTAAATAATCGGTAATTTCTGTATTTTATAAGTATCATTTAAAATTAATATTATTTATGCAATTTTTATTCCGAAATAACCATATTTATCAAATGTTCATGAATAGAGGAAAACACGTCATTTTTTGCTGCATGTTTATCAAAATTAAAAAAATTGCGCTATTTACAGTTTTATAAAATTTGGGTCACATAATCTCCTTGCAAAATGAAACAAATTTCTGTTTTAAAAATACATCTTTCTGCAGTATAAAACAACATCCTTTCTGTAGAACAAAACAACATTTATTTGTAATATATATTGATATAAACAACATTCATTTTGTAAGTGTACAATTTGGAAATTAGTATGGCGTTCATTATCACTGGACTAGTATATATTTGTTTAGGGGCCAGCTGAAGGACGCCTCCGGGTGCGGGAATTTCTCGCTACATTGAAGACCTGTTGGTGACCCTCTGCTGTTGTTGTTTTTTATTTGGTCGGGTTGTTGTCTCTTTGACACATTCCCCATTTCCATTCTCAATTTTATTGATATAAACAACATTCATTTTGTAATATATCTAAAACAAAATCCTGTTTGCAGTATTAAAAAACATTCAGTCTGTAGTATAAACAACATTCATTTTGTAGTATAAAACAACATCTTTCTGCAGTATAAAACAACATCTTTCTGCAGTATAAAACAACATTCTTTCTGCAGTCTAAAACAACATTCATTTTATAGTATAAAACATTCACTCTGCAGTATAAAACAACATTCATTCTATAGTATAAAACATCATTCATTCTATAGTATAAAACAACATTCATTCTATAGTATAAAACAACATTTATTCTGTCATGTCTGTAGTCTAAAACAACTTTCATTCAAATGAGACTAAACATATATTCTTAAATGTAAAAAAATATCTCATCTTTTCTATCCTGCAAAAATTTACTTTTAAAAAATAATTTCAAAAGTATCAAAATAAAAAATCGTTTAATGCAAACAGTTTGTTTAGCAATGTTAAGAAAAGTTTTCCTGTTTATATGATATTTTTCAATAGTAAATTCTTTATTTATAAAATCACAAGAAATTTCAATGTAATATCTGTGACTCAGTATTATAACTTAATACTGTAATGGTAGTCGTGACAATTTTAAATCAGTTTCATTATTTTCTCTTTCTTCCTTATAAGTTAGTAATACCAGATTATTCATATAGCTGTTGAAGCCATGTCCAGTCAAGTCATATCATGACAACAAAAGCAGTATGTACACAAGCTTAAAAATAATGTTTCTCGTCCCAGTTAAACTGACAAGTATATATGTATATGTCGTGTACAAGTTGCGATTTTGTACAGGTTATAACATGTACAAAAATATTGTACATGTTATATATATAATAACTTGTATAATGCATAAATACAAGTTATAACATGTACAAAAGTACCTCATACATGTTATAACCTGTACAAAATATTGCTTAAAAATGGTTTTAACTTGTACAAAATTTAAGATAAATCTAAATGAAGTAAAATATACATTTAAATTCACCAATGCATAAAGAACAACAATAAATAGGCCAGAACGTGTCTTTTTCTGTAGAGGACTATGATCACAAACTTTCAAAAATATATGTTTCATGACTTATGTTGGCAAAATGTGTTGTCATGTAATTGTATGATTTATGTAGTCCATCGTGGCTTAATTAAATGTGACACTATTTACTAAAAGCTTGCATTTTCTCAATGACAATTACATTAGATACTAGTAACTAACTTCTTCCAAAAATTTTGAGAACGATGCCTAAAAATTTTGGGTAATACTCCTCCCTCTGGTTTTATAGCATGAAAAGACTAAAACAATGTCTAATATGCTTACTCCGTAAAAGCAAGAGAGAACTGAAATAGTTTTCATTGGACCACGCTTAATTATCAATATTTGGATTAACTCTTCAACATTTTTGGCCTTCAGCATGACTTATGTAAATTTATAATTATTTTTTTATATAAACTATAAGATCATTGCATGAGGCGGATGTGCTTTTGATGTTTTAAATATATCCTCTACTTTGAAAGCATGTATTTGTGTCCTTTGGGTGTCGTCTGCTCCATGGTCTGGTTGTTGTCTTTTAGACACATAATCCATTTCCATTCCCAATTTTATTTGTAGACACATCTGTCCTGGCTATCCTCTTATGTCTTTTAGTGTGAACTAGAATGAAAGTATTTTACTATTGCCCTCAAAGTGGACACTCACAATTATAATTTATCAAATAAAGATATGTCCATAGATAAGTCATAAGAGGATCAAAAGAATTGTCCTAAGATATATCTTATGACAAGTCTTAGGAATGCTTCGTAATACCGACCCCTGGACATTAACTGTATCAAAAAAGGACAAAACACACTAACATGAAGGAATAACAAAGATGTTATGAAAATATTATTTAGGTCAATAAAATCTGTTGCGATAATAGAAACATATCCTTATTTTTCGATTTTGTACAAGTTAAAACCATTTTAAGCAATATTTTGTACAGGTTATAACATGTACGAGGTAATTTTGTACATGTTATAACTTGTATTTTTGCATTATACAAGTTATACCATGTACAATATTTTTGTACATGTTATAACCTGTACAAAATCGCAACTTGTACACGACATATATATCAAGGAGTCCAAGAAAAAGCATTCAGGTTCTACTCTTCTTTTTCGGCACTTCTGACCTAGACCCAATCTCTCTTTTCAACCCTTTCTTTTTGGTTTCAGCAACTCTTTTGGTGACCTCCACCCTTTTCTTATCCTTTACAGATGTTTTATTCCCATTTATATCATTTGGTAAATGTTCTTTCTTTTTGTCATTCCCATTTTCATCATTTCCTGATTTTTTATTCCCATTTTGGTCGTTTGGCAAATGTTCTTTCTTCTTGTCATTCCCATTCCCGTCATTTCCTGATTTTTTATTCCCATTTTGGTCGTTTGGCAAATGTTCTTTCTTCTTGTCATTCCTATTTCCGTTATTTCCTGATGTTTTATTCCCATTTTGGTCCTTTGGCAAATGTTCTTTCTGGTCATTCCCATTCCCGTCATTTCCCAATGTCTCATTTTCATGTCCAACTTCAGGTGTAAGAAAACTAAGATTGTCCTCATCCTCATCCTCAGCATGCTCATACACTCCATTTATAAAAGTATATATCCACTCTCTAAGTGAATATTCTGCGTAGTCTTGATCCTCTTCACTTAGAAGACTGTAGCCCTCCATTAGATCCTCAATATCAGCATCTTCCTCTTTTTCTCTAAATTCATGAAAATATTCTTCAAATCGGTCACTCCAAAAACAGTCCAAGGCCAGGTATTACTAACTACACCAATTCTTAGATCATCTATAAAAATTTAAAACCTAGATTACTAGTTGCATATCATGAAAATGACGAAAAAACAATATTTGAGTGTGTATAAATAGTGTTCGTTGAAGTATAAGCAGTCTCTGTGCTGCATATGAATTCACAGTCCTAATTGCATTGTTTATCCCCATAAGTCTTAGTATACTGGAGATAGTACAAACATGAAATGGAAATAAATTTTAAGGCAATACAGTGATTGCCGCTGCTTCCATAATCAATCCTAATGTCATGAATGTTGGTATTTTTACATAAAATGTCTGGATAGATTAGACACATAGATTCAGGTGAGTGCTGAGCTGTCACTCACCCACTTGGATCTATGCGTCTCTCTATCAACGTTAATAATCATGACAATCATGGCAACGAAATTAAAGAATATAATATATAATTCATGAACAGCATCTCTTTTTATTCATCTTGTTCTTATGATTTTTTGGGGTTTTTAGTTCCCTCTTTCTCGTGTTTCTCATGTTTCTATGATAAAGTTCATCATTCAAAGGCATTAACTTTTCCAAGAAGTGGACCTTACATTTCAATTTAGATTTTTTGTAGGAAAGATGACCCGAATTTGACATTAGTCATGTGACTACCATATTTGGGCAATATTTTTGGCATTTTTGTTCAGACAACTGAAATGAGTCGGTCTCTTTCAAAAAGTCCTGTCAAATGAAAGCAAAACAAGTTGTACACGTGTGCAGTCTTCACGATAACCTTTTAAATCTACACGTCCGAAGCTGAATTTGATGAAAATCTTATTTAGATTCTATTGACTTATAGACAAAATTGGAAGAGATAATTTTTTAAGGTCAAACAGTATTTTTACAAGCCTTGGCTGGTGGGCTTGTGGTAAAGCAAGAACATAGGCGGATCCAGGGGGCCCTGTTTTGATTTGGTTGATTATATAGGTAATCACTAAAGCATGACTGGAGTGTTTCTCGTTTCTCGTTTTTTTATAGATTAGACCGTTGGTTTTCCCGTTTGAATGTTTTACATTACTAATTATTGTAGTCCTTTATAGCTTGCTGTTCGGTGTGAGCCAAGGCTCCGTGTTGAATGCTGTACCTTGACCTATAATGGTTTACTTTTATAAATTGTTATTTGGATGGAGAGTTGTCTCTTTGGCACTCATACCACATCTTCCTATATCTGTGTACGTTGTAAATGACAACTGTGTTTACTTTGAAAAATTTCTAATATACAAATTGTTTTGATTCAACGTACTAATTATGAAGCCTTCAAATTTCCAGGTCATCATCAGTCACAACAAAGAAGTTGAGATATCTTTCTTAACTTCTGGAGAATCAATGCTGAATTTAAATTATGTGATGAGGCTTTTTATATATACTGGCCTTTGTCAAATTTGAGACACTAAATATGCTGTACCACGCTAATTTCCCACTTTGATCTGTTGCAATTCCTGACGAAGCGATTTTGACAGTAATTTACGAGTTACATACCTTTGTTCACACTTTTCAAGATGAAGAGTTCTGTATTTAGTGTCTTTTTTGTTGTTAGGGATGAGGGATTGATAAATACCCTGCCACTTCCGGTCTGTGTTTTTTGTTTGAAGTTTTTCTGCTTTGTATTGATCTTACGAGTTAAACCTTTTTCAATTGACTTCTATATAAATAAGGCCGTTAGTTTTCTTGTTTGAATTGTTTTACATTGTCAATTCTTTTATAGCTGACTATGCCGTATGGGCTTTGCTCATTGTTGAAGGCCGTACAGTGACCTATAGTTGTTAATTTTTGTGTCATTTTATATTTTATAGTTTGTTCTTGTAATAATGTGATATCAATGTTACCAGTGTCCCAGGTTAGGGGAAGGTTGAGTGCTTACATACATTTGTTAAAGCAACATTCTTTAGGTGCCTGCATGTTCATGATATTCCAAGGCATGTGCCTGTAGTTCAGTGGTTGTAGTTCATGTCTTTCTTTCATATTTTTTCAAGTTTCTTTTTGTTATATATTATGCCGTTAATTTTCTGAATTGAAATGTTCATATTTTCATGTCAGGGACTTTTAAAGCTGAGTATATACGGTATATTGGTTTTTCTCTTTGTTGAAGGATGTTGTTTGCCTGTAATAGTTGACATCCACTTTGTTGGGTGGATATTTATCTCATTGGCAATATCATACCACACATCTCCTTATTTTTATATTCATGATATTGTTTGTACTATTTTTCATGCATATATATTTAGCACCATCATGCTGTTTATAATTTACATGTAAACATAGTTCAAATTTAAGTATAGATTCCACAACTACAATAAGTGTGTTATGATATTTCACCAATCGAGACGGTTAAATTTTAACATTTAAAGCGTGAGGTTTGCATCTAGCTTTTTATATAATTTAAAAAAATAACTCCTAATACACGAGTTATACATGTTATAGTCAGTCAGGGCTACTACTTGTACAAGTTATTTTTATTCACTTGAAGAAGTAAATAACAAGTGAAACTGTGAGCTACTGCTCCCTGGTGATACCCCCGCCGCAAGTGGATAGAATCATATTCAAAACAGTGTAGCTGTGGCCATTGATTGACAACCTTAAATTATCCCATTTAGGTGAACGTGTATCTGTAACGACAACTGCTCAATTCCTACTTATTATAGAATTTAAACTGTGGGGTCACCAAAGGTTCTTAACGACTTTAATATTAAAATAGTTCGAAAAATTAATCAGGAATAACTTTATGTTTTGATTTATATTATTGATATAAATCAAAACATCGTGTTATTCCTGATTATTTTTTCTTATTTCTTTATTTAGGTGTTGAGAACCTTTTGTGACCCCACAGTTTAAGTGCCTTTAACAATTACACAGTGAGCAGCGGTTGTTACAGACAAACGTTCACATAATCTGCCCCAGTCAATGGGATAATTTAAGGTTGTCAATCAATGGCCACAGCTACACTGTTTTGAATATGATTCTAATATTAATAGTGTAAAAATTTACAAGTGTTCGGTAAACAGGAAGTTATCGAGTAATGACTCTGAAAACGCATCACACGGTATAGCAGACTTATATAAACCTTGAAACCAAATTTCATAAATCCATGTATTATAGTTCCTGAGAAAATTGTGACGATTTTTTTTTACTTGTCTATCATGTGTAAAATCATACAAGTGTTCGGTAAACAGGAAGTTGGCGAGTGATGAATCTGAAAACGCATCACACGGCATAGCTGACTTATATCAAGCCTGAAACCAAATTTCAGAAATCCTTGTAATGTAGTTCCTGAGAAAAATGTGACGAAAATTTTCAACTTGGCTATCATGTTTAAAATCATACAAGTGTTCGGTAAACAGGAAGTTGTCGAGTGATGAATCTGAAAACGCATCACACGGTATAGCTGACTTATATCAAGTCTGAAACCAAATATCAGAAATCCTGGTAGTGCAGTTCCTGAGAAAAATGTGACGAAAAATTTTCAACTTGGCTATCAGGTGTAAAAATGATACAAGTGTTCGGTAAACAGGAAGTTGTCGAGTGATGAATCTGAAAACGCATCACACAGTATAGCTGACTTATATCAAGCCTGAAACCAAATTTCAGAAATCCTGGTAGTGTAGTTTCTGGGAAAAATGTGACGAAAAATATTCATTGGACGGACGGACTGACTGACAGACTGACGGACTGATGGACTGATGGACTGACGGACTGACGGACTGACGGAAGGACAGACAGAGGTAAAACAGTATACCCCCCTTTTTTTTCAAAGCGGGGGTATAATTTTCAAAGCGGGGGTATAATAATCTACTTATAATATATTGTAAGTAAATTTTGTTACGTTTGTATTTTCTAGGAAGGTTTGAATAATCTCCCCTTAATTTTCTCAAAAAAAATTCTTGTATTAGTAATTGTTTTTTACAATCCCTAAACTTTTCAAGTTTTAGGATGTAAAAACATGCCTTAAACGATTTTTAGCTCATAATTGTTTATTAGACTACCCAATATTTCATTAATAGTTATCTCACGATGACGCTTTGTCCCGGTCAGTGTAAGATCAGTCGATGGCCGGAGGCCAAAGGGTGATCTAACACTGACATACCAAGTCCGAGTGGGATAACTATTTTACATCCCAGTATTAAGTCAGACGAAAAACCATTTACAATTCATAAAATCTAGTTTAGAACGCCACACAACCATTATAATATACTTTATACATTACTATATGATTAATACCCTTTTTGACCCCCGAACACGATGAGCAGATATCAAACAATGTCAACTCGCCCCACTGGCCAATCGGCCCAACCTATATCGCCACTTTATGAAAAAAATCGCTACCTTTAAGTATGTTAAATTACTGACAGTTTGAATCCAGTCGTCCTGGTGTAGTGGTTGTGTCGTGGCTTGATATGCTAAAGGTCTTGAGTTCGAATCCCAGCATATACACTGGATTTTTTCTACGTAATTTTGATAGATAGTCTTTCCCGTATAATTGTATATTTAATTATAAGTTTAAAAGCGGATTTGACATTCCCGCCAAAATGTTACAAAACAAAGGAAAGCATGCATAACAGAGAAACTCAAACTGGGGTGATCTGGTAGTGGGAGATCCGGCTCAGATCACCCCTGTTAGAACAAAGGAGCTGGAATGTAATCTTAATTCAACAAAGAAACGACAAGGCCTTCAAAAATTGCGCCTGGGGGCTTGATATAGAACACTGGTATGAAGACAACAGACAAAGAAGATTGTCATTGTCCATGAAATTACTTACAACAAAACATTTCCTTTGTTCACCAATTTATACATTGATCATGAATAATGAGACGTTCTCACTAATTAGTGACAAGAAGAATTTCAGCCACAGAAGCATCAAGAAGTGACAAGAAGAAGAATTTAGCGATAAGAAAACATTTTTTTTTTTATTAAGATTATATATTATTATTCCAAATATATATTAAAAAAAATATGTAAAAGAAAACAAAGTTAGCGACAAGAAAGTTAATATTCTATCAATGAATTGATCTATATATAGTCATGCTAATTGCTACATTTATTTGTGATATCTTATTATTTATTATTTTATTATTTATGTTGTATTATCCCAAAAACAGTCTTAGCTTTTTACAATTAATCACAAATTTTGAAAACTGCATTTTAAAAATAAGGTCTTTTGTAGAAACCCAGTGCCAATCTGAAAAAAAATCAAAATGTTAGAATTTCAGTGCATGAAACATCAACCAAAAATTATTTACTAGTTAAATTTAGTACTGAAAAGAATTAAATAACTTTTATTTATGATTCAAGCAATAACCAGAACCACGACTTTAAAAAATACTCATTTCCGGATTTTATAGTCCTTTCCTGTCCGTGTACTTCATACGAAAACATATGAAGCCGTTTTTTGACATACAAAAATCACAAAATAATCAGAATGGTAAATCAAAGAGCTGATAGCTCTGAGGTGGAAGAAGGTGAATAAAAGGTAACTTGAGTTACCATAAAAGCAGCCCGACTAACCCAGCTTGCTTTGTTCCATACTCGTCATGACGTTTTTTTTTCTTCAAACAAGAATGTGTCATAAGTACATCCGTACAATCATTTTCTATGTTCAGTGGACTGTGAAAATTGGGTAAAATCTTTAATTTGGCAGTAAAATTAGAAAGATCATATCATAAGGAACACATGTGTACTAAGTTTCAAGTTGATATGATTTTAACTTAATCAAAAACTACCTCGACCATAAACTTTAACCTGAAGCAGGACGGACGGAAAGACCAGAAAACATAATGCCCATAAATGGGGCATACAAATAGTAAGACTTGTTACATACCCACCAACTTTTGAAAGTTCCCATGGGGGTTTTTTAGTGCGTGACAACAATTTTAAAGGTTACAATTTTTAGCGAAGTATTTTGCACGATCTGGATTGTCTAGAAAACGTGTCATATTTGTATGATGAACTTATATGCCTTTTTCTTAAGTCTGTTTGCATGATTCAAGTTTCAGGGTTTATTTTCTTATGGAAGAATATTAGATGATTGTTGAAATTTCCAATTTTGAATTAT
The DNA here is from genome assembly GCF_965363235.1 of Mytilus galloprovincialis. Classification (NCBI taxonomy): domain Eukaryota; kingdom Metazoa; phylum Mollusca; class Bivalvia; order Mytilida; family Mytilidae; genus Mytilus; species Mytilus galloprovincialis. The sequence goes on along the minus strand of NC_134847.1, from coordinate 27,927,437 downwards.
GCACAAAGATGGACCTTTAACAGGTTGGGAACAGCACTCAAAATGAGGGGTAACCCTCATTGGAAGAACATTACAACCCACTGTAAAAAATGAGCACCTTTATATTCATATTATTTGATGAAACTTTTCTCCAAGAACTATGCATCTATCAAGTATTAAATGGTCAAAACATGTCAAAAGAATTTTGAGATGTTTCTAAACTTCTATCTTCTTTATTAATTTGACCCCTCATCTAGAAAAGTTGTTCCAAATACAAAGAATTTTCCCACTTTTGAGTTAAAAATCTTAAAAATTTCCTTTCTTTTTTTTCAAAAGTAAAATGACCCCTTGTTTCAGGGACAGTCCCTCATTTTTAAAAGGTACACCACTCATGATGCGAGGGGGGGCAACCTGTTTGTTGGTCTTTTTGATTTAATTGAATACAAAAATAAATTATTGTCAATAAATTAGTGAAAAAAAAATACTATTTATTATCTTTATGGTAGTACTTAATTGAATACAAAAATAAATTATTGTCAATAAATTAGTGAAAAAAAAATACTATTTATTATCTTTATGGTAGTACTGCATCATTGAATTTTGTCAGTCAGCCATGCTTTTATCCTTAAGCTGTGTAAAAACCTGCTTGCAGATGAAAATTCACATGCCATGTTAACGATCCCTTTACAACAAGATGAAAACAACACAAGTTCAAAATCTAGCATGTTAGAATAATCTTCAGAGAAAACGTTTTTGATTGGCTTATCAATAGATCATAAGAAACACAGAATTTGATTGGCTGAACACGATTTTCTTACCTTGGGAACAAAAGAAGGAACAGATGATTTTCACTAAATCGTGTTTAAGAGTTTTTTAACGATACATCTACATCTACATAATACTTCTTAACTTCAATATGTTGAAGATTACAAGAAGGCACATACTAGGGAAACAAATTAAACTAAACATATTTACAATAATTGCAACAAAAAAAATACCCTTGATATTAATATTTTTTTATACATGCAAGGACGTATTATAAAACGTCCTTGGTAAGAGTAAAGAAATTGCACACATTGGTAAACGTACTATACGGGCGAAAGAACTCAGGACGAACAGACCAAAGGCGAACATGTAAACGAGCGAGTTGTCCTGATACCAAATTCACGCATGCGTACTACAAATATCTACATCCGGTTACAAGTAAACAAATAATGTAGATGATATGAAATCTAATAATTTACATAAATAAAAGGGTACATATTTACGATAGTGATTGTTTTTCGATCCTAATTTACAAATTAAATTATTCAGATGCTTAATCATGTGTAAAAATCGGTGTCAGGAATCAGAAGTTGTTATGAAATTGTAATACACAGAAACGAATGCGGCATACGGAGGTTTAATGATTTCCTTAAGTCGGCACCATTGACCTTCAGAAGACTTGAAGTCGTCTTCCACCAAAAATTGTAGTAAGCCTTGACAAATAAATCTAGATACCTAAAACCATTCGACAGAACATGCTTTTAAAATTTGAGTACGCACGTGAATAAAAACTCAACAGTGAAAACCGTAGGAAGTGAAAATTGTTATTAGTACGAAAACACATCACATGATGATAATTGGTCATTTAAATTCAAAAAATAAATTTTTAAATAGGAGAAATAGTTCAGTTACTGGTTCATGCAGCTTTAAGTCAATTGAACACTACACAAAAGATTTGCACGCACTTTCATGAATGATTGGAAATTCCAGTTATTCATGTTTTGTTGTTCCTAAAAATACACCTTATCGCTATTTGTCTGCCATAACTGGATATCACACAGGTTCCGTAAAATTTTGACGTCACAAAACAAAATATCTGACGCCGCAATGAAAAATTGACTGTTGTATGCGTCAAAAGTTCAAGCGGACGGGTCAGCCCGGATTAGCGATAAGGTGTATTGAAATACTACTGTCGTACTGATGCAGTTAAAACGTGCAGTTTTGTAAAATTCATCCCATAATTTGTTTTTTTACGTACTGATGCAGTTAAAACGTGCAGTTTTGTAAAATTCATCCCATAATTTGTTTTTTAACGTACTGATGCAGTTAAAACGTGCAGTTTTGTAAAATTCATGCCATAATTTGTTTTTTTACATCAGCAAAAGAGGGGTGTTCCCTGAAAACAGTGAATATTCAACTTTTCCTGACTTGTACCCAACCTGATCAATCGTCAGTAAAATGAGGGAAAGTCGTACAGAAAGTCCCTGGTAAAATTATGGGTTTACCTTCATCTATTTTGGTCCAACATAATATTCCTGATCTGCACTTTGATCTATCAGATGGGGCATATTCGATTTTCAACAAATATGGATTTCTATTCAACATATAAGAGTTATAATCAGACATAATTTCATCAGATGCTGACCACTGCACATCGACGTGTAAATAAGAGATTTGGCGGGAACTGTTGTTATCTCCCCTAATAGATGAAGTTTCTTTTGAGTTCGAGTTCCAGTCAAAATTGAGTTCAACTAAATGTTCGATTTGTGCACGCGGCTCGAGATCAATCGGGATACACACAGAGCTATAATTCCCAACTCAGTTAATGCTGCAAAATTGGTGCTTTTTTTTTTTTTGGAGCTCCAAGAATAAATTTACAGAATTTAGTATGAAGTTTTTAATCTAGAGTAAATATGGTCAAATGAAAAAAATCCATTTGAATATTCTAAATTTAGACGACATTGGATTAAAGGCACCCCATATCTCACAACTGTATAATAGGATGGGTTTGATGGTATGATCAAAAACATGCATGCTTGTTTTGCCTGAAGGATGCAAGGATAAAAAATGTTTAGATAACTTAAAATAGGCTTTTAATTATAGTGCCTTTTTATGAATAATATAAAGAATCATGACAGAGGTGCATTTCCTGTCATATAGATCGGTCTTTTAAGGGCATACGATACAGTTTTGCTCCCATATTGAAATTTTGCTGACAATTTGCTGTAGGCTATTTTTTTGCCTGATTAAATTAAATATGTAAAAAAAAATGGCTACATCGTGTTTCTATCCCGTACGGGATTGAAGAAAAATGGCGATTTGCAACATATATAAAACTCCGCTATTTTTTTAGATGAATAAAGGAAAGATTTTATTTTATATCTTCATTAAAAAATGTCATAAGATGTGTATTATTCTGATCCTCATTCTCTCCCGTAATATACGACGATTTCAATAAAGAAGTGTCTTTTTATATTGAATACGGGATAGAATGAGGATCACTATATACGACGATTTCAATAAAGAAGTGTCTTTTCATATTTAATACGGGATAGAAGGATGCATCAGTATATAGAAGACGATTTCAATAAAGAAGTGTCTTTTTATATTAAAAAAAGGTGTCATTTTATATCAAATAGGGGATAGAATGAGGATCAGTATATAGAAGACAATTTCTATAAAAAAATGTGTCTTTTATGTAAGAAATGTGTATTTTATTACGGGATAGAAAAAAAATAATTAATTAATCTATATAAAAGTTTAACTTCAAGCAGATTGCATAACAAGTTCTCATGTGTCGTTTCTGAAAGTTTGATTTAGTATTTCCCTGAAAATCAAATAAAAAAAAAACGCTTTTTAAACATGATAAAAGAAAACAAATTCTGTCAATCTGGTTTGAATTTAACTGTTTGGTGTTTCGACTGCTAGTAGCAGACATGCATATCTGGTATCTTATTTGCTCTTGTTTCCTGCTCATGCTACCTTGTGATGCTTATTGTGGTAAGTATATAATCTGAGTATATAATATAGATATAACCGATAGATACATGTTTTTAAAAGTTGCTATTGGCTTTGAACTAGTTGTCAGTATCTGTCAATACTTTCAAATCTGTACGTTTTGTCTTTTTATTGTTCTGAATGAATAAATACTCTACCACGTCCGGTCTGTGTTATGTAAGATCTTTTCTGTTTTATATCAATCTTATTAACATTGATTTTCCTAACACACGATACTCTTGTGGTGTATTGAACACACACACACACACCTGTTTAACTCCGCCACATTCTTCATGTGCCTGTACCAAGTCAGGAGCCCAGAGGAGCCTGTAGTTCAATGGTCGACTTTGCATGGTTCATGTTAATCATATTTGTTTTTCGTTATTTTTTTTTGTTGTTATAGATAAGTCCGGGTTTTTTTCTCAATTTTTTTTTACCGGGCCATTTTATTGCCAACTACATGATATGTTGTTTTTTTCTCGTGGTTGAAGGCTGTACAATTGCCTATAATTGCTGACGAAAAAGCATGACATTATGAAATTCAAATAGTGATTATTTCGTGTATTTTATCTCACCAGAATTGTTTGCATTTTTATTATATAGGAAGACAAAATTAAGGTTGACTGTTTTGGAAACACCTTGATTTTATATCAAATATTTAATTACACAATCTCTTTTTGATGATGACATTCAACAGATATGCAATACAAATACAAATACAATACAAATACAAAGTTTTTTATTGTCAATTATGACGCCCAATAATTTGAGCAGTACAATTAAGTTCAATTTCATACAAGTGATTACATATTGATTACATTGATTATTTAACAATTAAACAAAGTCAAGTCTTTTTCAACCAAGTAAATTCTGCAGAATAGATATATATATATATATATAGTTTTACAATATAATATAGATGGACAAACTTCCGTTGACTAAACTGTATCTAGAATTAATTTTCTCTCTTTGAATAAAGTACACAATAATAAACTTACTTTTTTAATTATAAAAATCATCCTCAGATGACATTAACCATATTAATTTTGATTCATTTGGGAGGCTTTTCAAGTTTTTGTTAACCTTATTTAAGTAATCTATATATTCAGATCTTTTATTTTCTAAAACAGGACACTGAAGAAGAAAATGAATTTCATCTTCAACTTCAGTGTTACATAATTTACATATTCTATCCTCCACTCGAAGCCCCACATATCTGCCTCTTTTAATTTCTAATTTATGTGCACCGACTCTGAACTTAGTGAGCAGTCGCCTTTCATCCTCATTTAAAATTAATAAGTACTTTTCCATATAAATATTTTCTTTAAATAATCTGTAAGTTCTTAGTTTATTTCCATGCTGTTTATTTTGTCTATCATTGTAAAGTTCAGATTTCCAGATACAAGAATATTTCTGTTTTAATTTCCGGTAAAGTAGTGATTTTAAATCCATCTTTGAATTTTTAACAAGTTTAAGATCTATATCAAGATATTTCATAAGAATAGCAATACAACTATACCAACTATTTTTGTTTAAACTATTTAGTGATCGAGACATTCAGGGCTTCAGAGAGAAAGATATCATCAGACTTTAATATATATTTATAATATCTAAACATATTTAAAATTACTTCAAGAAATAAGGGATATCTTCCCATTTCACCCAATACAGCTATATTTGTAGATTTTTTACCTAAACCCAAAGAAAATTTACAGAATTTGACATAAATACTTTCTTGTTTCATGTCCTTGCATAGTTTAAAAAGATTATGTTCATTTTTATTTAGTTTATTCATTACTGAAGATCCCCATATTTCACTCCCATATAACAACACAGGTTTCACAGTATGATCAAATATATGTGAAAGTGTGTTAATTTTAGGTTTATATAAGTTAAAACTTTTTTTATATTTAAATAAAGCTTTCAATCCCCTTTAATATAAATCATCTTTAGCCTCTGTAAAGCTTCCACTTGCACTCACATAAATTCCTAAATATTTATAGCCCCTAGCCCTTTCAATAGGTATATTATTAATATTAAATATTTTTTCATCTAGTTTTCCTGTTTTATTAAAAACTACTGATTTAGTTTTCTTTATATTTATTTGGAGTCCCCATTTATCACAGTAATTATATAGTTTATCAATACACCTCTGTAGACCACCAGCTGTTTCTGACATTAATACTAAGTCATCTGCATACAATAAGCAATTTTAAAAGCTGTAAGGAATTTAAAATAGCAGGTTTACAGGTCTCATCAAAAGAGTCAAGAATATCATTTATAAAAATTTCAAATAAAGTGGGGCTTAAATTATCCCCTTGTTTGACTCCTATGTTAGATGTAAAGTTTTCAGTCATAAAATATTTGTCTACCTTTACACAAAGTTCAATATTATTATACATATCTTTTAGAGTGTTATAATATAAATCACTGACTCCAATATTTCTCAGTTTATAAAAAAGTGCATAATGATATGTGTATTCAGTTCATAAAGGAGATTTGCAGCTCAAGAAAATGATCGAAAATTTGCCTTTTCTTGATTGTCATTTTTCGCAAAACTCCTTTGAACCTAATATATATGCCCAAAATGTACAGTCTTCAAAGATTTAAGAATATGTTTAATTTTTTTAAATTGTCTTACTCCGAAAGTTCATAAATCTGCATGCATTTGAATATCGAGGAGTACATTGAGTATCTGTTAACTATTGAAATGGTTTTTGACCAACAGATTGCATATTAAGAAGCACATGACGTTTACGCCTTTTACCTGTAACAAGATAAGATATTCTTGCTCCAAACACTAGACATTTGCACTTTGAATATAAAAAAAAAGAAGATATGGTATGATTGCCAATGAGACAACTCTCCACAAGAGACCAAAATGACAAAGATATTAACAACTATAGGTCACCGTACGACCTTCAACAATGAGCAAAGCCGGTTGAAATTTGTAACATTTGTATCAAATACATTTGCGCTGTTTACCTATAGCAGTCTAAATTTCAATGTGAATTCAGCTGTTGTTTTTAATTTTAGTCAATTTTCAGGGAAGCAATTCACGTTTGGTGTATTGCATCTTTTCGAAATATTTTTTAAATTGGTTAGTTTCTTAATGATTTCATTGTTTATTTTTGTAGGAAAAACAGTTAAGATACAAGAAGATATTCTCCATTCCTTGCTAAACATGAAAAGACCATCATGTGGCAGAAGAATATCATCGGGTAAATTCATAATGTATATGTGTATGTAAATTCATAATGTATATGTGTATGTGTATTTAGTTTAATAATGTAATACTTTCCAGTATGTTCTTCTTTTGACCGGGCTCGACCTTTGCAAATAATTCCGCTCAAACTAGTGCTATTCTTAACCTTGCAGTGAGGTGCTTTTTTTGGTTCCTTGTTAAAAGCCTTACTGTGGCTTTGAGATGAACAACAGCAATACAAATGTGTGTGTGTGCTTTTCTTTGAGTGCGTTTTGTGCATTACATGCACTGATGCTGTATCATGGATTGTCCTTGTTTTTGTAATATGTGCCAAGGAGACAACAAGCCAACCGAAGAGCAAAAAAACAGACGAAGGCCATCAATGAGTCTTCAACACAGCGTCCGGAGCTAGATGAGCTTCATCTGACCCGTAAACAAAAACTTGTACTAGTTCAGTGAAAATGGACGTCACACTTAACCCCAAAACATATAAAACGGACTAAATTTAGAAATAACATACACGACTAACGAAGGTCAGAGTCTCCTGACATCAGGGCCGTAACTAGCCTCTTCAAATAGTGAGGCAAAATTTTTGGAGAGGGGACTGGGGTCCGCTCAAGGCCCCCAGAAGCTCTGAGAAAAACAACGCAAAATTGTGAATTCTGAGCGTTTCCCGGACTCTTTCTGACTTTGAAACGCAATTAATTTTTAGTTTTTTTCAACAATATTCTGGTCTGAAAGCAAAAACATAGATTCATTGTAATTTAAGACTTTAAGGTTTTATGGACAACATTAAAAGACCGATATGTAGGACAAAGCAAAATTCGTAATTCTCATAATCATTAAAACCGGATCTGTCTGTCTGTTTTAGTCTTGTTTTGTGCTTATAGACTTTGGTGATATTTTTATGACTAGATTGAAAGATATTGACAGTGCAGTATTATGCTTTAAATACTAGTACTACTTAAACCGACACTAGGGACCATCTTGACCCTGTTTTACGGTATTAATGATTCTTTTATTGTTGAGACCCTCCAGCAACTTTGACCAAATGATTGATCATTAGTATTTTTTCTATGCATTGACTTTGTGTGCGATTAGGTTTCGTGCACATTTACTCCATATTCCTTTATTTCCTGTAAACCGGTCTGAACATGACTAAATGCAAGTGTAACCCATCAATGGAAATGGTCATATGGCAATACATTATTGCTTTTTTTCAAATTATTTGATACCGGAAAATTGGTGACCTTACTTTAATCTAAACCATGTCAGCTATTTAGTTTTATCAACCAAAAGAAGCCAGTTGTGAATTCTTTGATATCAAATTCAATTCTCCATGCAGAAACGACCATTTTTTTCTGTGCCTTGTATATTCTTAAAATGTCCACCCGGACAATATTATGGTAGTGAATAATGTCCATGTTCATGGACACTTTTTCATACCTGAGGACATGTTTTCATAGGAAATTGGGTCCAGGACAAATTTAAATAAGTAAATATTGTCAAAATGTGTCCTGTGGACATTTTTCATGGAGGACATTATTAAATCCTACAATGTTTTCATAGGAAATTGTGTCCAGGACACATTTAAATAAGTAAGTATTGTCAAAATGTGTCCGGTGGACATATTTTCATGGAGGACATTACTAAATCCTACAAGATTACAAAAATAAATAACCGATAAAAAAAAAATCCTCCTGCCCCCCCCCCCCCCCCCACCCCAGAATATCAAATGGGCTAAGTCTATGTATAGTATTTTTTTTTCTGCGACAAGTGCCTCAAACCATGTATTAAGATTTTGGATAAAGAACCACAATAGGTAAAAGTCCAATTCAAAATTAAATGTTTTAAGTTCTTAGACTACATTCATTCTGTGTCAGAAACCAATTCTGTTTTGACTATTTGATCACAATCCAAATTCAGAACTGTATCAGGCTTTAATGTTGCCATACTTGCCCCAACTGTTCAGGGTTCGACCTCTGCTGTAGTATCAAGCTGCGCCCTGTGGAGCATCTGATTTATTTGAAGGGTAGATATTCCCGACCTATTTATTAGTGGAATTGTGAATCAGACCATTACTCTTCTCAATTGTATCAATGCATACTTTTCATGTTGGGACAGTTTCCCTCATTTTTGAAGGCTGTATGGTTGCCGATAATTGCTTTGTCATTTGAACATTTGTGGGTAGTTATCTTATTGGCAATCGTATTACATATTTTAATTTTTATATGTATCCATACTTCAGAAAAGTTGTTTCAATTGTAATGAATTCCCTCCAGACTTGCCTTCATCTTCCTTTATCTTCATTGGAACAATTTTTTTGTGGGGGAGGGTTCCAAACCTGTTGTTTATAAGTTGCAAATCAGGTCATTACTTTTCTTAATTTAAATGTTGCTTACTTAACATGTCTAGACTGTTTTTTTCTCACTTTTTAAGGCTGTATGGTTGCCTATAATTACTTTGTAATTTTAACCTCTGGAAAGCTGTCTCTTTGGAAATTATACCACATATATACAGATTTTTATATGGATTGTAGACCTGAAAAAGATGTTCAAAGTTGAATATGCTGCAAAATTTTAACAACCCTACTACTTATTTACCATGCATGTTTATCATGAAACTTTTGATCAGAACTATATATAAGTGATTTCACCATTTCTTCATATGTGTACCACTATCAATCAACAGAACAAATGCGAATAATTTTTTTAATATTTGCATATGGTTTTCTTTAATTTCTCACATCTATTTTATTTGAATTTAGGGATATAAGTATTATTTATATAAACAAATCTCATGTCATGCTCCAGTGGTTCTCTAAAAAATCAATCATTATTTTTCAGACAAGGGGAAGGGGGGGGGGCCTCTTAATTCGCCTTTGATTTCATTGGTTGTAATTTTGGATTATTATTTTATCATGAATCAGATTTGAACACGACATGGTGAATGAAGGTGAGGACCGAATGTCAGTTTTAGTGTTATATATGTACTTTAATTTTAGACTTACATGTATATATGTGTACATATATCACTGATCCAGTGGCGATGGTGAATAGCTATATATAGACACTGACAAGTCTTAGATAACATTTTATAGTTTTGAATGTTTCTTCATCAGTTGACAGTTGAGGTATGTTTTTATTTCCAACAGAGGAGCACTCATGCTCAACCTATATCAATTTGTGCATGAAGCGATTGATAGTTGCCAGACACTGAATGATTATACCACAAATTTGTGAAAGTTTTAACCTATGCATATATACTTTAAACATAATAAAAAAAAATCATGTCTTTTTCAGGACTTCTGATTCAACCATGTAGTATGGCATGTTATTGAGATATGGTTCTGGTTGATGGATGTTCATGAAGGAACTGTAGTACAAAGTATATCACTGGATTGAGCTCTCTGTTTAAGTGTATTATTAAAGTGCTTTGCTTTGAGCTCGGTTCGTTGTTATGCAATTCATTCTTTGTGAACTAAAGATTTTACAGACAACTCTCATGTTCAAGGATGTCTCAAAGTATTATCATTTCTAAGTACAATGTAAGAAACAGGGAGATAAAAGCATTTTATTTTTTGTTTGAATTAAACATTATTTGTCCATTGACCAAATTTAAAAAAACAAATTTACACAACAATGCTACTCCCGCAACTAGCAAAATGATGCTAGGTTGTATTAATACATCTATACTGCCTACTGATGACTCGGTCCTGAGTGTAAATGGTCATTCAATTATGTTAAAAATTATACCAAAATTTATAAGGCCTATCTGGCTTAATTGATTTCTGAAACTATATTTCATTGTACATGTTCAACATTTTTCACTCGTTTGTTTATTTTGTGTGAATTAACATTGTAACAGTAAATGTTAATTACAACAGTAACACTTTCATACCACAACAAATACTGTATTGGTATCACTTATATTTGTATCCACATATAAACAAAAAAAATGAAAAGAGAATAACTTTGCAATACCATTTTCATATTGAATACTATAACTTTTTAGATATTTGGACATATTAAGTAAATGTTTATAATATCCACTTGACATGCTTGAAATTCTTTCAGATAATTTTTGGAGCAGTTATGAGTCTTTGAAGCATGCTAACAAACGTTCTTTCGGTGATATCATTTTCATATTGGTCAAAACTTTGTTTTGCTTTCACCAGCTTTGAAGGAGATATTGTCAAAGAATTGATAGAAAACAGCACAGAAGCTTACTTTCTAGCTCATCAGGCCCAATCATCATGTTAATAAAAACCAATAAATGTCTTCTAATCTGAGGATCAATTCAACATTTTAAAGTGTTTTACTAATGATACTGACAAGCCACCACAAAGATATATAAATAGAACCATACAAATAGTTAGCAAATACATATAAAAAAAGATGTGATATGATTGCCAATGAGACAATTCTCCACAACAGACCAAAATGACATAGAAATTAACAATTACAGGTCACCGCACAACCTTCAACAATGAGCAAAGCTAATACAGCATAGTCGCCTATAAAAATGTCGAAATGACAATGTAAAACAATTCAAAGGAGAAAAATAACAGGCTTATTTATGTACAAAAAATAAAGAAAAAACGAATATGTAACACATAAACAAACGACAACCACTGAATTACAGTCTCCTTATATCATGTTCTCAGATATCATCTCTCAATTTAAAAAAAATCACGAAAAATTGAACCTATTATGTGTTGCTATCCTAGCTATAAAATGTATCCAAAATCAAAGATGTGGAACATATTCTATCATAATTATTTGGTAACTAATGCAATTAGTGTCTCTTCCATGCCCGTCTTGAACATAAAAACTTAACTAAATATAAAATAAACAACACTCCTAATGCTCAGGTTGGTTATCATCGTGCAACACAGTTAATAACACATATAGGAAAATCATAGAACTACATTTATCATAAAACACAGTGACTGTCAAATATCCAAACATACTATCCACACTCATCTGTGTCCACACTTGTATAATCTATAAAGATATATTATTCAGTTGCAGATATTTTAGTAGACATTAAAAGTTAGATGAATTCGTGACGCTATATTTAACCATGAACAGAGTGCAGAATAAAATCTTTTGAAAAATTATATGAATAAAATATTGACCCTTTAATGGTTAATTCAAAATTCAATAATGCTTTAAACCTTTTTTTGTCAATTTTAAACTGACCTCGAATTAATTGGCCTTAGTATGAAAGTTTTAATTTCGTCAATCTTTTTAATCAACAAATGAACGTAGCATACTGGAAGGTCGGATTTAAATCAGATTGTGAACATTCGACAATCAGCAAATAAAGAACGGGAAATTCCAAGTTTGAGTATTACAAATATCTAACCAAATTCAACAAAGAATCGTATGGAGAAACATTTTCGGAAAGTCGACGTCGTATGTAGGTCATTTTCGAAAAATGTATAATTGTCGGTACATCTATACTGAACTTATTTATTCTTATAAAGGAAATTGTCGGGTTTTGTTTTTTTTGTTTTTTTTTAATATTAAAGAGATTTTTGGAGATATGAATCTATACATTTATGTATATCTATTTTAATGACTGAGATTAAAAATTATAATATTTATTTATTTAAGAATTTTGTGTAATTTACAGTAAATTGTAATGTACTACATTTAATAGACAAATCACAACAACTTTAGATATGAAACCGCGTTTCATATGTTCTTATAAAAAGACATCAGGTAATTAGTGTTTGATAAGTTTATAAAAAACATAAAACATTAAAACATTTCCATTGTATGCACCAATCTTAAAAAGATTCATGAGAGACTTTTAAGACACAATATATACATATAAACACATTTTTACACATTTACATTTAAAATGTAAAATATTTTTTTCTATAAGAACTATTGAAATAAAATACTGTTTCTTCTTAATAAAATATCGTTGCAGGTTTGGCATCTATAGCAGCTACATTGTCGTTATTAAATAAAAATATATTTTTTTCACCATCTGATAATAGGTTAAAACGTTCATTCAAATGTATAGCTTCATGTATCATGATTTGTCTCAGATCTACATACATGTATAATGGGCATTTTTAAATGACATGAAGTTCATCTTCAATAATAGATCTACAGTTAAAACATGTCATCTCGTGGACTTCTTTTCTTTCATACTTTCCAGTTTCTATTTTTAGTGGAGCTATCCCACATCTAAATCTAGCAAAAGAACTCCTGTTTTTTTATTGACAGAATAAATAATTTGTAAGTCCTCAATTTACTTTTCTCTGCATATGCAGTAACTCTAGCCTCAGAACAACTAACAAATATTTTTGATAATTTGGCAAAAACGTCCTGTAAAATACTAAGACACAAAAAAGTAAAAATAAAAAAGAAGAAATCATGGTCAGACAATGAAGTTAACGATTTGAAAAAAACAGTGGTTGATTTAGGCAATAAAATGCGTTCTAAACCATTTGATTTGCAGCTACGTCATAATTTTTTTTATCAATGTAAGAATCTTAAAAAGATGATAAAAAGGAAGAAATATCTATTTAAGAAAAATATTTATGATAAACTTTTAAATTGGAAAGAAACTGATCCAAAACAGTACCACCGTGTAGAACGCCACATGCGGGGTGTCGGCTATGTTTGACATGGGGTGGCGATTTTGAGGCGACGAAAAAGTAACAAGGTAAGTTCATGCATCAAAATTTCTTATTTTTAGAACTCTCAGTACCATATAATGTATTGCACGGAAGGAACCACAACATAATCTATTTCCTGAACGCAGAAGCAGTCGTTTTCAGTGCTCAGTTTTCTCAAGCACCTCGCCCTAGTTTTCCGTGTTGCAGATTTTGAGGCTTTATATGCATATTTCGGTATAAACACTACTTTACGCAACTACCCTCAGTATCATTTATATAGAATTGTATTCCTCTCATCGACTTCCCCCAAATACCAGTTTCTTAGTTAAAATTAATTGGTTTTAAAACTGTTGTTCATCAAAATATAAAGTGTCGCTCGGGGTGTCAGATTTTGCGTCGCAAGGGGTAGAGGCTTGTCATAAAAAAGAATACATTTTCTTATAAATCGATCTCTATCTGTTACTTTTTAATTCAAACACACCTACATTGTTATGATGACAAATTACAAACTTAAGGTATGTCATTTGGTCCATATTTTAGTCTTTTAAGTAATGTGCATTTTTATTGATAAACATAGCAAATAAAGACTCAAAGTAGAAAAATAATTGGATATGAATAGAAGTGTAATGTTATTTGTTTCATATTATACCTTTGAAATACAAAAATATTGACAAATGTACGTAATAATATGAAAATAACACGTATAAATGAAGAAAGGTGTACCCGATTTATTATCAAATAATTAACGAATTAAATTGAGTTGAATATGAATACACTTAATTAAATGCTATGAACAGATCAATCTTTAATCTTTCCATGATTTTTTTTCAAAATGTATAATCGAGATCGTAAATGTTTTTATATAATTTTTATTTAATAACTGTATCTGTTTATTTTCACCGATTTAAACTGATCGACGCATTAATAAATTAATTGTTGTTTAGACATTATGTAAATGCATAAACGTATATATTTTTTTAAAGGAATGGAACGAGAAGGATTTGAAATAGACCACGAAGAGGAGGTTGGCGAACAGTTTGTATGTCATGTGTGTACCAAAAGATATAAGCACGAGTCATCCCTCAACAAGCACCTAAAGATACATGACGGTGAGGAGCACCCTTGTATGCAATGTGAAAAAACATTCCGTACCATGGACCTATTAAAACAACACAAAATAAGGACACACTCAGAAAAAACTACCCACCTTTGTGCTGAGTGTGGTGCTTGGTTTAATTCCAAAATGGCATTGAATAACCATGTGAGGTTTAAGCATAGACAAAAAACATTGGTGTGTTCAATTTGTGACAAGAATTTTAAAGACAACTATGCTTTAAAACGCCACCAGGAGTCGCACATCAAAACAAAGAAAGAATGTCCTAATTGCAAACAATCTTTCAGGGATGTTGTACAGCACCTTAAAAATTGTAAAGTTCACAATAAAAGGACAAGACAGTACGAATGTGATATCTGTAAAAAGAAATTTTTGTGCAAAAGATATTTGCAAAAACATTTAATTTGTAAGCATCAAAATCCAGAACAATATAGATGTACTTGTGGAAAAACATATTCGTATTCCAGCTCACTGAGGAGGCACGAGTTACGAATGTGTCCAAACCATTCAACTTAAAGCACCATATCTATTTCGGCTATAACGGCAGTGATAGCCTACAACATTTCTATTCTTGTCAACCCCTTTTGTTAGAATGTTCGTAGGCAATGTCATTCATGAGTTATAAAATCAATTCTATTAATTACTTTAATAAGAGTATTGTCCCTTGCTAATATAATTTATATTGACATATTTATATCATACAGTATGCAGGTAGCATTCAGTGTGAACTATGTTTATTATTTTGATATCATTGATATTATGTTACTTTTGTTAATCAGTTTTCATTGAAAACAACACATTTTTGTTATATTTTTTGTTATTTGTTACTATAAATAATGCTCAGAGGGAGTTGTTACAAATAAAAATATATGATTACAATCAACTTTTGTGTCTTATATCTCTTTGACGTTTTGTTGGCAGAATTTTTGATTCGTCCTTTCTGTGGTACTGACGAACCGATAGTGCACCTCGAGCTGGAGCCATAGGACCTGATATTTCTCCAATTTTAATTCTTCGCTCTTTTGTTCCTCTGGCTGGAAGGTCAAATGCATGATCTCTGTAATCACATGAATAATAATACTGAATTGCATAAAATAAACACATGAAGCTAATAGAAACGACCCGCCAAAAAAAAAAACCAATTCAAACAAAACTATAAAAACAATAAAAAAAAAAACAATTAAAAAAAGCAACATGAATATTTGAACACTATCCAAACAAAAAAAATAAAAAAAGTGTACATACCAAGTGCAAAATAGTATTCTTAATTGCTAAAAACAAATGGAAAACGAATCATTGATGCTACAAAAACGCTCCAAAGTCTGATTAATTCCATATTTGTTTAATTGTTGTCTGCTCTATGGTTGGGTTGTTGTCTCTTTGGCACATTCCCCATTTCCATTCTTAATTTTATATTTACTTTATATATAATATTAGCGTATTTAAGTGATTTTTCTATATGTATTACCTTGGAGTAATGATACATTGGTTTGATGTTGTCTGTATGTCTGAAATTGTCTGTGCTGTGAAATCTATTTCATGATCGGGATATATGCCACTAGATTGCGAAGGTTTCATTGAAAATCCTCTGAAAACAGATATGAACATAAATGTATACGTAACAACAGAAATTCAACAAAGAAAACACAGGTTACATCAAATTCTTCAAATTTTATTCAATTCCGGTGTCCTATAGCCATTCTTCCCCCATGCCAATTTTTTCCGGGGGGAAAAACTGGATCGATCCAATATTTCCCCCCGGAAAAAATGGCATGATCCAACTTTTCCCCCTCAACGTTATAGGGGGAAAACGAGGATCAGGCCAATTTTTCCCCTTTGCGGCATGATAAGCTAGTTTTTCCCCTTTATAAATTTATAACGTCGGCGACGTCCGTTAGAAATTTTTATCCTAAAAGAATATTAACTTTTTTGATTAGTTTAGCGGTACCAAAGCTTCATCGTATTAATATAAATTTATATGTATTTATATATACCATGTATACATACAAGTTATATTTATACACACGAAGCACATTCTGATGCAGTGATCACATCAATTCTCATTCGTGAACCCTTGGTATCATTGACCTAATGAATACAACTAGTTAAACCACGATTTTGACTTTATATGATTAATCATTTTTGTACCACAAGGTAAAAGTACCCATCAAAGGTATGGATAGAGAAAAATACTCATCGCCTTAAAGCTTTCATTCAGGAGAAGAAGTCCGATAAGGGTGAAACTTCATCAAACCTAGGGGAGATATGTACCCCCTCTCCAACCAGCATGGGAGACGTGCAGTGGAAACGTGGAATTACAGGAACTACCTCCATTATTGTGACTCGCTGTACAAGATCTACAAAAATATTCCACCTGCCATAAAGGTGTTTATATAGGGTCGACCACGATCTAGCACTTATTATACAAATATCCACCGGAGTTACACGGACCTGGTAGCAAGTAATAAAAGGCCACCGTACGGCCTCTAAAAATGAAAAAAAACAAACATATATAGTCGGCTATAAAATGATCCGACCATACAAATTAGGGAACAAAACAAACAAAACTAACAGGCTTATTGATTACAAAATAATTTACAAAAAAAACATACTCAAACGACATGAGCCAACAACAACCACTGTACCCGGTACTACATGTTCCTGGCTTTGGAATGGGCATTGGTACATAAACAATGTGGTGGCCATAAACTCAACCCTTCCCAATGAACCCAACCTAGGACAGCACACCGCAAGAAAAAAAGTATCAGTTGCAATTGGCTTCACTAAAAATGTTGATACGTTGCACAAAAATCACTTACATAAAAATATTAGAAACAAAGCACCGAAATAAAAGTACTCGCAGTTACTGAAAGTTATTTCAAAGCTAGTGAAAATATAGACGGACTAGTGAGCAAAGACAGACTGGTAAACATGTGAACAGATGGGTGAATATGTAGACAGACTGGTAAGCATGTGAACAGACGGGTGAATATGTAGACAGACTTGTCGACATAGACAGACATGCAGTTGAGAATGTAGAAAGACTAGGGGACACAAAGCAAGACAGATTAGTTGAAACATAGACAGACTGATAAACCTGTAGACAGATTTTTGTTAATGTAAAAGAACTAAAAATTTGTATCTATAAACCTATTTCTAACACTGTTCGGTTTAATTTTCAGACGTGTATATATATATATACAGTGATATATATAATATAGGGGGAAAGATTGGCATGGGGGAAAAGTGACTATATGTAAACGTATTGTCAAATTTCCGCGGGGGAAGAATGGCAATGATCCAAAATTTCCACGGGGGAAATATTGGCTCATGCCAGTCTTTCCCCCGGGGGAAAAACTGGCATGGGGGAAGAATGGCTATATAACACCGGTTCGTTTAGAGATATGTTTATAGTCAGAGTAGACCTTCAAAGTAGATATGATATGATAAATTTGTAACTTCTAGCTGGGCGATTACGAACGAAAAAACTGTCTTGAATTTTTTTCTTGTAAACTGTTCCGTTGTATATTTGTGTACAAGTCGTTGTTTTCTCATTGACAATTTTCTCAATAAATTGACAAGGTTTTTTTTTTCAAAAATAATATGTATGCAATATAAAATCTTCATTAAATCGTTACCTTGGAATTATAATGCCATTTGCTGTTGTCTGTTGTTTGTCAGACACTTTTTGTGTCGTCATGTCAGCCTCATAGTCTGGATATATGCCACTTGACCGTGACGTTTTCATCCAAAAGCCTCTGCAAACATAAATACACGAATCATTACACGAATAAAATGGTACCACGTAAATATTTTCATTACATTGAATATATAAATAAACATTATTTAGTTTTCTCTTTTGAATTATTTTACACTTGTCCTATCGGGGTACTTTATAACTGTCTATGCAATATGTATTTGCTCATTGTTGAGGCCATACGGCTTTCTATAGTTGTTAATAAGGTTTAATGTTTGGTATCTTGGTGACTTGTCTTATTGACGGTCATGTTTTATCTTCCTTTTTTATAAAGATATTAGGTTTTTGCTTATTAACTTTTATATATCACGCTTTCAGGGCAATAATTTAATGTGCAATAGCAGAAGCTCTGATTCGAAATTGTCTTTTGATATGATGAATTAAAATTATCAAACCTTATTGATGAAGAAATACAGCTGTTCAATTCCCTTTCTTTATGCAATAAGACTATGCTTTGCAATATAACACAAATCTAAAATCATTTCTTTAAAAAAATGTTATGATCTGATGTTAGGTAAGCTCTAAACATGAAATATTTATGCATAGTTATACCTGTCCGGGTTACTTTTGCATGTCATTACTTCTACCACACTGGATATAAGTTCAGGGACATCTCGTGCTTTGATTGAAACCTGTGATGTTGGGTACATCGCTTGCAAGACTCCAACAGTTGTTTCTGTTGCTAGACTGCCCACTGATCTTATGTTGTATCCATTTGCCATGGTATGCAACTGTATTTTGCTATCGATGTCAATCATCATCCCTTCAAAGGTAACACATGGAATGCCTTTAAAATATCTTGTGTAAGGAGGAAACTTTGAAAAGTCCAAGTCCTTCAACAGGAAATTTCTCATTTCTACCAGGAAGCAAATTCTTCGTGCTGCAGGAATTCCAGGGTTGTCACACGCTTCATACCAATTTCGTATTAGTCTAGTTAGATTTGACGCTTTTATATATTCATTCTTTTTCATCCAGTCTTCAACCTCTTGTGAAAAATGGGTCCTTGCATTTGCGACACTTTGTTTATCAATAAGATCTTCTACAAAAGGTAACGTTAATCTTGTTTCGTTTGATTTAGCGCACTTGTGCCATGCTAATGATGAAACACCACATATGCCTTTTGTACTTGTCCTGACACGCAAGTGTGTTAAATTATGAGAACAATCAATACTCTTTGTTAGCAAGCGTCCAGTCATTGTGCTTTTCTCTGGATAAGAAAACCAGTATTTGATATCTTCACATATCCCTTCAATTTTTGCTGGACATGGGAACGGTGATTCATTTTGCCATTCTCTTAACTTTTTTTCAAATAAATATGCAGAATAACCAATACGCAAATTAGTCTTTGGGTAGGCCTTGGTCTGAATCATACGCTTACTAATTGTTTTCAAAGGCAAAGGATTCTTCAGTTTTGTGCGGGTCCGACTTTGGGATGGTTTGGTTGAAACAGTCGAAGGTACTTCAACCCCGAACATTTTGCATACGTAACATACTTTGTCATCTTTTTTCCAACTTTTCCTGAATTCCAAACTTAAGCTTGGAATTTCATTCTTACATGTTTCATGTAATACTTCTAAATCTGGGTGTCTCAATGATCTAATCGCCAAGTATGAAGACAATTTGGTCCTTAACTGTTCATGAGTACCATTTGTCCATTTAGATGCTGTTTTTGGATTTTGTTTTAAACTAGTGACAAGTTTGTTTAGAATTTCTTCGGTTAGTTCTATGTGAGTTGCGGTACTACGTTGTTGTTCAATATCAATTCGTGTTGTGTCCGACTCTCCACTTGTATCTATGATGTCGTTTAAATTGTCGGATTGTACTTCAATAGTGTGTTCAAAATCCGTCTGCTTTGCATGTTCGGATTCCGCGTCTGTTGTGTTTGCTTCGTTTGCATTGTCAGCTAGACATACATCTGTTATTTCGTTCGATACTTTATCTACATCTCTTAGTAGATCAGAGTCAGAGTTCTCAGGCAAAATGTTGATTACTGAGTCGGGAAGCCAGTCAGTACTTCTACTTCCTGTTGTGTCATCCCCATTTTCTTCAACACAATCCCCAATTTGTTCTTTATTCATAATTGTGTGATCTGCAGGTCCCCTAATATTCATCAGCACTTTATCTTTACTAGACACCGATAATGCCCCTGAAGACAACCTATTCACACAAATGCCCCTGTCCTGGTAACTGTCAAAGATATTCACTAGTTGCTTCAGTAACTCCTGTTTTGACATTGATTTGGTACTATTCCAAACGTCCTTCTGCAATTGAAAGATGGTCAAAGCTTTGCCACTTGTGTCCCGATTCATTAACTGGATCCATTGCCCATCAGTGGATAAGTTTAGAATATTCAAACCACTATTAGTACATTGTTTCAAAACGAAATTCGTTGCTTGTCGCATAGCATTTCCACTTAATCGATAATCCTTTAGTCCAAATGCTATAGGTATAGAACAAGGTATCTCTTGGTTAGAATTCCTATTTTTATTTGTCAGGACCCAAACCATGACCTCTGTTGCTCTACGTCTGCAAATTTCATAAGAGTTACTAACAAATACTTTACATTTCTCAATTGCATTGTTTAAATCTTCAAACGGTAATGTATCCGCTGGATTTTGAAGGTGGCACCTCTTTAACGGCTGCATGTAATAACTATCAACTGAAAATGTCCTCAATCCACTGTCTGTCATGGTACAGGACTGCACTTCACACAGGAATTCGACGTTGTTCTTCACAAACTGTTTTATTTTCTCTTTTATTTCCTTTGTTTTGACGCTTATTCTCGTTGATTTTTTTGGCTTATTATTTCCATAGATATTCGTCGCCTCGGACCAGATTTCTGTCCAAAGATCATTGTCGAACTTCACCTAAAAAAATGTGGAGCTTTCATGCGTATAAGAGACATATATCAATGTTTGGGTTCTAAGAACAAACATCTCAGCCAGAAGTTGACACACATAATATTCTGGAAGTGAATAGTGAACGGCAACTCTCTTATCATTTGGGAAAGGACACTTTATTTCAACGGCTGCAATGATACCTCCATCGGAATCTGATTTATTCGGCACTTGTGACCTTATACTTCCATCTGGTGACACTATCCCCAAAACGTCAATGTTGTCTCCAGGAATAATATAACATCCTTCTTCTATGAAAAAGCAATCTGGAAAATAGACGGGCAAAACTTTACCTACAAGTGTTGCTATTCCATCTTTTTCGTGATCACTACCATATTTCATCCGTGTTTGAGTATCTTCTGATACCTCGCTATCAATTCCATCTATAAACTTTGCGTAGTGAAGTCGCTGTTCCTTTAGTCCCCTCAATCCCAGAGCTGAGTGTAATGTACTTCCCGTTATTCTAGCGGACTTTCGAAGTATATGCCATACATCTGACCTCTGCTTAAGATATCTTGGTTCTAAAGCTTCAACACTTTCATCATGTTCCCTGAGGCTGACATGGTTTCCTTGATACGATATGTCCACTGTCGTTTCTTTAATATAATGGGATTGTGATCCAAATATACCACTTGAGCTAAAAAGAACCGAGTTGATACAGGAAAGTCCATTTTCTACAAGTTCTGTTAACTGAAACAATGACGCCTGCAATCCACTTATCACAAATACAAATCTAGATTCACGCCAATTTTCACCTGCCATTCCTTTAAACTTTTGAAGACCTAATTTCTGACGTATTGCAAGCTCTTTGCAGTCTTTCAATCGTAGACTCATAACATTTAGTGCTTCTTGTACCCTTTTACAAAGAGAAAGTTCCAAAACCTTGTTTGTAATCAATAATTGTTGGCCTTGTAAAAAGTTTATAAAGGCATCTAAAATATTTATTTGGTCTTCTAGAAGTGTTTTTCGTTCCTTAAATGTAATCCCATCTTCAAACCCGAACATATCCACATCTCCCCCTTTTCGATCTACCCCTGCTGTTACCTTTTTTCCGTCAGCACATAGCATAAACTCATGATTTTGTTGGTTATGCAACATTTTCAATACCGGATAAAGAATGCCTGGAGAAGTTGTCTTTGGAATATCAAGGTCCATGGCGATGAAGTCTGAAAGTATCTTCTGGCTTGGAACGGCAAAATTGATTCTTGCGTCTTGGGGATCGGCCATTCCGCGCTCAGACAAGTTTTCTGTTATTTGTCCAATACTCATTGGTCCACCCATGAAATATAAAAATTTACCATGAAAAAGTCTGTAGCCTGTTTTCCAAAACCTCTTTGTCGTTTCTCGATACGACATTTCTGATGTAATTCTATTTGACATGAATCTGACAGTCTCCATGAAAAGAAGAAGCGAAATATTGTCTAAAGGAAATGTATTTTCTTTTACCATTTGGATAAAGGATAGAAATTCAGTAGCCAAATTAACTTTTTTTAAATTTTGAATCGCTGTTTTGAAATCATTTACTATTGTAGTATCATCGTCTTCGGGATTACTTGAAGTTGTGTTGTCATTCGCTAAAAATGATGCCGGTAAGTGTTTCATTGGAGAGAGTGTTCTAATTCTTTTAGGAGTGATGGATTTTTG
Source organism: Mytilus galloprovincialis (assembly GCF_965363235.1). Taxonomy (NCBI): domain Eukaryota; kingdom Metazoa; phylum Mollusca; class Bivalvia; order Mytilida; family Mytilidae; genus Mytilus; species Mytilus galloprovincialis. The sequence goes on along the minus strand of NC_134847.1, from coordinate 27,904,439 downwards.
CGGCGTGCACGAGTGCTTTTTAGATGAAGCTGGTGATGAACTATGATGCATTCTGGCTGGTGGAGGCTTCGGGCATATCTTATATTGAGGACTACTGTGTGATTTTCCACCATGTTTTGGTTTATTGAGCCATAGCCTTGACTTTTTTTTTACCATGATAGTGACTGAAAAGGAAAAGAAATCGTTTACCAGCTTTAAAACTAAATATTTTAAGCCATTTTTTTACTATGAATGAAATCAAAAGCACATGTTGTATAAGACCAAAAATAGGCAAAATGAAAAACCCTTATTTTGTCATGGTAAAATAGATGTGTTTGAAATAAAATGTATCATATGAAGACTAATTTACATGAAAAATATGTATTTTTTTATGACAAGCCTCTACCCCTTGCGATGCAAAATCTGACACCCCGAGCGACACTTTATATTTTGATGAATAACAGTTTTAAAACCAATTAATTTTAACTAAGAAACTGGTATTTGGTAGAAGTCAATGAGAGGAATACAATTCTATATAAATGATACTGAGGGTAGTTGCGTAAAGTAGTGTTTATACCGAAATATGCATATAAAGCCTCAAAATCTGCAACACGGAAAACTAGGGCGAGGTGTTTGAGAAAACTGAGCACTGAAAACGACTGCTTCTGCGTTCAGGAAATAGATTATGTTGCGGTTCATTCCGTGCAATACATTATATGGTACTGAGAGTTCTAAAAATAAGAAATTTTGATGCATGAACTTACCTTGTTACTTTTTCGTCGCCTCAAAATCGCCACCCCATGTCAAACATAGCCGACACCCCGCATGTGGCGTTCTACACGGTGAGTACTGGCAGCATTTAAATTCACTTAAAAATGATGATAGTAGTTCTTCAAACTTAAGTAAACTTATTAATATGGGAAATTTAAGTCAACATTTTCAGTCCCAGGGGAAACCTGAACATATAAATGTACCTTTTATGGATAAAATAGATGCATATGTTAAAGATTATAAAAATATTTTAAAGGAAAATGTATTGACAGATGCACCTTTCACTATAACAGAAGTTAAAAAGTGTATAAACAAATTAAAAATGGGGAAAAGTGCAGGACCAGATAGAATTGCAAATGAAGTCATTAAATATAGCAGTTATGTTACATGTAAATCCATAACTAAACTTTTTAATCTAATTTTAGAAACAGGTAAATATCCGATTCAATGGAGAAAGTCATACACAATATTAATTTTTAAATCTGGAGACTGTACTGATCTTAATAATCATAGGGGTATATCTCTCCAAAATTGTATTGCAAAACTCTTTAGCTCTGCATTAAATAATAGACTAACATTACATTATGAAAACATTTTTGCAAATCAACAGTTTGGATTTAGAGTCAATCATAGAACCACAGATAGTTTGTTTATATTAAAATCTTTAATTTCAAAATATGTTAATAAAAAGAAAGAAAAGATATTTGCCTGCTTTGTTGATTTTAAATACGCAGAGCATTTGACACTTTGTGGCATAATGGGTTACGATACAAACTCATAAAAAATGGGCTAGGGAAAAAATTTTATGAGGTAATTAGTGATATGTATAACTTAACAGAATCTTCTATTAAAATTGATAATAAAATTTCTAAATCCTTCATATTGGAAAGAGGTGTTAAGCAAGGGGATAGTTTAAGCCCTACTATTTTTAATTGTTTTATTAATGATATACATCAGATTTTTGACAATACTTGTAAACCTTTAGTCCTTCAAAAATCTGAATTGTCCAGCTTGAGTTTTTGCAGACGATTTGGTAATAATGTCAAGTTCACATATAGGACTGCAGAATGCAATAAATAAACTAGAGAAGTACTGCTATGACTGGCAATTAACAGTTAATACTAAAAAAACTAAAGTTATGACGTTTCAGAATAAATTTTCTCCCACCCCTGTGGTATGCTATAAAAACATCCAATTAAATGAGACTAAAGAATACAATTTTTTAGGAAACATTATTAACTATAAGGGTAATTTTAAAAATGCTATCCAAGAGTTATCAAAAAAGGGATTGAAGGTCCTATTTGCTTTAAAAAGTAGATTTTCTAACTTTCAATCCATCCCTGTTAATTTATCATGCAAACTTTTTGATGTCTTAATAAGACCTGTTTTATTATATAATAGTGAGGTATGGTTTATGGAAGATTATTTATCCATGTTTAAATCTTTGAAACGTTCAGAACAACATGGTTCTGTTTGTGATACTTTGTCGTTAGAAGATAAATTTTGCTATGAAATGATTCATAATAAATACTGTAAATCTGTCCTAGGACTTAGAAAAACTGCATGTAATATTTCAGCCAAAACAGAACTGGGCAGATTTTCTATGGCTTCATTTATTAAACCACTAGTTATGCTATATTTCTGTAGATTTCATACCAATGATATTAATCCTCTGTTAAAAGAAGCCTATGAATTAAATAAGTCCCTGCATAATGATGGTTTTCATAGTTGGTATACATTTGCTCTAAATATTTTTAAAGAGACTGGATTAAATGCTAAAGATTTGGAAACTTGTGATAAACCATACAATAAAATTAAATATTCCTTAAAGATGAAGTTTAAACAGGTATCACATGAATTTTATACAAAAAAAGTCTTGAATAAACTTTCTTCTATAACAGACAGTTCGAAATTATTTCTATATGGTCAAATAAAAACTGAGATAAAAATTGAAAATTATTTATTAAAAGAATCAAATTTTAAAACCAGACAATTAATTTCTAAATTAAGGGTTAGTGACCATAACCTAGAAGTTGAAATGGGAAGATATAAAAATGTACCCAGAGATCAAAGGTTATGTAAACTTTGTAATAAAATTGATGATGAATACCATTTTTTACTATACTGCAAACTAAACTCAACTTTAAGAGATTGCTTATTTTTAAAGATTAATAATTTAAATCCTGATTTTACAAATTATCAACCACTTTTAAAGCTAAAACAACTTTTAAATCCTAAATCTGAGCTTTTGACAGAAATTGGTGACTTTATAAAGCAATCATTAGAATTGCGAAAATGAGGTCCATGTTCATCAAAGGCTACATTAATTACCATTTATTACTATGGTTTTTTTTTATGTTTATATTTGTAATTCTTCACTGTCTGTATTAAATGTTGTATTTGTGTTTGCTTGACCCATATGGGTGTATTTTTGCAAATAAAATTATTATATTCTTAAAATATTTTCTCGCACAATATCTGGACATCGGTGGGCATGCAACATTGCAAAACCACACGTTTACAAATGAAAATCAACACTCAGACTATAGTCATAAAGTAGGACAATAAATGAGCAAAAGACAAACCCGGGACACAGAAGTTCAAACAATAGACCATCAACTCTGAAAACTAAAAGTAAAAAAGAAACATGGATCACGAAAAACATGCAGGGGCGACACTAGAGAGTGAAGAGAACTTGCTTCTTGTTAGACACTTTCCGTGAAAACAATCTAACATGAGGCTTTTGCCTCGTTTGCCTCAATGTAGTTACGGCCCTGCAACATATAAAATATTAATTGAAATTGCTTAAAGATGTAGATAGGTGAAATTTAAACAAATCTAGCTAAATCTACTTTGTATCTATGGAAGAATTTAGTAAAAATTTCCAGTAATGTATGGTAACGAAACCACTTTTAATAGAATTAACCTGTGATGAATTGATTACGTTTGTTTAAATCTATGACATCATTTTAATACACACTCGGGCAAAAAAAACGAGTTGGGATAAATATATAGTAACGAAATCCCTGACATAATAATATATCAGTGATGCATTGATTGCGTTTGTTAACATCTATGACACACGGGCATAACGAACGAGCTGGGATACATAAACACCGTATGATGGAGCTAAAGGAACATCGCCGTCTTAAAAAGGAAAATTAACAACAGGGAATGAAAAATCGTCTCTTTTGTCGTAATTTTTCTATGAAATTTCTTTTTAGAAATTATGTTTTAATCTGGATTGTTTAACGAAAAAAATATCACCAAGATAGCGGTAGCTATTGTTGAATGATTCAATCAAATATAACAATGACGTGTCTTAACTGATTATTAGTTTGGTCATAAACTGATATTCATAGCAATACAGGAATAAACCTACTATCAAAGGAGCACAAATATGTTGTCCAGGAGAAAATTTAAAGCTTCAGTCATATCGTCACAATTCCAGTTAGTGTATTTAGTTTACTTACCTTTTCAGTTACAGAAAAAATAAGACTTCAAATGAGTTACAGTAAATAAGTTTGCAATGAGATTTTTCAAAAGACCATTTCAATATGAAAATCTTGTCTTGTTCAGATTGTGTAGCAGTGTAGTGTAGAGAGTAGAAAAATGTCATCAGAATTAAAAGGACCATCTAAAGCACGTGTTTTATCTGAAACCTCTAAAGATTTTTGAACACTCCAAAAAATAATTAATACCTTTGTTTTCATAAGCTGCATTCCAAAAGTTAACGACAAATTCTTTGATGGTAGTAAGGGGGTGATTAAATAGCACTGGAAGATTAGTAGGTCCTGGCTAATCTTGTCAGTACAGCTAGATTGGGCCGGGATGCCAGATTAACTAGATGCGGTAATAAACAAAACAATAAATGGTTGATTATCTGACTTGTTTAAGTAACCAGTACAAAGTCACTTGTATGACAGTTTCTTCAAATTTCATTATATTGACAACGATATGTGAACAAAACAAACAGACATAATAAGTTGAAATGTCAAAAATAGGGGTACAACAGTCAACATTGTGTTGTATTTACTATAATCTTAATCACTATAAAAACAAACATATATGTAAAAAGAAATACAAAAAAGGCATATAGACAAAGCACATTAGCAAAACTGAAAGACGTCACAAGAATACAAAAAATTACCATATAGCACAATAACATAATGACGGGATGTTTAAATACAGAGCCACGTCAAATGGATACCTTCCAAAAGTAAACTAAACAGTAAAAGTAATATTCATAAGGAGAAATAAAAGTCTATTGTAATACGTAATCAAGATGATAATTTACCGTAACACAATAACACAATGACGGGATGTTTAAATACAGAGCCACGTCAAATGGATACCTTCCAAAAGTAAACTAAACAGTAAAAGTAATATTCATAAGGAGAAATGAAAGTCTATTGTAATACGTAATCAAGATGATAATTTACCGTAACACAATAACACAATGACGGGATGTTTAAATACAGAGCCACGTCAAATGGATACCTTCCAAAAGTAAACTAAACAGTAAAAGTAATATTCATAAGGAGAAATAAAAGTCTATTGTAATACGTAATCAAGATGATAATTTACCGTAACACAATAACACAATGACGGGATGTTTAAATACAGAGCCACGTCAAATGGATACCTTCCAAAAGTAAACTAAACAGTAAAAGTAATATTTATAAGGAGAAATAAAAGTCTATTGCAATACGTAATCAAGATGATAAGTTACCATAACACAATAACACAATGACGGGATGAATAAGTACAGAGCCACGTCAAATGGATATCCCCAAAATAGACTAAACAGTAAAAGTAATATTAGAGCGACACTTGAAAATTATTATACATGGAACGTTGGAATATTGACCCTCTTTTTCTCTCTCCATGGTAGACGAATGGCAAACTAGCGGAAAATAATTGATGGGTGATAACGGACACCTATGAATAGATAAGGTAATTACGTGCTTTTACTGTATATAATTCCACATTCCAGTCAACATTATCAAGTTTTCGGATAAGCTTTAACTTCAACTTTAAAACTGTGGTTTTTAATCGTATATAATCAACTCAATGGACCTTGCGTATTTGAAATTTCATATGACGTTGGGGTTTTTTTTTTTTTTTTTTGCTGACCACCAGAGGCAGCGTGTTAAATTAGCAATATTGCAGTAGAAATTATGTTAAACAAGCCCAAACTTGAAGGCCAGGGTACAATAAGTAAACAATAGAGTTTCTTTATATATGAAATGAGATCGTCTCGGGTAATTAACTTAGATAATCCTTTTACATTGAATAACATGAAAAGGTTTGTGATTGTCTATAACTGATATATGGGTTATATTACAGGTTTGATTATGACTGAGAAGCTTTGAATAAAGTTTTGTAAAATTCCATGATCGAAGGTTTGGCAAAGTTATTCAAAATCTTTCACAACAGAATATTCTTAAATAGTTGAATGCAAAACAAATTTATTTGTTAATTAATAAAGAATTGGAGATTTTTTTTAAAATTTTACTCTACATGTTAGCTACTTATTGAGTATGAAGAATCTGCTTTAAACTTTCCTGAAAATGAAGGTTTTATAAAGTTTATTGCTGTTTGTTAACTAAAACCCTAGACTGTATCTAAAAATATTTATTAAGCAAAAATAGTTCTAATCATCAGCAAACTACAGAAAAATTGAAAATAAAAAACTAGATAAAATGATGCCCCCGTCATTTCTTATTCATATTTATATTGTCGATTTGGTTAAACGCTGAATTATAAAAAATAAAATACTCTGTTCAAATGTTTGCATTGCCAAAACTGTTTATTGAAAAAAGGGGGGTCTTGTGTAGATAAAATTCTATTTTTCTGAAATCAAGTTAAAGTCTTTAACTGAAAACAATTGGTCTCGCTATAAAGAAAAGGCTTACAAGCAAAATGTAACATGTATTTTCTCAGTACACAATTCTAAAAATCATTCCCAAGCAAAACATTGAACATTTTGTAGAAAATAAATATATACCTAATATTATTATATCATTTGAACAATTTTTATTTATTTAAATGGAGTTTCGCAGTTTCAGTAAGCAGTTCAGGTTTTCATATGGCATAAAATCCAAGTTCATTCCTTTATTTATACGTTCATAATATGGTGTACGAATCAGGTAAATTGTATATCACATAATTGTTTTTATTATACATGTCCTTTAAAATACGATATACAAGAAATGTTTATAGAATTCCACTGGATTTGTGTATAATCTTTTGAAAAGTTCATTTTATGTCTACTGGAAAATCTTAGTAAATAACGTTTTAGGATTATGCTCTAGTACTACCGACTTCACAAACAAATTGTTTCTGAATTATCCAAGTCATTCAAAATCGAATTTGCCAAATATGATGGAGATCAAACACAAGATTATTTCAATGCCGCTAACAATTGCAATGACAAATGGAACGATACTCTCTTCCTCACCAGCGATAAAAAAGCCATATCCCATAAGCAAAGCGTTAAATATAACATCGACAACTTTGAATATCCTGACGTTCCTGGGACCGATTTTGAAAATGAATACAGTAGTAATCACTGCATAGAACAGTGCATAACTGATGATAGCTCCGAATAAACCTTTTCTCAAATTGTCGCGAAAAATTGTTGCATTGGTGTTTGCAGCAAGGCAAACACCAACAAGTTCTAATATGCTAAAGATTATCCCAAGTGCCATTCTGCATTTCCATAAAGTGCGTTTCTTTTTTATACATCTATTTAGTATCTTGTGTATCACAAATGACATAATATCAAGCGTATTACAGTCTTGACAACAACAAGTGTCAGACATTTTTTATTCAAATGATAACGATATCAGTTTGAAGACGTAAAATAACCAGTAAATGCGTTTGCTTATATTTTCTTTAAATAGGCCTTCGAAGAATTGTATTGTTTGAATAATTCTATAGACGTTAAAAGGATATTTAAGTATTTAATGGAACGTTCCTTAATTAATACTGTAACCATATCCAACTAAGTCGGACATCACGTGACTTTTGTGACGTATACTAATCGCCATTTTGTATTATATTGCCCCATACAAAATGCATAGGTGCTTCAATAAAGTTTAATTTTCTCATTAACCTGACCCGTTTTCTAACTTTTGCAAATCAGTCCTTGATATTCAAACATATTTCTATCAAACATTGTTGTAACAGTTTAATTTTTGATTAAATTCGGTCAAATGATAATTGTAAAAACATTACTTTTTCTTGTCATTTCTCCGTTGACTCAATGCTGAATTACCGATAACCATGTCTACTTGTACAACAAATAAAGAAATTCTGTTAATACAAATAAAACTTTGCAAATCGATTAAGTATATTCAAACATATATATACAACTCATCTAAACATCAACCCAACAATGTTAGATCTGTAAATTTGCTTTCGCAAATTTTTGGTTCTTCCCTTTCGTATCCCGGCGAGGGAAGAACCAAAAATTTGCGAAAGCAAATTTACAGATCTAACATTGTTGGGTTGATGTTTAGACGAGTTGTATATACATTATGTACACAGCCATGTATCACCATCATTGATGGCGATCCGATGGATACATCTGTTGTAGGGTTGTCACTGACTCAGACGTACTTACAAACATATATATATATATATATCTGGCGAAAAATACTATTTGAAACAGTTTAATTTCTGGGCAATTTCGGTCAAAAATTGATTTAAAAAAGTGAATATTTCAGGATTTTTCAAAATGGCGGATGATGTATATGGAAATGTTGCATCAAATCAAGGATTTGTATAGTATGACCTTCCTTGATTATATTTAATTTTTTATGTTGAATCTCTAATGTTTCTGTTATTTTCTTTGGTGATATTTCGATATGATCGATTTCAAAATTTCTTGATAAAAAAAATATTATTTTAAGAGTGACACATTTTATTTTGACCGCCTGATATCCAAGATATATACTGTTACCAGAAAACAGTAAACAAGAAAATTTTCTCTGCTTTTTTTAAAGGCGTTTTTCCTGTTTTCTGTATAATTTATTTTTTTTTAGAAATATATTTATACTTTCCTTTTAGAACCAAAAAATATTTACGTCCCGAGACAGAAAAAAATCCAAACAATTATAATAGATAAATATTCTATACCTTCAAAATCCCATCACTTGACGACCAGGTGAACTCTGACTTGGGTTGTAATGTTACATAACAATATATTGTCAGGTAGACGTGCAAACCAAAAGCAACCAGGTGACATTAAACATCCTGTGTATACATGCATGTATTACCAGAGTTTGAATTTTGTGATATACAAAAGTTTTCAGACAAATATATCGTCTCCTCCCCGTGTCAAATGTATCATAATAAACTTCAAGAAAATATGAACAATATAAAACAATTTCTTTAAAAAAAAAATGTTTGCTTAAGAAGATAATCAAATTAATATTTATGTTTCTATAATTATATATTTTAAGGAAATATTTTGATTCAAATTCTAATTTAAATGGATTTGTTTTATTTCGTAAAAAATTAAACAAGATTTCATTGAATACGATTTTATTAATTTTTTTATTAGTCTAATATTTTAAGGAAAATCCAGGCATTCAATAAATTGATATAAAGTTAAACTTGTGTATGGATCCTTTGAGTTGGTATATATATGGTTGAAATAATAACTAAGTCGGGTAACATTTCATAGGTATTTTATATAATATCTATATAATCCAATATTGACAATTGATCATATTTTAACATACATTCATAGTTATAAACAATTTGCCGTAATCATCTTTATTTAAAGCCTAATATAGGTCACGAAGGTTGACCTCAAATTTCCATAGGGTTGACTGTTTCCGTAGGTTGATTTTATAGAAACCTTCTATTTCCAAAAGTATGAAATACTTAAAAGGGTTGGTTTATAATAAAATATTCATATATCTTATTTCCTAAAACGAAAGTAGGTTTCCAGAAAACCTCAACATATTGTAAAGTTAGCAATCTCAAGATGACTGACCCTTTTGATGTTACTAATATAATGCATGTCATTCATTGTTTTATATATGTAAACTGTATATTATGTATCATGTTATAAGCCATTGGCCCATATGGGTGTAAAGTGCTTTTCAATAAAGTTATAATTATAATTTTAATACGAGGAAGGCGCTACCTTAAATTCCAGCTGTATACCAAGACTATGTCCAATGAATTGATTGAATGTTGTTTGCTTAACGTTCAGTGGCAAATATTTCATGCATGTTCAGGGTGTATGTCCCACATAATTATGATATAGTTTTTGTCTAAAATAAAATAATAAATTCAGATGGAAAATATTTATGGAACGATCATTGCACTTCAAAAGGTTGGAGGAGGTATGGTATTTAAATTACTAGTCCAAATTAACGTCTTAGAAGGCTATTATATATTTTTTTCTTTCACGCATCGCAGGCCTGAAGGCGGCCGTCAAAGAAAAAATTTAATATACCCTTCCTTACTGTCATAATTATTTGGACTACTAGTAGTATTTGTCTTGAAAACATATTCTGATTCCCAAATTGATGGGAAAAAAATATTCTGTTCAAGCATAGGACATTTTTATAATCATTCATTCTTTTACTCTGATTCTTTTAGGTACAAGGAGAAGAACACTTCCTAACTGAACAATTTATTTATGTTAGATAAATAATGGCATTCCGCTAATATAAACAATGATACAACTTTAATCAAGTTCCTATTACCTCCACGTAACACGTATTTTATCTAACAAAAATGACAAAAAATACTGAACTCCGCGGAAAATTCAAAAGGCAATATACTAAAGAAATCGGATACGGGTCACGGAAATTACATTAAAATGATTGGGGAATTTTGAAAAAATGTCTGTTTTAATTTTAATTTAAGTGATAGACAGGTTGCCGGGGCAGAAAATGAATATACACAAAAATATACACCATTTAAACGAAACATAATGACTGTTGTTGCAAAAATACAGGTTCCTGAGCTATTTTAAAAATCGAAGCGAGAGGCTTTTAACATTGCAGTGTAAAATACAGGCTAAATTGGCTGAAACGTCAAATTTGCAAACTTCGTGTTGAAAATTGGCTACTAAGGTCATTACAAAAACAGGTTGCCGGAGTGAAATTTGAAACTTGAACTTCCAAAGAATAAGCAAGTCCAAACCTTGTATGTGTAGTCGTTGAACTTTAGGTTCCCACGTAAAGTTAAAATGTCACTATTTCAAGAAGAATAAACTCACGAAAGCACGAACAATTCACTAAATTCGCGTTCATTATTTTGATTTTGACCGCCTGACAACTTTACGGAAATATCAAAGTGATTGTAAATAAGGACTCTGTGACGGGCAACTTATAATATCCGTGTTTTAAAGATTTTAATGATTTTAATATCAAGCCAGTCCAGTTCAAACTACTATCACGTGGTACAATTCTCATTTACATATTATGAATATTAATTAGCAAAACCACTATTAATTTCTGGCTATGTTGTAACTGAAACAGTGGGTGTTTTTTCACAGTTCGCGTTGTATCTCAAAAATGATTTTTGATTATTGCTTAACACCTTACACACTTCTTAGTTATATGAATCTGAAGATCTGTATACTTTTTGAGGATGATTATTTTATTTTAGAGTTATTGAGTTTATGAAAAAGAGGGGGTTTTCACATGTCGAGTCGTATCTAAGAAACTATTAATAATTATTGCATAAAATTTCATCTACTTGTTAGTTAAATTATTCTTAAAGATCTGTATACTTTTCCGTGATGATTCTTTAATTCATTTTTTCGTTCTTGAATTTCTATTTCAGGGCCGTAACTACATTGAGGCAAATGAGGCAAATGTCTCATGTTAGATTGTTTTCACGGAAAGTGTCAAACAAGAAGCAAGTTCTCTTCACTCTCTAGTGTCGCCCCTGCATGTTTTTCGTGATCCATGTTTCTTTTTTACTTTTAGTTTTCAGAGTTGATGGTCTATTGTTTGAACTTCTGTGTCCCGGGTTTGTCTTTTGCTCATTTATTGTCCTACTTTATGACTATAGTCTGAGTGTTGATTTTCATTTGTAAACGTGTGGTTTTGCAATGTTGCATGCCCACCGATGTCCAGATATTGTGCGAGAAAATATTTTAAGAATATACAAGAGTTACTGCATATGCAGAGAAAAGTAAATTGAGGACTTACAAATTGTTTATTCTGTCAATAAAAAACAGGAGTTCTTTGGCTAGATTTAGATGTGGGATAGCTCCACTAAAAATAGAAACTGGAAAGTATGAAAGAAAAGAAGTCCACGAGATGACATGTTTTAACTGTAGATCTATTATTGAAGATGAACTTCATGTCATTAAAAATGCCCATTATACATGTATGTAGATCTGAGACAAATCATGATACATGAAGCTATACATTTAAATGAACGTTTTAACCTATTATCAGATGGTGAAAAAATTATATTTTTATTTAATAACGACAATGTAGCTGCTATAGATGCCAAACCTGCAACGATATTTTATTAAGAAGAAACAGTATTTTATTTCAATAGTTCTTATAGAAAAAAATATTTTACATTTTAAATGTAAATGTGTAAAAAATGTGTTTATATGTATATATTGTGTCTTAAAAGTCTCTCATGAATCTTTTTAAGATTGGTGCATACAATGAAAATGTTTTAATGTTTTCTGTTTTTTATAAACTTATCAAACACTAATTACTTGATGTCTTTTTATAAGAACATATGAAACGCGGTTTCCTATCTAAAGTTGTTGTGATTTGTCTATTAAGTGTAGTACATTACAACTGTAAATTATACAAAATTCTTAAATAAATAAATATTATAATTTTTAATCTCAGTCATTAAAATAGATATACATAAATGTATAGATTCATATCTCCAAAAATCTCTTTAATATTAAAAAAAAAACAAAAAAACCCGACAATTTCCTTTATAAGAATAAATAAGTTCAGTATAGATGTACCGACAATTATACATTTTTTGAAAATGACCTACATACGACGTCGACTTTCCGAAAATGTTTCTCCATACGATTCTTTGTTGAACATGTTGAATTAGGTTAGATATTTGTAATACTCAAACTTGGAATTTCCCGTTCTTTATTTGCTGATTGTCAAATGTTCACAATCTGATTTAAATCAGACCTTCCAGTATGCTACGTTCATTTGTTGATTAAAAAGATTGACGAAATTAAAACTTCCATACTAAGGCCAATTAATTCGAGGTCAGTTTAAAATTGACAAAAAAAAGGTTTAAAGCATTATTGAATTTTGAATTAACCATTAAAGGGTCAATATTTTATTCATATAATTTTTCAAAATATTTTATTCTGCACTCTGTTCATGGTTAAATATAGCGTCACCAATTCATCTAACTTTTAATGTCTACTTAAATATCTGCAACTGAATAATATATCTTTATAGATTATACAAGTGTGGACACAGATGAGTGTGGATAGTATGTTTGGATATTTGCCAGTGTTTTATGATAAATGTAGTTCTATGATTTTCCTTTGTGTGTTATTAACTGTGTTGCACGATGATAACCAACCTGAGCATTAGGAGTGTTGTTTATTTTATATTTAGTTAAGTTTTTATGTTCAAGACGGGCATGGAAGAGACACTAATTGCATTAGTTACCAAATGATTATGATAGAATATGATCCACATCTTTGATTTTGGATACATTTTATAGCTAGGAGAGCAACACATAATAGGTTCAATTTTTCGTGATTTTTTTAAATTGAGAGATGATATCTGAGAACATGATATAAGGAGACTGTAATTTAGTGGTTGTCGTTTGTTTATGTGTTACATATTCGTTTTTTCTTTATTTTTTGTACATAAATAAGCCTGTTATTTTTCTCCTTTTAATTGTTTTACATTGTCATTTCGACATTTTTATAGCTGACTATGCTGTATTAGCTTTGTTCATTGTTGAAGGTTGTGCGGTGACCTGTAATTGTTAATTTCTATGTCATTTTGGTCTGTTGTGGAGAATTGTCTCATTGGCAATCATATCACATCTTTTTTTATATGTATTTGCTAACTATTTGTATGGTTCTATTTATATATCTTTGTGGTGGCTTGTCAGTATTAGTAAAACACTTTAAAATGTTGAATTGATCCTCAGATTAGAAGACATTTATTGGTTTTTATTAACATGATGCTTGGGCCTGATGAGCTAGAAAGTAAGCTTCTGTGCTGTTTTCTATCAATTCTTTGACAATATCTCCTTCAAAGCTGGTGAAAGCAAAACAAAGTTTTGACCAATATGAAAATGATATTACCGAAAGAACCTTTGTGAGCATGCTTCAAAGATTCATAACTGCTCCAAAAGTTATCAACATGAAAATTGACCTAAGGTCAAAGGTCAAGGTCATGACCTAGATTTTGACCTTAGCTTGTTATCGGATTTACTAAATAACCGTAACAAATGGCTGATAAAATGTAACGGAGAAAATATGTGTCTTGTCGAGATCTACATTTGTTATGTTGGGTTGAAAATCATTGGACCAACTGTTATGGTACTAGGGCACCAAAACTGTTTTTGGGGTCCGAAATGATGATTGTTTGCTTATAACTCAAAAGTGGTTACAGATAGAAAGAAACTTTGAAATGCAAAAATGATCAGCATAATAAGATCTACAAAGAGTTAGGTCAAGGTTAGAGGTCAAGTCCCTAGCAACGACATAAAACACCATAGCAACCATATATTTTTGAACTTAGAAGGCTATGAATAATATAAATATGACATTTTTATTACTGGAAATGACATTTTTGTCCCTAGCAACGACATACAAGTCCTTAGCAATCACTTATTTTTTTAACTTTAAAAACTATGAATAGTACATATGACATTTTTAATAACTTATTTTAATATATTTAACCTTAGGAATGATTTTTGCCCTAAGCAACCACTTATGAACATAAAAGTCCTTAGAAACCATATATTTTTTAATTAAGAAGGCAATTAATAAAAGAAAAAAGGAAAGACCATTCAATTGTTCATGAACAATTGACTTTTTAATTCTCTTTTCAATTTTTTTTGTTAATATGTGGATACAAATATAAGTGATACCAATGCAGTATTTGTTGTGGTATGAAAGTGTTACTGTTGTAATTAACATTTACTGTTACAATGTTAATTCACACAAAATAAACAAACGAGTGAAAAATGTTGAACATGTACAATGAAATATAGTTTCAGAAATCAATTAAGCCAGATAGGCCTTATAAATTTTGGTATAATTTTTAACATAATTGAATGACCATTTACACTCAGGACCGAGTCATCAGTAGGCATTTCAGATGTATTAATACAACCTAGCATCATTTTGCTAGTAGCGGGAGTAGCATTGTTGTGTAAATTCTTTTTTTTTTTAAATTTGGTCAATGGACAAATAATGTTTATCTCCCTGTTACTTATATTGTACATAGAAATGATAATACTTTGAGACATCCTTGTACACGAGAGTTGTCTGTAAAATCTTTAGTTCACAAAGAATGAATTGCATAACAACGAACCGAGCTCAAAGCAAAGCACTTTAATAATCCACTTAGATAGAGAGCTCAATCCAGTGATATACTTTGTACTACAGGTCCTTCATGAACATCCATCAACCAGAACCATATCTCAATAACATGCCATACTACATGGTTGGATCAGAAGTCCTGAAAAAGACATGATTTTTTTTTATTACATTTAAAGTATTATATGTGCATAGGTTAAAACTTTCACAAATTTGTGGTATAATCATTCAGTGTCTGGCAACTATCAATCGCTTCATGCACAAATTGATATAGGTTGAGCATGAGTGCCCCTCTGTTGGAAATAAAAACATACCTCCACCTAATTTTAGTCAACTGATGAAGAAACATTCAAAACTATAAAATGTTATCTAAGACTTGTCAGTGTCTATATATAGCTATTCACCATCGCCACTGAATCAGTGATATATGTACACATATATACATGTAAGACTAAAATTAAAGTACATATATAAGACTAAAACTGACATTCGGTCTTTACCTTCATTCACCATGTCGTGTTCAAATCTGATTCATGATAAAATAAATTCCAAAATTACAACCAATGAAATCAAAGGCGAATTAAGAGGGCCCCCTCCCCTTGTCTGGAAAAAAATGGTTGATTTTTTTAGAGAACCACTGGAGCATGACCGGAGTGGGCCCTCACTTAGGCAGTCAGTGGGCCCCCACTTATAAAAATTTCTGGATTCGCCACTCGAAATATCCCTCTAATAGACTAGCGTTTAAATCCCAGTTTTCTAATATGGTAGCTAGGTGGAACCTAAAACTAAAAAATTTGAAAAAAAAATATTTTAAATATTTCAAATGCATGTACATGTGATAATATAAATTCTCCAAATTTCACTGTATTTCCCCTTTTGATGTTTTTCAACTACAGCCAGTTTGGTGTGGGTTGATGTTTGATTGTTGTACATGTTATATATCGACATGAGATTTGTTTATATAAATAATACTTATATCCCTAAATTCAAATAAAATAGATGTGAGAAATTAAAGGAAACCATATGCAAATATTAAAAAAATTATTCGCATTTGTTCTGTTGATTGATAGTGGTACACATATGAAGAAATGGTGAAATCACTTATATATAGTTCTGATCAAAAGTTCATGATAAACATGCATGGTAAATAAGTAGTAGGGTTGTTAAAAGTTTGCAGCAAATTCAACTTTGAACATCTTTTTCAGGTCTACAATCCATATAAAAATCTGTATATATGTGGTATAATTTTCAAAGAGACAGCTTTCCAGAGGTTAAAATTACAAAGTAATTATAGGCAACCATACAGCCTTAAAAAGTGAGAAAAAAACAGTCTAGACATGTTAAGTAAGCAACATTTAAATTAAGAAAAGTAATGGCCTGATTTGCAACTTATAAAGAACAGGTTTGGAACCCTCCCCCACAAAAAAAAATTGTTCCAATGAAGATAAAGGAAGATGAAGGCAAGTCTGGAGGGGATTCATTACAATTGAAACAATTTTTCTGAAGTATGGATACATATAAAAATTAAAATATGTAATAAGATTGCCAATAAGACAACTACCCACAAATGTTCAAATGACAAAGCAATTATCGGCAACCATACAGCCTTCAAAAATGAGGGAAACTGTCCCAACATGAAAAGTATGCATTGATACAATTGAGAAGAGTAATGGCCTGATTCACAATTCCACTAATAAACAGGTCGGGAACATCTACCCTTCAAATAAATCAGATGCTCAACAGGGCGCAGCTTGATACTACAGCAGAGGTCGAACCCTGAACAGTTGGGGCAAGTATGGACACAACATTAAAGCCTGATACAGTTCTGAATTTGGATTGTGATCAAATAGTCAAAACAGAAAAGGTTTCTGACACAGAATGAATGTAGTCTAAGAACTTAAAACATTTAATTTTAAATTGGACTTTTACCTATTGTGGTCCATTATCCAAAATCTTAATACATGGTTTGAGGCACTTGTCGCAGAAAAAAATCCAATACTAGTATATAGACTTAGCCCATTTGATATTCTGAGGGGGGAGGGGGGCAGAAGGATTTGTTTTTGATCGGTTATTTATTTTTGTAATCTTGTAGGATTTAGTAATGCCCTCCATGAAAAAATGTCCACCGGACACATTTTGACAATATTTACTTATTTAAATGTGTCCTGGACACATTTTCCTATGAAAACATTGCAGGATTTAATAATGTCCTCCATGAAAAATGTCCACCGGACACATTTTGATAATACTTACTTATTTAAATGTGTCCTGGACCCAATTTCCTATGAAAACATGTCCTCAGGTATGAAAAAGTGTCCATGAACATGGACATTATTCACTACCATAATATTGTCCAGGTGGACATTTTAAGAATATACAAGACACAGAAAAAATGGTCGTTTTTTCATGGAGAATTGAATTTGATATCAAAGAATTCACAACTGGCTTCTTTTTGTTGATAAAACTAAATAGCTGACATGGTTTAGATTAAAGTTCCGGTATCAAATAATTTGAAAAAAAAGCAATAATGTATTACCATATGACCATTTCCATTGATGGGTTACACTTGCATTTAGTCATGTTCAGACCGGTTTACAGGAAATAAAGGAATATGGAGTAAATGTGCACGAAACCTAATCGCACACAAAGTCAATGCATAAAAAAATACTAATGATCAATCATTTGGTCAAAGTTGCTGGAGGGTCTCAACAATAAAAGAATCATTAATACCGTAAAACAGGGTCAAGATGGTCCCTAGTGTCGGTTTAAGTAGTACTAGTATTTAAAGCATAATACTGCACTGTCAATATATTTCAATCTAGTCATAAAAATATCACCAAAGTCTAAGCACAATACAAGACTAAAACAGACAGACAGATCCGGTATTAATGATTACTAGTACATTGTAGTATGAGAATTACGAATTTTGCTTTGTCCTACATATCGGTCTTTTAATGTTGTCCATAAAACCTTAAAGTCTTAAATTACAATGAATCTATGTTTTTGCTTTCAGACCAGAATATTGTTGAAAAAAAGCTAAAAATTAATTGCGTTTCAAAGTCAGAAAGAGTCCGGGAAACTCTCAGAATTCACAATTTTGCGTTGTTTTTCTCAGAGCTTCTGGGGGCCTTGAGCAGGCCGGCCCCCAGTCCCCTCGCCAAAAATTTTGCCTCACTATTTGAAGAGGCTAGTTACGGCCCTGGGGACCAAAGAAGATAACATCTTTTAGCGGAATTTTCTTTAATGAAGATTTTACACTGAAATAATGATTGAAATTTAATTATGAACTTGTTTTGCATTAGAATAGAGATAACTGTATTGTATTTGAAGCTTTGCGGACGTCCATCGGTAGTTTTACTGTCGCAAATACCCGTTTAACTGTCTCCGCTCCGCGTCGCCATGTAAACTAAATTTGCGACAGTAAAACTACCGATGGACGTCCTTAAAGCTTCAAATACAATACAGTTATCTCTTAATTGAACGATGAAAATATAAACGTTTTGAGCTGCAGTGTACGTCACAATTATGATTACATCCCCTCTCCTTTTTATTTCATAATTTCCCGTAAAATTTGAAGAGGAATTTACAGAAGGGGTAGGGGACATGCGATCAGTCTTAAAACTAAAATTGATACTTCAAGTCAACAGTTAGAAGAGCGTTAGTTTAGGAACAAACTAAGCTAAAAGTATTGATATTTACAGAACTACTTTTTGAGATATTCGATTTTTCTAAATGGCGGGAAAAGGATGAATAGAACTTTTATCTTATATTTAGCAATTTGCAAAATTTAGGTCTCAAATCGTTAAAAAAAATCTAAAATCTGCTAAAATTGTGATAATGGCCTTTTTGTGACATATTGAAGTCTTTTTTGAAAAGAAAAGTAATTGATATGGGGCAAAATATTTTATTATATGGTAGGAAAAAACCTAATTACTAAGTAGTTCAAACAACTGAAAATAATTCCAAAACCGGACCTGAGTATAAAAATTGCGGTCTTTAATAACTAATTTGAAAGAAATGAAAAAATAAAAAATAAAAAAAATAAGTAGTTGTGGTATGAATGCTGCAATTAATTTGACAAATATCCACCAGTGTTCAACTTATGATGAAGTAAATGAATGTACAGACAACCGTGCAGCCTTCAATAAAAGAAAATTAATAACGTATATGTCTAGTTTAAAAAAGTTAAAATTACTATTTTACAAATTTGACATGGTCGTATTTTTCCTTCAATCTATATATTTTATGCAATGGAGGTAGAGCCTTAATTAAGCTACAGTTACAATATTGCAACCCAAACTGTGTAGTGTTTGCACAATAGTATGGCTATTTCTGAACATACCGCTAAATAACAAACGCTTCAAGAACCCCAAACCACAGTATAAAGGACAATGTAAACAAAAACAAAATTAATATATTTTGGAAGTTCGCTACGTACTATTTCAGCTATCAATTTATCCTATTTTTAAGCGAAGTCCATCGATGCAATATTTGAGAAAAACACTCAGAAAAAGCAACTTGTATTAAAATTTAACAAGAATGTGTCCTCAGTACACGAATGCCCCACTCGCACTATCATTTTCTATGTTCAGTGGACCGTGAAATTGGGGTAAAATCTCTAATTTGGCATTAAAATTAGAAAGATCATATCATAGGGAACATGTGTACCAAGTTTGAAGTCGATTGGAACTTTAACCTGAAGCGGGACAGACGGACGAACGGACGCACAGACCAGAAAACATAATGCCCCTCTACTATCGTAGGTGGGGCATAAAAAACAACAAAATAAAGCACTGAATACCATTTTGATGGAAATATGTAAAATTGTCAAACAATAGCTAACTTATATGATGTCAATCGTGTAGTAGTATATGGTGGATAATTCGTCTCATTTGCCAGCACACTACAATGTAGTATAATCCGGTGGATAATTGTCTCATTTGTGATCACACTTGGATAATAATCTCGTTTGAATTCATACAACCTTCATTGTAGTTGTACATGTATCTGGTGGATAATTATCTCATTTCCATACATACAACATTGTAGTATTATCAAGTGGATAATTGTCTCATTTGAGATCATACTACATTGTAGTAGTATCTGTTGGATAATTGTCTTATTTGATATCATCGTACATTGTAGTATAAACAGGTCCGTAATTATCTCATTTGAGATCATAGGACATTGTAGTAGTATTTGGTGGTTGGTGGATAACTGTCTCATTTGGCATCATACTTCATTGTAGTAGTATCTAATGAATAAATATCTCATTTGAGATCATAGTACATTGTAGTAGTATCGTGTGTATTGTTGTCTCATTTGACATCATACTAATTTGTATAATTATCTGGTGGATACTTATATCATTTGAGATCACACTACATTGTAGTAGTATCTGGTGGATAATTGTCTCATTTGCATTCATACTACAGTGTAGTAATATCTGGTGAAGAAATGTTTCATTTGAGATCTTACTTCTTTGAAGCAGTATTGTATCTTGTGGATAAATGTTTCATTTGAAATCACACTACATTGTGTATATTCATAGTATCTGGCGGATAACTATCTCATATGAGATCTTGTTTCAATGTAGTAGTATCTGGTGGATAAATGTCTCATTTGAGATCACAATATGTTGTAGTTGTTTTTGTTGGATAATTGTGTAATTTGAGATCATTCTCCATTGTACTAGTATCTGGTGGATAATTGAAAGAAACCATAACAAATAATTCATAACAATTTTATTTCTATCATTTTCTACATAAAACTTTAACAAATAAAATGTTTAACTGTGAAACTACAAAAAAATTAATAGAAACAGAAATGTGCACTTTTTGCACTGAAACCAAAGAAAGCTTATTGCATATTTTTTGGGAATGTATATACAACAAAAATATTTGGATAGCACTTCAAGATTTATTATTAGAATGTGGATTTAGCCTTAAACATATAGAGGTAAAAGATGTTATTTTTGGTCTTGGAGAAACTTTTGACCCATATGATGTAGTACAACTTAAAGCAGATTTTAAAATTTTATATTTATAGCTGTAAAATTCAAGAGAAAAACCTTTGGTGAAAGGCAGTATTGCAGATTTAAAATATGTATAAGAAGAGAACAATATGCAGTAAATTTCTTATTGCCTACACAAAAAGAATATATATATATATAAAAAATGGTTGTCATTACAATCTTTCCTAGGCAATTTAAATATTTTATAACTGGTTCGAAAATTGTAGTTATATTTTGTTGTATGTCTTGCTATTTAGAGTTGTCATATAATGAAAATATCTTAAAGACCATACTTGAAACTGTACATGTGTGTAATCCTGCTTGATTGTTTTATGTCTTTATGTCAAAAATAAACAAATTACAAAAAAAAAAGAAACTACAAAAAATAATACTGCAAACTAATCTAATGTTATGTCAAAGGAGTCTTTATTTACTGACCATACAGAAAAAATGTATTTCACTCATGCCTTGAAGGCATAAAACTTTGCTCAGTGCTCGATGCACAAAAATCATGCTCAAAACATGAAATCCAGCAATTTGATTGGTTGATTTTCGAGTCTGAGTACAAAAATCATGCTCGAAAGTTTTATGACCGTGATTTCATTTATTGCTCATTAATATCAAACCCACAAACAAGAAATCCTAAATAAGAAAAATAAATAAATCAACAGTTTTACTTTTAATAAATATCGTACTTTCTTAATTTATAAAGTATCAATTTTGACAAAAAAAATGTGTGTTTTTTTTTTTAAGGAATATAAAATAACAAACCAACACCTAGGGGCAAAAAAATCCCAAATAAAGGTTAGATTACAGTTATTATGGTAATGAAGGCCTTTTTTAATTTTAATATAGATAATCAGATTTCTGATATTTTATATATCATAACAAAACATAAATTTACTGATACCAATAAATAAACCATAGC
The DNA here is from genome assembly GCF_965363235.1 of Mytilus galloprovincialis. Lineage (NCBI taxonomy): Eukaryota > Metazoa > Mollusca > Bivalvia > Mytilida > Mytilidae > Mytilus > Mytilus galloprovincialis. The sequence goes on along the minus strand of NC_134847.1, from coordinate 27,882,200 downwards.
TGAAAATATGAACTTATCAAGGCCAAGAATCATCCTGATGGGATATCCCCATCCACTTATTGGGCTCTATAAAAGTGACAACAAGTTGAAACAATCTATTCTATAGTAAAAAAAACCAGTCTATTCTGTAATATAAAACAACAATCTATTCTATAGTATAAAACAACATTCAGTTCGTAGCATAAAACAATATTCATTCTGCAACTAGTATAAAACAACATTAATTTTGTAGTATAAAACAACATTCAGTTCGTAGAATAAAACAATATTCATTCTGCAACTAGTATAAAACAACATTAATTTTGTAGTATAAAACAACATCTTTCTGCAGTATAAAACAACATCCTTTATGTAGTATAAAACAACTTATATTATGTAGTATTTAACAACATTCATTTTGTAATATAAAACAACATTCATTTTGTAATATAAAACAACATTCGTTCCAATGAGTCTATTCATTATGTATTATGTTAAATTTACCAATATTTATATACTGCACTTTTAAAAAGTGAAAACTTATTAGGACATTATAATAAGATGCATTCTTTGAGAATTTTTCAAGCAAAAATATATAATACCAGATTTTATAAATACAAAATTATTGATAATTACACCGAAACAAATTAACTTATTCTGGAGTTAAAATTAATAGACACAGATAATAACATCAAGATGCATTTGGATAACATTAGTGTGAAAATGACATGTGTATTTTTTTTTTATTTATGATCATCACTTCACAAAATTACATTCTTTGAATAACAATCATTATCATGATTATAAGTCAGGTAAAATAAGAACACTTAAATATATTTCTAACCTCTAAACATAAATTTCTAAATGTGCAAAGTTATCTCATCTTTTCTATCCTGCAGAAATTTACTTCATTAAAAAAATAATTTCAAAAGTATAAAAATTCAAAATCGTTTAATGCAAACAGTTTGTATAGCAATGTTTAGAAAAGTTTTTCTATGTTTCATATGATATTTTTCAATAGTAAATTCTTTTCTTTATAAAATCACAAGAAATGTCAATATATAATATCTGGGACTATTATAACGTAATACTGTAATGGTAGTCTTGACAATTTATATAAATCAGTTTCATTATTTTCTCTTTCTTCCTTATAATAACAGATTATTTATATAGCTGTTGAAGCCATGTTCAATCAGATCATATCATGACAACAAAACCAGTATGTACACAAGCTTAAAAATAACATTTCTCGTCCCGGTTAAACTGACAAGTATATATCAAGAGGAGTCCAAGAAATTTGCATTCAGGTTCTAATCTTCTTTTTCAACACTTCGGACCTAGACCCAATCTCTCTTTTCAACCCTTTCTTTTTGGTTACAGCAACTCCTTTGGTGACTTCCACCATTTTCTTTTCATCCTTTTCAGAAGTTTTATTCCCATTTTGGTCCTTTGGCAAATGTTCTTTCTTTTTGTTATTCCCAATCCGATCATGTCCTGATGTTTTATTCCCATTTTGGTCCTTTGGCAAATGTTCTTTCTTTTTGTCATTCCCAATCCGATCATTTCCTGGTGTTTTATTCCCATTTTGGTCCTTTGGCAAATGCTCTTTCTTTTTGTCATTCCCAATCCCATCATTTCCTGATGTTTTATTCCAATTTTGGTCCTTTGGCAAATGTTCTTTCTTTTTGTCATTCCCAATCCGATCATTTCCTGATGTTTTATTCCCATTTTGGTCCTTTGGCAAATGTTCTTTCTTTTTGTCATTCCGGTCATTTCCCAATGTCTCATTTTGAGATCTGACTTCAGGTGTAAGAAAACTGAGATCGTCATCATCCTCATCCTCATCCTCATCCCCTCCATTAATACAATTATCTATCCACTCTCTAAGTGAATATTCTGCCTTTTCTTGATCCTCTTCACTAAGAAGACTGTAGCCCTCCATTAAATCCTCAATACCAACATCTTCCACTTTTTCTCTAAATTCTTCAAAAAAATCTTCAAATTGGTCATCCCAAAAACAATCAAAATGGTACCATTCTGTCCAAGGCCAGGTATCATTAACTACACCAATTCTTAGATCATCTATAAAAATCAAAAACCTAGATTACTAGTTGCATATCATGAAAATGACGAAAAAACAATATTTGAGAGTGTATAAATAGGGTCCATTGAAGAGTACATTATATGGTCTCTGTGCTGCATATGAATTCACAGTTCTAATGATGCATTTTTTCCCCAAGAAGTGGACCTAACATTTTGGTTGTGATTTTTAGTAGGAAAGCTGACCCCAATTTAATTCCATTTCTAAAGAAACAGTGAAAGTCATGTGACTACCATATTTGGGCAATTTTTTGGGCGTTTTTGTTTAGACAACTGAAACAGTTCCTGACGAAGCGATTCTGACAGTAATTTACGAGGTACATCCCTTTGTTCATACTCCCAAGCGTAACAGATCTGTATTTCGTGTCTTTTTTTTTTTGGTTAGGGATGAGGGACTGATAAATACCCTGCCACCATGGCCACATCCGGTCTGTATTTTTTGTTTGATGTTTTCCTGCTTCGTATTGATCTGATGAGTTAAGCCTTTTTCAATTGACTTTTATAGTTTGTTCTTATCATGCTTATGTTGTAATGTTACGTTACCAGTGTCCTAGGTTAGGGAAAGCTTGAGAGCTTACAAACATTTTTAAAGCAACATTCTTTATGTGCCTGCATGTTTTAAGTCATGAGCCTTGTAGTTCAGTGATTGTAGTTCATGTCTTTCATGTCTTTCATATTTTTTATGAATTTGTTTTGTCATAATTAGGCTGTTAGTTTTCTGAATTGAAATGTTCATATTTTTCATGTCGGGGCCTTTTATAGCTGAGTATATACAGTATGGTGCGTCATTGCTTATATCCACTTTGTTTGGTGGATATTTGTCTCATTGGCAATATCATACCACACATCTCCTTATTCATGTTATTCTTATATTGTTTGTACTATTATTCATATATATTTATATATTTAGGACCATTATGCTGTTTATCATTTACAAGTGAACACAATTAAAATCTAAATATAGATTCCACCAGAGTCAAAAAAGAAAAGAGGGGTGAAAGATACCAAAGGGACAGTCAAACTCATAAATCGAAAATAAACTGACAACGCCATGGCTAAAAAAGAAAAGGACAAACAGACAAATAATAGTACACAAGACACAACATAGAAAACTATAAAGACTAAGCAACACGAACCCCACCTAAAACTTGGGCCCGTTGATCTCACAACAATTGAACAACACAATTCTTTTGTTCACCAATTTATACCTTGATCATCAAAGAGGGACGAAAGACACCAAAGGGACAGTCAAACTCGTAAATCTAAAACAAACTGACAACGCCATGGCTAAAAATGAAAAAGACAAACAGAAAAACAATAGTACACATGACACAACATAGAAAACTAAAGAATAATCAATTATGAGATGACAAAAAGATAAGTTAATCACTTAATCGGTCATTTAAATTCAATAAATAATTTGTTTCAATAGAAGTGAACATAATTCATTTCCTGGAGCATTTAGAATATATATAGTGAAGCGCTCTCGACCAATGAAATTGTAGGATTTGGTGTCTCTTAATTGTGAAGAATGAATGTAAATCATGTTCTTAGTAAGGGATTATCCTATTGTTAAGGTCTATGTAGGGTTAAAAAAACAAAGTGTTTCTTATAGGTTAGACAATACTTGGTCATGTTTTATGAAGATTTAAGCCCAAGGCGAAGCCGAGGGCTTAAATCTTCATAAAACATGACCAAGTATTGTCTGACCAATTTAGAACATATTCACACTTTCGAGTGACCGTACAAAATTAGCTTTCCCATTGTAATATTCAAACCTTAATAAGAGTTCACTTTTTATGATTAACCAAATGTAAAACATAGGTAATCATTTCAATGGATGGAATGAAATAGCACTGACATAGTTTGTGATGATAAATGGATAAATTGTTTTTCTTCTGCTTCAGGTAAAATTTAATACTTATATATCTTGAGATTTTTTTATTTTAAAAAGCAACACAATGTTATATAAATCCCCTTTTTGATTTTTTTTTATAAATATAAAACTCTGTATAAGCATTTAAATCCAGACCATTCAGTGTTAAATGCTTACTTTTTTATTGATAACTTTATATGTATTAATGTGTCTCCAAAAAAAAATCCTTTGCTTTCTATATCAGCAGTCTGGAATTGTTTTCTTGAAAGAAAAAAAAATCCCTCAAATGCCCGGTATATAATAAATAAATATTATTTTACCTACATCCTTACCCCCATATTGTTTTTGTTTATTCTATATATGTGTACCATAAGAAAAATTATAAAAATTTGTAAAATTCAAAATGTTTTGTTTTAACCTTTGCTCTTTCATCTTTAATCAGTAGGCTCTTTTCCCAGGGAAAATGCCTCAGGGGATTGTACACTTCGTTAGTGCAGTTATTAATAGTTCACTTTCATAATTAACTGACAATGAAAAGTCATTCATGTATAGCATTTCATAGTGCATGGAAAACCATGTACTATGAAAATTAGAGGGGGAAAAAACTTACTTTTCATTGGACGAGAAGGGGTGAGTATGTTCTAATATAAATGAAAATAACAACTGCCAAAAGTCTAAAAGTTGAATCGGAAATAAACAAAAGAATAAAAATGAATTGAAGTTTACAGGTGCAGTAAAAATTGTATCCTTCAATGTTATTATGAAAATATTAATAATAACTTCAAATTTCTCAAAAAATAAAAAAATATTAAAGCAATGCAAAAAAATATAAAAAAAGTTTTATATAAAAAAAACCTTAATCTTTAGATCCCCCCAATTCTGATTACTTGACCAGAGCAGTTGGAGAAAATATATATTTATTTCAATAAAATAAAAACTACAGGCTCTCAAGAGCCTGTGTCGCTCACCTGTTACTGTATTTACTGATGTCGCCCATCTTGGTTGGTAGGCAGGGTCATTGGACACTTTTTTTTAAATAGATACCCCAGTAATGATTGTGGCCAAGTTTGGTTAAATTTGGCCCATAGTTTTAGAAAAGAAGATTTTTGTACATGTTGTACAAGTTACAAAAATGACGAAAATTTGTTCAATATTGACTATAAAGGACAATAACTCCTTAAGGGGTTCTCTGACAATTTTGTCATTAGTCATGTTGATTTATTTGTAGATCTTATTTTGCTGAACATTATTGCTGTTTACAGTTTATCTCTATCTATAATAGTATTCAAGATAATAACCAACTAGAGGCTCTCAAGAGCCTGTGTTGCTCAACTTGGTCAATGTCCATATTAAACAATGGACACAGATAAATTCATGACAAAATTGTGTTTTGGTGATCATGATGTGTTTGTAGATCTTACTTTACTGGACATTCTTCTTGCTACAATTATCTCCATCTATAATGAACTTGGTCCAGTAATTACAGTGGAAAATATATTCTAAATATTTACAAAAAATTTACAAAAATTTAATGAAAATTGTTTTAAAAATGACTATAAAGGGCAATAACTCCTTAAGGGGTAAACTGACAATTTTGGTCATTTGTCTTATTTTTCTGAACATTACTGCTGTTTACAGTTTATCTCTATCTATTATAATATTCAAGATAATAACCAAAAACTGCAAAATGTCCTTAAAAAATTACTAATTTTGGGGCAGCAACCCAACAACAGGTTGTCTGTTTTGTCTGAAAATTTCAGGGCAGATAAAAATTGACCTGATAAACAATTTATCCCCTGTCAGATTTGCTCTAAATGCTTTGGTTTCAGAGATATAAGCCAAAATCTACAGTTCGCCCCTATGTACTATTTTTAGCCATGGCGGCCATCTTGGTTGGTTAGCAGGGTCACGCCACACATTTTTAAAACTAGATACCCAAATAAGGATTGTGGCCAAGTTTGGTTAAAGGAGTAGGTCCGGTAAGGGCCGATTTTGGCCTCAAAATTCAGGTTCATCTAACGAAAGATTTTGGACACTTTTTAAACATCTAAGTGTCTATTTCAATTGATTCAATTAGTATATGTGAAAGATTTTAGCTGATTAAGTCATTAAAAATCCTCCGATTCAAGCAAAAATATGAAAAATCTATCAAATATGCAAAAATCGTCAATTTTCAGATGGTTTTTGTCAAAAACGAAAGTGGCCGCATCCGTGTTCATCCTCAACCTTTATATATGTCATGTATTATCTTAAAATACAACTTACATTTCAATATTATGAATGAACACGAATGCGGCCGCTTTCATTTGAGACGGAAACCGTCTAAAATTTAACCAAAATGCTAAAATTGTGAAGATTTCAGTAATTTAGCATGACTTAATGATGTAAGTACCCGATATATGTGCATTGTATTGTCAAAAACAGACCATATTTGTGTAGCAGAAGCATTCTTCTTTCAAATAAATAGCTAAAGGATTACATTTTCACAATTTTGCAAAACTGCTATATTTTGGGGCCAAAATGGGGTCTTACTGAACCTACTCCTTTGGCCCAGTAGTTTCAGAGCAGAAGATTTTTAAAAAGAATACTAAAATTTTTGAAAAATGGTTAAAAATTAACCATAAAGAGCAAAAACTCCTTGATGGGTCAACTGACAATTTTGGTCATGTTGACTTATTTGTAGGTCTTCTTATTTTGCTGAACATTATTGCTGTTTACAGTTTATCTCTATCTATAATAGTATTCAAGAAAATAACCAAAAACTGCAAAATTTCCTAAAAATTACCAATTCAGGGGCAGCAACCCAAGAACAGGTTGTCCGATTCGTCTGAAAATTTTAGGGCAAATAGATCCTGGTCTGATCAACAATTTTACCCAGTCAGATTTGCTCCAAATGCTTTGGTTGTAAAGATATAAGCCAAAATATACATTTTACCCCTGTGTTCTATTTTTAGCCATGGTGGCCATCTTGGTTTGATGGCCAGGTCATTGGACACATTTTTTGAAACTAGATACCCAAAGGAAGATTGGGCCAAGTTTGCTTAAATTTAGCCCAGTAGTTTCAGAGGAGAATTTTTTTGTAAAAAATTACGGATGACGGATGCAGGACGTCGGACGACAAGTGATGAGAAAAGCTCACTTGACCTTTCAGGTCAGGTGAGCTAAAAAAGCAGGAATTTAAGTTTTGAATATTTTTATAACTATTAATTGGCATTCTATACACCTTATCGCTATTTGTCCGCCATTACTGGATATCACAGGTTCCCGTAGAAATTTGACGTCATTAAACAAAATATCTGACGCCACAATGGAAAAGTGATTGTGTATGACGTCAAAAGATCAAGCAGCGGGGTCAGCCGGGATTAGCAATAAGGTGTAAGCATTCCCCTGACATAATGAAATAGTTTTTGATTTAAAAAGTCATACCAGAAATTGGCTGTGAAATAAAATTAGTTGTAACTCAAATGTTCGTATTGATTTCAACTGTAAATAAAACGGATAATTCCTCCCTAAAATATATCAGGATTAACAGTCATACTCATAATCAGGAAACATATACAATTCCTACATTTTCTTTGTACTGTTGTGTAACCTAATATCTTTAACACATTTTTTTTAATATTCGCATATTATAAGAAAGTCTTTACATCACAAAAACTAATTCATAAATAAAATGCCAAAAAAGGAAATCATGCATCAATTATAATGAATTTTTTTTGGTGTTATTAAATTTGCTGTTACAAAATGTTAAAAAATATTATAAATTAAGGAATGTATCTCCCTCATGCAAAGCTCTGATTCCTTTCACGGATTTGGCTATACTTTTTTGGAACTTTTGGATTATAGCTCTACATCTTTAATATAAGCTTTGGATTTTACATATTTTGGCCACGAGCATCACTGAAGAGACATTATTTGTCGAAATGCGCATCTCGTGCATCAAAATTGGTACCGTTAATGTTATTACTACCACTGGGTCGATGCCTCTGCTGGTGGACTGTTAGTCCCCGAGGGTATCATCAAGCCCAGTAGCCAGTACTCCGGTACTGGCATGAAAATACGGATTTTTTTGTGTTATTAAATTTGCTGTTACAAAATGTTAAAAAATATTATAAATTAAGGAATGTATCTCCCTCGTGCAAAGCTCTGATTCCTTTAACGGATTTGGCTATACTTTTTTGGAACTTTTGGATTATAGCTCTACATCTTTTATATAAGCTTTGGATTTTACATATTTTGGCCACGAGCATCACTGAAGAGACATTATTTGTCGAAATGCGCATTTGGTGCAGAAAAATTGGTACCGTTAATGTTATTACTACCTCTGGGTCGATGCCTCTGCTGGTGGACTGTTAGTCCCCGAGGGTATCATCAGCCCAGTAGCCAGTACTCCGGTACTGGCATGAAAATACGGATTTTTTTGTGTTATTAAATTTGCTGTTACAAAATGTTAAAAAATATTATAAATTAAGGAATGTATCTCCCTCGTGCAAAGCTCTCATTCCTTTCACGGATTTGGCTATACTTTTTTGGAACTTTTGGATTATAGCTCTACATCTTTTATATAAGCTTTGGATTTTACATATTTTGGACACGAGCATCACTGAAGAGACATTATTTGTCGAAATGCGCATCTGGTGCAGAAAAATTGGTACCGTTAATGTTATTACTACCACTGGGTCGATGCCGCCTCTGCTGGTGGACTGTTAGTCCCCGAGGGTATCATCAGCCCAGTAGCCAGTACTCCGGTACTGGCATGGAAATACGGATTTTTTTTGTGTTATTAAATTTGCTGTTACAAAATGTTAAAAAATATTATAAATTAAGGAATGTATCTCCCTCATGCAAAGCTCTCATTCCTTTCACGGATTTGGCTATACTTTTTTGGAACTTTTGGATTATAGCTCTACATCTTTTATATAAGCTTTGGATTTTACATATTTTGGCCACGAGCATCACTGAAGAGACATTATTTGTCGAAATGCGCATCTGGTGCAGAAAAATTGGTACCGTTAATGTTATTACTACCACTGGGTCGATGCCTCTGCTGGTGGACTGTTAGTCCTCGAGGGTATCATCAGCCCAGTAGCCAGTACTCCGGTACTGGCATGAAAATACGGATTTTTTTGTGTTATTAAATTTGCTGTTACAAAATGTTAAAAAATATTATAAATTAAGGAATGTATCTCCCTCATGCAAAGCTCTCATTCCTTTCACGGATTTGGCTATACTTTTTTGGAACTTTTGGATTATAGCTCTACATCTTTTATATAAGCTTTGGATTTTACATATTTTGGCCACGAGCATCACTGAAGAGACATTATTTGTCGAAATGCGCATTTGGTGCAGAAAAATTGGTACCGTTAATGTTATTACTACCTCTGGGTCGATGCCTCTGCTGGTGGACTGTTAGTCCCCGAGGGTATCATCAGCCCAGTAGCCAGTACTCCGGTACTGGCATGAAAATACGGATTTTTTTGTGTTATTAAATTTGCTGTTACAAAATGTTAAAAAATATTATAAATTAAGGAATGTATCTCCCTCATGCAAAGCTCTCATTCCTTTCACGGATTTGGCTATGATTTTTTGGAACTTTTGGATTATAGCTCTACATCTTTTATATAAGCTTTGGATTTTACATATTTTGGACACGAGCATCACTGAAGAGACATTATTTGTCGAAATGCGCATCTGGTGCAGAAAAATTGGTACCGTTAATGTTATTACTACCACTGGGTCGATGTCTCTGCTGGTGGACTGTTAGTCCCCGAGGGTATCATCAGCCCAGTAGCCAGTACTCCGGTACTGGCATGGAAATACGGATTTTTTTGTGTTATTAAATTTGCTGTTACAAAATGTTAAAAAATATTATAAATTAAGGAATGTATCTCCCTCATGCAAAGCTCTGATTCCTTTCACGGATTTGGCTATACTTTTTTGGAACTTTTGGATTATAGCTCTACATCTTTTATATAAGCTTTGGATTTTACATATTTTGGCCACGAGCATCACTGAAGAGACATTATTTGTCGAAATGCGCATCTGGTGCAGAAAAATTGGTACCGTTAATGTTGTTACTACCACTGGGTCGATGCCTCTGCTGGTGGACTGTTAGTCCCCGAGGGTATCATCAGCCCAGTAGCCAGTACTCCGGTACTGGCATGAAAATACGGATTTTTTTGTGTTATTAAATTTGCTGTTACAAAATGTTAAAAAATATTATAAATTAAGGAATGTATCTCCCTCATGCAAAGCTCTGATTCCTTTCACGGATTTGGCTATACTTTTTTGGAACTTTTGGATTATAGCTCTACATCTTCTATATAAGCTTTGGATTTTACATATTTTGGCCACGAGCATCACTGAAGAGACATTATTTGTCGAAATGCGCATCTGGTGCAGAAAAATTGGTACCGTTAATGTTATTATAAACATTGCAATGTCAATGAAACTGGTTCTTGAATACAACCAAGCAAGAGATCATTTGAGCCTTGAGCACTTTGCAAAATTCTAAGTTTGTATGAGAATGATAATCCCTTGGTACTTACTTCATGACAAGTACTCGCAAATGCTCTTACTTAATCATGAAGAAAGGGTTATCATTCTCATACATATACACAGCTTGGTCAATTGAACGAAAAATTTGTCTGGTTTTTTTTTAGTTCTAGAAAAAAAACCAAAGCTAATCATGCAGAAGTTTATTCATGTTTTGTTGTTCATGAAAATTGATATTCTACTATCATACTGATGCAGTTAAAACATGCAGTTTTTTTCCAACAGAAAAACTGGGGTGTTCCCTGAAAATCGTGAATATCCCACTTTTCCTGACTTAGTTGTGCCCAATCTGATCAAACGTTAAAATGTGTTGAATCTGGGTCTGTTCGCGCCCATTCAAGTTCGCCCCCAGTCTTGTTCGCACCCTTTTACTTTCGCACCCTACATGTTTGCACCCTTCACGTTCGCGCCCAATTTTTTATTGGTTTTGTGTTTAATGACTTTGTAATCAAGTTTTGGCAAGTGTATTCTTTTAAGCATAATTTTTTGTCATTGTCTCAAAATAAATTGAGACAACGTTTTTTATGTGTTCAATAAATCTTGATGTCTCCAAAAAAAATTGAAACAATGTTTTTTTTTGTGTTGAATAAATCTTAATATCTCCAAAAAAAATTGAGACAATGTTTTTGTTTTTTGGGTTGAATAAATCTTAATCATGTTTTGGATTGTGTATTGTTAAAACAAATAAATAATCAGTTTCTAAATAAAGCGAGATTCTGTCAACGTTTTTTTGTTGTTGTTGTGTTGAATATAAACTCTAATCATCATGATCATGTTTTGGTTAGTGTACAAAATGGTGTATTGCTATAACTTAATTTAAGTCAAAAATAAAGTGAAATTCTGGCAACGTTTTTTTTTCAAGCTGTCACAGTAAAAACGATTATCTTATGTGTTTTTCATTTAAAATCTTCTTTTTTTTAACATATTCAAGCAGTATATTTACATCAAAGCAATTTAAACAACGATCACGGGTATAAACTAGAATTTGCTTTAAAATTGGGTGCGAAAGTGTAGGGTGCGAACGGACCTGATACCAAATGCGTTTACCTTCATCTATCTTTGAACAAAATATTGATCTGCACTGTGATCTACTAAATCGGGCATATTCGATTTTCAACAAATATGGATTTCTATTGAACATATTCCTGAACAAATAAGAGTAATAATCAACCATTATATCATCAGATGCTGGATGCTGCTGATGGAGACAAGAGATTTGGCGGGAACTGTTGTTATCTCCCCTAATAGTTGAAGTTCGAGTTCAAGTCAGAATTGAGTTCCGATGCAGGACGTAACGGCCATACTGCCATGACGTCCCTAGGACGAAACGGCCATACCCCGAAAAGATCTGTAACATGTGCTTGTATTTCTTCTTCTTCTTCTTCTTCTTCTTCTTCTTCTTTATTTAGATATTTAGAGTGGGAGAAAGTACTATCTTTGGAGGTAGTACATTCCATTGTGTAATAGTATACGGGGAAAATGAATATTTGTAACAATCTTTAAATGTAAGTATGTGTCTGTAAGTTTGTGGATGAAATTGTCGGGTTCTATTGTCTGTTGGTATGAGTAATGTTGATGGTACAGCGACAATTTGGTGAACAATTTTATAAAACATTATAAGTCTTGTTTTAAGTCTGCGTTGTTGTAAAGTAGGCCAATTTAAAGTATTGAGCATGTCTGTAACGCTACTGGTGTTGTGATAACGATTACAGGCATATCTAGCAGCCCGACGTTGAACCATCTCAAGTTTATTGCATTGTTCAGCAGTATGAGGGTTCCAAACCAAACAAGCATATTCTAGTTTAGGTCGGACAAGTGCTAGATGTGCTTGAGACTTAATGTTTGTAATGGATGTTTTCAGATTTCTTTTTTAGAAAGCCTAGGCTTTTATTAGCATTACCAATGATGTTATGTGTATGCTGTGTCCATTTTAAGTCTGATTGCAGTGTTACTCCAAGGTATTTTGCAGACGAGACAGATTCTAGAGTGTGGCCGTGAAGAATGTAGTCATGTTTGATGGTATTTTTCTTGTTTGAGGCAGTGAGAACTGTACATTTGTCTGGATGGAAAGCAATCAGCCAGTCTTCTTCCCACTTTGCAGCAGCATCAAGATCTTCCGGAAGGCTACCACAATCTTCTTGAGATTTGATGCTTTTGTATATGATGCTGTCGTCTGCGAACAGTCTGAGTTTACTGGATTTCAAATATTCTGGTAGGTCGTTAATATATACTAGGAATAGAACTGGGCCCAGAACTATTCCCTGTGGGACACCAGAAGTAACTGGAGCAATGTCTGATGACTCTCCATCAAGGACAACTGTTTGTGTGCGGTTTGATAAGAAGGCAGAGATCCAGTTAAGTGTTTCATTTTGAATACCGTATAAATGTAGTTTATATAAGAGTCTTTGATGTGGGACTTTGTCAAAGGCTTTGGCAAAGTCCATAATCACAAGGTCTGTTTGGGTGTTATTGTCTGAATTTGAAGCTAGTTCTTGTATGAAAGATAGAAGTTGTGTTTCACATGATCTAGAGGCTACGGTCACATGCAGAACGAATGTTCTACTAAAGAAATGTGTCCGTTGTGGTGGTGCACATACAACACCAAATTGTGATAAACCACCCAAATGTATTAATTGTAATGGGGGACACCCCACCTCAAATAAAGACTGTCCCAAGAGGATAGAGAATATCAAAATTATTACAAAGGTCGCTAAAGAGAAGTGCAGTTATAAGGAAGCACGGACAGAAGTAAAGCATGAAATTAAAAAAAAACAAGATATAGTTCACCGTCCTAAAACAAAATCTCCCCATCCCAAAGAACACAAAGATATAGAATATATATTAGTATTTATAGCCTTATTACTTAAGAAACTACCTGTTATTAAGGAAGAAAGTGCCCAATTTATATATATTTCAGATTTAGTTAAAAAAGATTTTGGGTTTGAAATACAACCACAAAATCTTACAAAAAGATTTACTGAAGTTATATATTAAGTAAATTGTACAGAATATCTCTTTTAATAATGTATATTTTATATTTGTATTTAAACCTAATATTAGTTATGGCAGCACATTTTACAGTACTGCACTGGAATTGCCAGGGTCTTAAAGCCCATGCACCAGCATTTTTATGGCACTTAGGTTCTGTTAAACATAGGCCTAACATTATTTGTTTACAAGACACTTTTTATTCGAATGAGTTAGATTTTATAGATATACAAGTTACATGTTGGCTGCCTTCTCCACAAGAGACACAAAAAGAGGGGGGACGGCTATTTATTGTAAAAATGGTATTAACTTTACTAAGGTATCGTTAACCAGTAAATTAGAGATTTCAGCTATTAGCATTATAATAAGAAACGTTTATTGATTGTCAATATATACGATCCTCAATTTGATACAGTTCAGACAGATTATGATACTTTAATAAACCAATTTGATACCGAATTCATTTTATGTGGAGATTTTAATGCTCACCACAATTTATGGGGAAGCGAAAAAATAGACACTAAAGGTAGAGAATTAGCATATTCAATTATATTTAGAACATACTCACCCCTTCTCGTCCAATGAAAAGTAAGTTTTTTCCCCCTCTAATTTTCATAGTACATGGTTTTCCATGCACTATGAAATGCTATACATGAATGACTTTTCATTGTCAGTTAATTATGAAAGTGAACTATTAATAACTGCACTAACGAAGTGTACAATCCCCTGAGGCATTTTCCCTGGGAAAAGAGCCTACTGATTAAAGATGAAAGAGCAAAGGTTAAAACAAAACATTTTGAATTTTACAAATTTTTATAATTTTTCTTATGGTACACATATATAGAATAAACAAAAACAATATGGGGGTAAGGATGTAGGTAAAATAATATTTATTTATTATATACCGGGCATTTGAGGGATTTTTTTTTCTTTCAAGAAAACAATTCCAGACTGCTGATATAGAAAGCAAAGGATTTTTTTTTGGAGACACATTAATACATATAAAGTTATCAATAAAAAAGTAAGCATTTAACACTGAATGGTCTGGATTTAAATGCTTATACAGAGTTTTATATTTATAAAAAAAAATCAAAAAGGGGATTTATATAACATTGTGTTGCTTTTTAAAATAAAAAAATCTCAAGATATATAAGTATTAAATTTTACCTGAAGCAGAAGAAAAACAATTTATCCATTTATCATCACAAACTATGTCAGTGCTATTTCATTCCATCCATTGAAATGATTACCTATGTTTTACATTTGGTTAATCATAAAAAGTGAACTCTTATTAAGGTTTGAATATTACAATGGGAAAGCTAATTTTGTACGGTCACTCGAAAGTGTGAATATGTTCTAAATTGGTCAGACAATACTTGGTCATGTTTTATGAAGATTTAAGCCCTCGGCTTCGCCTTGGGCTTAAATCTTCATAAAACATGACCAAGTATTGTCTAACCTATAAGTAATAATATTTGTTTATTAAATGAAGGATCAGGCACACGTCTGAATCCTACTAACCTTAAAACTTCATGTATTGATTTAGCTTTTTGTAGTTTGAATTAAGCTCACAGGATTCAGTGGTCAGTTGACCAAAACACTACTTTTAACAGTGATCACTTTTCTATATCCCTTAAAATAGATATCAAAGTTAACAATAGTGAGGAAAATAATAACTTTAAATGGAATTTTAAGAAAGCAGATTGGAAGAATTTTTCCAAAGCTTGTGATGAGAGAATTTCAAATAATTATATTTCAGATAATATTGAACATTCTAATACTATGATGTTAACGACTGAGCTTATTGATATTGCAACTCAGTTTATTCCTATTAAAAAATATAAAAATCAACCGAAACCTTGTGTGCCAAAATTTTGTCATACAAATTTATCTTTCAGTGGACAAAAGTTGTCATGAAAAAATTCATTTTTGTGACACAGACTTTACTTTTGTTACCTAATTTGAAAATTGGGCGACAAAAGTCAATTTTGTAGGCAAATAAGTTTAGTTTGGATTCTGTATAGACAAAATTGACTTTTGTGAGACAAAATTGACTTTTGTGAGACAAAATTGACTTTTGTGAGACAAAATTGACATTTGTGAGACAAAATTGACATTTGTGAGACAAAATTGACTTTTCTGAGAGAAAATTGACAAAATTGAATTTTGTCTCACAAAAGTCAATTTTGTCTATACAGAATCCAAACTAAACTTATTTGCCTACAAAATTGACTTTTGTCGCCCAATTTTCAAAAATCAATTCACAAAATCCAATTTTGTCTCACACAATTGACTTTTGTGTTTTAATTTCCATATCAGGTAACAAAAGTCAATTTTGTATAAGTTTATATTTGCATACCTTTTTGACAAAATTGACTTTTGTCATGACAAAAATGAATTTTGTCTACAAAAATGAATTTTGTCTACAAAAATGAATTTTGTCATGACAAAATTGAAGTTCTCATAAAACAAGACTGTATCATATAGTTTTGTAAGACAAAAATGATTTTGTTATGACAGAATTGAATTTTGTACAAAACCACAAGAGTCCCATTCGGCGCCTCGTTGTTAGGAGTTCGGTTTCGCATTATGGCCATGGTGAATTTTTATATATGAAAGGTTTTGTACTTTAAATTGATTTTTAGTTCCTATCCGTACCGCCCATAGGTCCATAAATTATTGTAGTGTTTATCAACAAAGATTTGACGCTAGATCTTTTCAATTCAATTTTATGGAAAAATGAGCAGAAATGCATATGATTTTTTTGGACCTCTTGATAGATATATACCTATGGTTTCAGGAAATGTATCACTGTAATTGATTAAAATTTTCCTTTGGACCAAATTTTGGAAACGTTTGTGACATGTTTTTAACTATTAACGTGCAGTGAAAATAAATTTTGTTAGAGTCGTTGCTATTATCATCGCCATCTTGTTTACATTGGTTACGAAAAGAAGTTCGGCCAACGTTGTCTATCGAAAATAACCAACGTCAAGATCTGCTACCGGAAGTCCTTTCGACCAATCATATCAACGTATTCTCTAATATGCAAAGCATATAAGAATTGTTTGGAAATATGAACATAAATATGATAAAACTGAATTTGCTATTGGTAATTTAGGGAAAGGTCGGGGATAGTTTGATTGTGACAGAAGGATATGAATGGATTTTCAAGTACTGTTAGAAATAAAACAAGTAGCGTTGGAAGGGGGAAAGTTATCGTTCCTGATAACTGCATAAATATTTATATTGCATATGTTATGCAATATTCAGGAACATAAACTGATGCTTTAGAAAAACTGTACCTTGCAATTTATAAGACACGTAAATTAAGCTGCTAGCCGTCGGTAGGGACAAGCTTGACGTAAAATACTATAAATCTTACGTTTCTGTTGTTATTTTGTAATTCCAAATATGGGTAAAATCAATGACCTAATAAGGACACTTCCTTATAAGGTACATATATTTGCACTTAACGTCTGATCAAATGACGTCATTACAGCCCTATTACTGTGAAAAGGTGCGCAACGATGGTGCAAAAATAGTTCATAAGAAGTTATTTCTATAATCAGACTAAAACTCTCTTCTACATAAACCTTACATAAAATACTCTAACATTTAACCCTATTTTGAAAAACATACAAAAATATAACTACAACATGTTCAAGACAGTGTCTACAAATTATACGATTTCTATTGTAATAATACTCGTGACTGCCGGAAAAGGCGAAAGTGAAAGTAACGTACAATTAATCAAAAGCTGTCGATCAGAACACACACGTTTTCTATCATTCTGGAACATACAATATTAAAATTATTATCTGTCAAAATCGTCACAATATGTTAGATAAAGGCAATAGTAGTATACCGGTGTTTAAACTTTACGAATCGATTTAGATAAAACATAACTTGGTAACATACTAAAACTGAGAAAAACTCATCAACTATAAGAGGAAAACAATGTAACAGCAGAAATACTATTATACTGCAACAGAACCAAACACCAACATACATAAAGAAACGGACTTTTTTTTATAACAACTGCCGTATTCCTGACTGGTTACAGGAAATTTTAAGAAAAAAATGATGGGTTGAACCTGGTTTTATGGCTAGCCAAAACTTCCTCTTTATATGGTAATGTTTACATATGATCATTTCTGATCACTTTTTTCAATTTTACGATCACTTGGTTATCATGGTTATAAAATTTGGTAGACGACTTCTAAATGGGTTACGATAGTTCTAATTTCTTACAAATTATGAATGATATAGACATGAAAATATAGATCAATGCTATATCTTTGAACGATATAAGTACAAAATCATTTTTTAAAACCAAAGTTTATTTTGAAACATATACACGATATATATTTTACTAACCTAAACGATAAAAATAAAATATCCAAATTGAATAAACCATCCAATTGTCGCAAGTAATATACTTAACTTTTGCGAATAACATCGTTGTGAATATGACAAATGTCTTTTCTTGTAATTGAATTAAATACATTAAGAAATCATGTAAATCGCTAAATATGATCATTTTATGTTTAAGTATTAGTTTTGCTTACTTATATTTGAACCCATCTTCCAGAAAATTGCAATTCAAAGATTTTCGCCTTTTTTTAATGGACATAATCTCTCGTTAGCACATCCTATATAGATAGTTCCTGATAAAGACAAAGCAAGGGTGCATGAACCCAAGATTCCAATGTCTCTGAGACAAGTCAGTATATGCAACAAGTTATTATTCATATCTGTTACAACTATATTATCTAATGGTGTTGAAAGTATTTCACTTGATGTAAATGGCTCGTCCTTAGTATTCACGTCCGAATGACCATTGTAAATCCCTAGAATGGCTCCTAGGTCAATCCTTGTATCCGTTATCTGACCTGTCAAGGTGTTGATAAGTTTAAGTTTTGTCTCGTCTGTTGCAATAAAAAGATTATTTGAATAGGTTTTTGCTATTCAATAGATCCTTGTGCTAAGACTTGATATTTGTTCTGTTCTGTTATCCTTCAGTTTAACTAGTTGTAACTTTAATTTGATAGGTAATATTTTGATATTTCAATCCTAATGTTATTGTTCCGTTTACGTTCTAATTTTGGCAAGCAAATTTTATGATATCTTTCTTATTTCCTTGCCGCTTAGGAGTTTCAGCTTCAAGACACTTTGGAAATAATATTTTGATACAGGTGCTCCATTTAAGTTTTTCTATAGCATGCAAATCGTCAATATGTATAAATGTATGATTCTTAAAGATTTTCAGATGGACTCCGTCTTTACATGTGTTACATAATAATAGTTTACAATCTTTACATTTCCATTCTAAAGTATTCCAACAATCATAAAACTGATACACTACTGGAATTTGACCTTGTCTTCTTGAACTTGCACACGCCATTCCAAAATTTTATGCTGTCTTACTTTTCTACTTCCTTGTCTACTTTTCTCTTTTCATATCCATTATAATTAGTTATGATCCTTTATGCAACGTTTAAACCTCTTTCATGCATCTTTCAAAAGCTTTTTGAGTTATATCAGGGGTATTTAGTTCTTATGTACGGATTCAATTTTTCTATTTTCACACGCTATCAAATGTTTGTTTTGATACAATTTTTATCATTTATAGCGGATAAGAGTATTGAATGATGAAAGGCTTTGATGAACAGAAATCTTGACGGCAATGTTAAAAACTAACCATATGTTGAGTGATAAAACAATATATGATAAAAGTTTAGCAACATGACTTCTGACTTAAAGGGGCTCGCGGGTCCAAATCAATTTTCTTTATTTCATATAAGATTTCTCTAAATGAACTTTATCTTATAGTAAATAGAAAAATAAAATAAAAATGCAGTCACCGTTTATTTGCGCTCACAATCTGCCTTCGAAAGAAGCATACATTTTTGTAAAGGTGTTTTTTTCTGATATTTCTTAATATTTGATATTTTTAATGCCAAAATATGGCATTTTTCCACCAAAGGGAGATAATTTGGAACTTTTTCAATAATATATACATTTAAAAAGTCATCTGGGGCCAACACGAATTGATTTTCCGTTGTTTATCTCTTATAGTTGATGAGTTTTACTCAGTTTTAGTATGTAACTAAGTTATGTTTTCTCTAAATCGATTCGTAAATTTTGAACATCGGTATACTACTATTGCCTTTATCTAACATACAATGATAGATTATCAAATAGTCGACTTGGAATAATCAACTATCTTTATGAAAATATTATCATGATGGTTTCCAACAATAGCTGCCAGCTAGATAGAATGATAAATAAACCCCAAATCATAAAAATAGTATAATTATGAAAAATAAACTACAAGTAATGCAATTATAATAAACCAAAAAAACACAGAAGTCATTCGCTGGTCTGCAGGTTTGAAACAAATACGAAAACAGTAATTACTGGTAGTATATTTATGAGGCTCCAACAGGACGCAAATCAGAACTGTGACCCTTGGGATTTTAGTGGGCGAACAATCGGCATGGCTACTCATCTAAAGGACCCGTTTTGAAATATTCTAAACCAAGCATCAGATCAGTAAAGACAAAATTTAAATGTTAATTTTAGACCTTAAGCGATGTCCTACTAAAACCCCTTAGTTTGTGAGTGCTTTTCTCAAGATCGGCAAGTTCAAATTAAGTCTTTACCATGTTCGCCATTCAAAAATGTAATTTGAAATCATTGACAATAAGTTATCCGGAAGATGAAGATTGCAAGTGAAATAATTGACGGAAATATATTCAGGAACGATAACTTTCCCCCTTCCAACGCTACTTGTTTTATTTCTAACATTACTTGAAAATCCATTCATATCCTTCTGTCATAGTCAAACTATCCCCGACCTTTCTCTAAATTACCAATAGCAAATTCAGTTTTATCATATTTATGTTCATATTTCTAAATGATTCTTATATGCTTTGCATATTAGGGAATACGTTGATATGATTGGTCGAGAGGACTTCCGGTAGCTGATCTTGACGTTGGTTATTTTTCGATAGACAACGTTGACCCAACTTCTTTTTGTTACCAATGTAAACAAGATGGCGGTGATAATAACAACGACTCTAACAAAATTTATTTTCACTGCACGTTAATCGTTAAATTAAATTATTACTAGAACACACCCGCGAAATCGCGGGCATATACAGATTGTGAACTGTTGTAGGATGATTTTTTTGTAAAAGATATTATGTATGGAGAATTTCATAAAAGGTATCAAAAGCCCTCTCCCTTTTTACAAAGTCCGATATTTGTTTCCTTTCTGTTAAATTTAATTATTTTCATGTTTCTGGCCCCAGACCACAATTATTCTTCTCCTTTGCTACAATGCTTCTTTTGGTAAAAGTCAAATCAAATTAAAAATTTGCACCGTTTCAAACATCAAATAAATGTAACTGCTTATATATAGACAATTATTAGTCTAAAAAAATGCTTCAAGGACAATCCCGTGCTTTTTCTTTTGAGAGCCTTATTAACATGCCAATGGTAGGATATGAATCTTGTATAAATGACTAAGACCGACTTATTCTAATTTGAGGGGTGGTCGGAGGGGTCCTGATCCCGAAATTCCAAGAAGCAGAATTTAAAGAAATTCATATCCCGAAAACCCGAAATCGAAAAATACATTCCCGGATCCCGTAAGGATCAATCCCCAAATCCCGAGCTTAAAAACACCCGATCCCTACGCCCCGAAAAAGATCCTGCCTCCCTCTAATCTCTACCTTACTTTCGTTGTTGCCAAATCACTATTTTCCCTTTCAACGATAAGGTTTTATGCCCAATTTATGTTTTCTAGTCTGTGCATCCGTGGGTTCGTTCGTTCGGTCGTCGGTCCGTCGGTCTATCCCGTTTCAGGTTAAAGTTTTTGGTCGAGGTAGTTTTAGATGAAGTTGAGCATGTTTTACTTATTTTAATATATATGCAAGTGGTATGACCCCTTAAATAGTAAACATTTCAAAGAAAACAGTAGACAGAATCAGGAACTTTCTGTACTAACAAAAAAGTCCCTGACAGAATATAGAGAGTCTCTATATATTAAAGTAGTATAATCGTAGTTTACATGTAGATAAACGCGAAAAATAATTGTCCTCTCTAAGGGGGTATAATATTTGTGGTTATAGCGATCTAAACACCATGATATGAAACGCGAAAAATAATTGTCCTCTCTAAGGCGGTATAATAGTTGTGATTCTTGCTATTTAAACACCATGATATGGACAACGCTCTGAACGGCTTATTCATTTTTCCTTTTTGTTATCTATCATACAATTGGTTGTAAATGTGTCATATGTTTTACTTATTTTAAAATATATGCAACTGATATGACCCCTTAAATAGTTTAAATAGACTCCGTCTCGGGCTGATATAGGGGTCTCGAGATGATACCCAGGCTGATATGGAAAAGGCCATGTATTAATCTCTATATATTGTAGTTTACATGTAGATAAACGCGAAAAATAATTGTCCTCTATAAGGAGGTATAATAGTTGTGGTTCTTGCGATCTAAACACCATGATATGGAGAACGCTCTGATTGGCTTATTTATTTTTCATTTTTTGTTATCTATCATACGATTGGTTGTATTTGTGTCTGTTTCAAACCTGAAGTCTTATCTCTGACTAAAGTCAGTCTGATGACGGAATCGTATCCGGACTCCCTTTTTTTGTCGTTTTTCTCCTAAAATAACTCAATCTTAATAATCATAAGAATGGATGACAAAAGCGATTATGCATGTTACCTATAGGACACAGAGGCATTATGATTGATTTATTGTGGAAGGAAGAGAAGCGACACACAAAATGAGGTCTTCTCGTTTAATAGTATAGATACAAAAAACATTCGTTAAAATGATAATTACAGTTTTTGCAGTTTATTGTATATCAGATAGCAAATTTCATTGAGTATGTATTTTTGCGTTAACCAACAAATATATTCATGCGCCAGGCCTATTCAATGACATAAATATACAATTACATGTGATAGAGGTAATGAGTGTGGAAAAATATTACCTATCTCCAACTTTAAAGAATTATAAGGCTTAAACGCCTTTTAAGAGAAATTTATTGGTGTTTAAACTGGACCAAGTCACTCACAAACATACCAAAGGACTTTATTTGTTTGTGAGTGAATTGGTCGAGTTAATACAAAAATAAATTTTTCTTAAAATGCGTTTAATCCTTAAATGATTTCGTCAATCTCTATTGATTCTTACAACAAAAATAACTTTTATATATGCATAATGTCTTCATGCAGGGCCGTAACTACCATTGAGGCAGGGGAGGCAACTGCCTCCCCTGAATTTTCTACACCAATTTTTTTTTAAGTAATAAAATGAAATACTGACAATATGTATACGAAGAACTGGAATTTATATTATAAACAACACAAGTTTACAGTTTTAACAGTGTAATCATGATACGTGACATATCTGTTATTTTCCGGATTTTTGATCGAAAGTGAACCGTTTCAGTATTTAAAAAAAAAAATTATGTGGCCACCCGTCTGTTATTCAGTATTCGTTCGAGAACACATATGAAACTTTGCAGCAATGCTTTCGACAATTTTAAATAAAACTTAACTATTCACATTTATTTAGGGGCTCAATTAAGCAGAGGAAGTTCCCTTTGTATTGTGAATCTTTTATAATATCGGAAGTTTGTTACCGGCTGTATCAGCTGTTGGGTCAACGTCACCCAATCGTACGAGAACATTATGGTCAATGCCTTAGTAGTTAAACACTCCCATTCGTTGTAGCAGGGACTTTCTATACTAAGTATATACTAGTTTAGAAAATCCCTGGTTGTAGTTATATACATGTCTGTTCAGCTTTCAACAATATTGAAATTCAAGGTCCTCGATAAAAAAAGATCTTGCGTTCTATGATCTTGCTGTATATATATATATATATATTTTTTTTTTAACTTACCAGTTTGATTTCTAACAAAAATATCTTTAAATACAGATAATAATTGTTTGCATAAAAATTGCTTCCAGGATCCAGCAATACTGATGTTTCTTTGAGTAAGGAAATCGAAGGAAAACGGGTGATTTTTGCAATATTGAGAAAAAAATCCGCGGTCACAATGTATTTAATGTTAATAATTATAGGTCAAACAACGGCCTTCAAGACGGAGCCTTTGCTCACCCCGAACAGCAATCTCAGCTTGTTTTGCATAAAAAATAAATGTTTCCAGGTTCAAGCATACTGATGTTTCTTAAAGTAAGGAAATCGAAGGAAAACGGGTGATTTTTAGCCATTTTACTGAGAGAAAAAAAAATCGGCGGGGGGCTGCGACCCCCAACCCCTCTATCTTGGGGGCCTCAGTCGGCGGCCCCCAAACCCTGCCTCCCCTGAATTCAAACCCTAGTTACGGCCCTGTCATGCAATGTTACTCGTATTCGATGTTTAGCTTAACGAGGATATACAAAAGCTTTGAAATGATTTGTACACCTTTCAACCATCACACATTAAATACAACAATTCTTCATCTATTTCATTAACGACAAATATATTTTCACCTATTACAAATCTTATTGTAAAACATGTAAAATTCAAAGCATGACAGTTTATTTATCAAAATACATTTGTATGAAAATACATATCTTGTAGACATTATTGTCGTGATTTGAGATATAACTTTTCTATGGGACAACCTTCTAAAAAAGACATTAAATCCTCCATAAAATATTCCTTAACAGTATGTTTCAAGTTTTAAAATAATTTTGCACTCGACCGACAGGACTACATGAATAATTTAAGCGATCGTTGATTTTGATGGAAAGAAAAACGATAAGTCATGATGCAGACTAAAGTCAGCTACAAGCAACGACTAACATTCAGACGGTAAATGTCGAACTTTTTGAATATTTGAGCTTAAAAATACAATAAATAGTGAGAAGAGTTGTTTCTCAATTTTCAATCTTTGGATTTTTCAAAAATGAAAGTTATTGTAATTTTTAGATAGATAAAGAATAATACAGCCTTCGCTATTCGTTTATTGTGAAATCAATATCATAACTTTTGTCTGTTAAATTGACTATTTTCTGTATGACAGTTAGTATTTTTACATATCCATACCGGAAGTTCTAGCTGAACTCCGAGGAAACCAACATTTTTTTCAAACAAACTTGTTTATGTCAATTTTCCGTCAACATGCGATAAAAAAAAACAACGCATGACTTTCATTTGATCTCTTCGAAACACATGTAAATGGCGTAAGAAAAGATATTACTCTAATAGAATGGAATATTGTGATTGTCAAATTTTTGGGAAATAAATGATATATTCGCACCCCTTTTACAATTTTCTAAGGCATTGAACAAAAACAACATGTAAAATGAAGAGTGTTCAAGATTTAGTTCAGTCTAAAAATTGATTTGGATCGAGTAAGATCGTAACCCTTTCCTTAATAAGACAGACTACCAACTGAATAAGGTTTGCCTTGTAATCGTTGTATAGGTTGGAAATGCTAAGTATACGCAAACATTTTTAAAGTCTTTACTACACTAAGAAACATGTTTTTTTTTTAAAGAAGAGAGTCATCTTACACAAAAAAGGAGTTTTAGGTAATTGTTGGCAAAAATTAATATAGTCTCTGTAGAAGCACTTCTTATATCAGAATTGTTACATTGAAGAACTTGTGTTTGACGAATGCATTGACTCAGGCCAAATCTACAGTTGAATTTTTCAAGTGAAAATCATGGACATTTGTGAAAAATCGATGAAAAAATCATAGAAAGACATGCCAGCAATGAATGACCGATACACTACAACCAATCGTTATGTGAGCGAAAAGCAAAGGTATAGATAAATACGGTTCAAAAGCCTATAAAACCTTTAAAAAGCATAGCTCATGAAAATGAAAGTTTAATTCCATATTACGTGGAGCCAGAAACGGTAGTTGGTGTCAAAGGGGAGAACATATATGTGATAAATGTGGTATATTTAGTCAACAATTTTCACTGCAAAAGAAACATTGCATCTTACAAAGTTTGTAAACTTTCGGAGAATCTTTGATAGGAGCTTTATATAAAAAGTACCTCAAGACCTGGTATGACCGTTGAAGAGATAGCCGATGACATTTGAAACCCCTAGATCTTTCAAAAGTCAGTACAATCGCCAGATCGGAGTCCGAAGAAATGTATTGGAAACTTAGAGCACTTCTAAGTTACAAATGTCCACCGAGGTAATGGGTTTACTCTTCAAAAGTACAACGCAGTCAAATACGATCTGTTTCAAAAATGAAGTCGTCCTATTACATACCTTATGCACTAGCGAATCATCGATTATTTTTATTTTCTTATATTTTGGTCTCCAGAATCACTGTATAGATGTATGTTGTCGAATGGAGCATATAGTGCAGTTCAATGAATAACGTTTATGTTATAAGTTTATGAATAGCCACAGCTTTAGATATGAGTTTAGACGATAAACTAAAGGTGCGGTCAAGTTTTCTCAAACAGTTTATGATGTCGTTACACTATAGCCATCGAATGTGTACTGGTTGATGCTTGAGTCTTGTATATATATCGTTGGCTTTATGATACATGTAGTTTTTTTTGCTTTATACCGATCCGACGAGTCATACTTTTAAAAATAGTTTGTTCTTATGTTATACTGCTACACCACTATCCCAGAATGGTGGATTGTTGATCTCTAACGAAATGGTTAACTCTGTTACATTTTATGAGGGGGGTCTTTTGCCTGTCTTAAGTGGTGAGCATGTGATGCAGTGGTTGACGTTGATTGCTGTCTATCATGTTATTCTGAATATTTTGTCATAAATCATGCAGTTTTTTTCTTTTTATTGTTCACTACGGGTGTCATAAATGGAACAGGTTTGACTACCTTTCCGGAGCACATGAAAGCAACTCCTAGATTTTGGTAGTGTTCGTGATGCTTGGTCTTTTGTTTCGCAGACTTTTGTATGTGTATTGGTCGATTTTTTTTCCTTTTTGCCATGGTATTGTCAGGTCGGTGAAATATAAGATCCCTTTTTTCATTTATTTTCCATTTTATTTTAATTATTTGTCAGGCCGGGACCGATGTAAGCTGATTTTATTGTATCAGTTTGCTCATTGTGAAAGGCCATACGGTGACCTATAGTTGCTTAAATACGATTCATTTGTATTATGTTTGGTAGTTTTTTATTTGGCAATTGTATGATACCTTCTTATCTATACTATTAAACGAGAAGACCTCATTTTTGGTGTCGCTTCTCTTCTTTCCAGAATAAATTAATCAACACGCCTCTGTGTCCTATAGGTACAGTGCATAGTCGCATTTGTCATCCATTCATATGATTATTCAGATTGAGTTATTTTAGGAGAAAAACGAGAAAAAAGGCATCCGGATATTGTCCCGTCATTGTACGAAATTTTAAGTCAGATTAGACTTCCGGCCTGCGTTTTTCTGTATACTTTGAACATACATATATACTACGAATAAAGTGTATTTTCAGAATTTTATCTGCTATCATTTTCAAGTTTACTATCCACGGCGGTCACAGAGTTTATTAAATAGAGAGGGTCTGTATACTATATCAATGATCACCATGGATCGATTAGTAAACTTAGAATTGAAAGTAAATACGCTTTATTTATATAGTAATGAATGTTCATAATATACAGATAAGCGCTAAAATTATTCATGTGAACTTTTGATACTTTTTCTGAAATTCTCCAGTCATTAAATCTTTTACAAAATTCATTGATTACATAAAAAAAATGTGGTATGACTCTCCACAAGAGACCAAAATGACACAGATATTAACACCTATAGGTCACCGTACGGCTTTCAACAAAGAGCAAAGCCAATACCGCATACTCAGCTTCAAAAGGCCCGAAATGACAATGTAAAGCAATGTAAAGCAATGCAAACGAGAAAACTAGCGGCCTTATTTGTGTACAAAAAATGAACGAAAAACAAATATGTAACACATAAACAAACGACAACCACTGAATTACAGGCTCCTTACTTAAATAAATGTTCATAACATACTAAATCTATGTTCATATTGAAATTGATAGAAAACCAAAAATTGGGAACTTTGGAAATAAAGGTGGAGGGTAAAAAAACATTTTCCTGTCCCCAATAACCTATAACTTATGATACTTTTGCTGAAATTCTCCAGTCATTCTGTATTTTACAAAATTCTTCCAACAACACTTTACATACTTTAAACTACGCTCTAAATGCCCGCGATTTCGCGGGTGTGTTCTAGTTTAATATTATTAGAAAAGACATTATACAGACGGATTGAAATTCCAGATCGGTACACAGTTGAAATGTCTGCCTACACTATGAGAAAGGAAGGCCAATCGATATTGCTGTAAAATACTTTAAAAAAAAACTATTTTGAACTTTTTAATTAACATGATTAATACTTGCAATATTTCCTTACGCTCTTACGGTATTTTTCTTCCGAGTCCTCTTTCTCTCTTGTCGAGATAACTCACAGTAAAAGTGACACTATTTTAAGCTTATACATGTAGGGAAAAATATTTCCTTCATCATCATTTTTTTTTAAATCCATTAGTCAGAGTTTTAAGAGTGTTCCTGATGATTAATTCTACGACATTTTGACCTTTAAAACGTCACGATATCTCGTCATGTGATTAGTCAGATAAAAGTTAAATCACAAAAATACTGAATTCCGAGGAAAATTCAAAACGGAAAGTTCCCAATCAAATGGCAAAATCAAAAGCACAAACACATCAAACGAATGGACAACAGCTGTCATATTCATAATTTGGTGTAGATAGGAGATCCTTAACACTTTTGTTTTATTTACATAATTAATGTAATCATAACATTTATAGCCTTTGGGAAGTTGGATCTTGACATTTGTTTTTATTATAGTACATCTTTATTGTTGAAGCCCGTAAGTTGTTCTCTGTTTTGTATGTTATGTAAAGTCGATAGGTTGCTGTGTTATTTACGTTAACCTATAATCTGCATTTCCCTTTATTCTTACTTAAATACTATTGAGGTGTAAAAATTTGGAGTCTTCTTAGCTTACATCTGTACACAATCTATATTCAAATATTCTTTTCACGATCATAATTTTATTCATATGCATGATATTACCTATAATCTCTAGCATCGAACATTTAACATGGTCGGTCGTCTTGTAATTGTCTTTCTGTTCGTTATGATTTTTAAGCATATTTAAGTTCGTATTTAATTTATGAAGAAACTAATATGTGAAGGCTGCATTTAACCTGTTGAGGTTGCATACATGTGGGATTCACCAGTAAATTAGTTGGTCTATGGTTTTATGCGTAATGCAAGATACACGTATTTGTAATACATAATATCAAGTAATTTTTTAGGACTTCGGAAAATTCAAGTGCATAATGACATCTGCTTATCCTCGTACATTGTCGTAGGAGATCTGAATAAGACTAACGGTAGAATACTATAGATAATAACATATAAACATTCTAACGGTAAGAATTTCTACGACTACCATACGTATAACACAACGTCAAGAAAAACGAATCAATTTCGATCGTGGCAATATTCAGTGAGTGGCAGATCCATACGGTTACACGCCATTATTCCGACAGCCCATTAGTCCGACAGCTCATTAATCCGACAACCCATTGTTCCGACAGCCCATTGCTCCGACAACCCATTAGTCCGACAACCCAATAGTCCGACAGCCCATTAATCCGACAGCCCATTAATCCGACAACCCATTTGTGCGACACTTTAGAAAAAATATTAGGCGGTTTCAGTGTAAAAACGTCCGTCTAAGGGTCTATTCCATAACGTATGAATACAGAAATCTTCCGTGTATGTTTTTACCATTGTTAATGTACAGAATTATTTTCTTATGGATTAACTTCAAACTCCGTATATATACGGAAATATGATGCAAAGGTTCCGTGCTAACTTAAATACAGACAATTGGCAATCATACCACCTCTTCTTATTTGAATGTGAAGAATTGGAATTAGTTATAGAGTGTTGTTTATAGTTTGTTCTTATATTTGTACTATATCACAACTGCATATGCCAGTCCAGGTTTGGGAGGGTTGGCTCCTTTAGACATGTTTAACCCCAACACATTCTGTATGTGCCTGTCCCAAGTTATGAACCTGTAGATAAGTGGTAGTCTTTGATCCATGTATGTCATATTTGTTTTACGGAAGTTGTTTTTAAAAAGTCCATGATAGTCTAGCATATGTCGCGGCATTTTTTACGGACTATAAGGTATGGATTTTTCTCATTGATTAAGGCAGTATGGTTTCCTATTTATCCTACATCAACTTCAGTTAAACTTTGGTGGATAGTTGCCTCAATGGCAAGCAATTACAACATCTCCTCATTTTTATATTTCACAAGAACAAACAAATGACAATAAAATTAGTAAAACCAACATATTATATGTATTGACCTTCAATTTGAATCTTTTTCTGTCGCGATTGTTTTTAACCAATTATATAAAATGAAAAAGAACCTCATTGTGATACATTAAGAGTTCAAGTTTTGTATGGTCCGAAATGTCCCTATAGCTCGAAATAACACGCTATAATATCCTACATCTTCGTTTTCTGCAGCATAAAACAGGAATATCAAGGCGTTGGTCAATCATATGTTTCTGAGGTGGGGTGGGGCATACATATTCTAGAGTTTACTTTTTCCCAATAAAATTACAAAACAAAACAAAGTTCAAGTAATGATTTTCGATTTTACTGAAATTGCGCAACAGTGTAAATCATTGCATTCCAGTACTGGTCAATGTTTCTGTTGCCAGCTCTGTATGTGGCCTGCAATCGATCAATTCTAGCCTGTAAACGTCTATATTTAAGCCTCCGGGTAGGCGGATTGTCACCGCGATTACTTGCCTGTATACCAAGAACCGATCTGCGTTCTTCTTTTTTCACTTTTTTTTTATGAAATACCAAATATTGGGGTTTCCTCCCAACGGTTGTATTCCACCTGTGGTTAAAACATGAAAAGAAGAATAAAAACGACGTTGTGTTAATAAACCTGAAACCATGGCACCAAGTATCCGGCAAAAATAGGGTACTCCGATCGTAAGATAAATGTAGTTTTCATATTACAACGTATATGTTACACGTTTAACAAGTATAGATAATTAAATGAAAATGGGCAATAACCATACAGCACACGATTGTCTTCTGCCCAGTGAATCCGCGCGTAATATGATTGCACTATCTAGTAACAAAACGCGACCGTTTAAAAACGTGCTCCACACGTTTCTTAATCGCAAACTTATTGGTCAATGATTATTTTATGATTTGCATATTAGGAAATACGTTTATTTGATTGGCTGAGATAGCTTCCGGTAGTGGATCCGGACGTTATTAGAATTTAATCAAGTTTTAGCTTTCTAAAAAGCTATGGACTGCTTCGCCCTACACTAATTTAAGGTTATATATGTGCATGTGGTTGCTAAATTGGTATTGGCAATGTGGTATTTTTAGATTTTGATTGATATAAAATGGATGTACTTTAAGAGTGTGCGTTATACACCCATGCTTTTAAAAAACAATTCTTGTTAAAAATTAAAACAATAATTGTAAATTTAGACACGACTTATAAGGTGTGCTTTTCTGGAGGTGTGCCTTTATTGTCAAAAATTATGAAATACAGATAATAATGCACATTTACCTCAAATCACGTGCGATAGAAGTGGAGAAATCAAATACCTTATCTTCAATCGTAAATAAATCTTTAAAGTTGTTTTAAAGGGGCTACAATGACAAGATAAAAACTGATAATGATGTTCTGACGGATAGACGGACTGGTCAAAAACAGTTTACCCTTCGGACCGAAACAAAAGTTGGGTTTGATATAAGGATGTTATTATGTGTTTAAAATTACAGAGTTAATTGTCTGTTACTTTGTCAACGTAATTTTATTTTCCACTTACCCTCAACGTGATTATTGGTTCGATTGTCCATATCCCTGTTGAACACATTCCATGTTGCCGGTTGGAACTGACCATTGAGATAATTGCGCTCAAAATAGAGCAGGAGATCTCTCAAACCATGATATCTCCTGCATAAGTTTCTGGTTTCTACATCTTGCACAAACAAATGAAAATTCTGTCGCACAACTGCTACAGGGAGGTACGCTATGGCCATCAGCTTGCGAATGCACCTTTTTAGTCTTGCACTTCTGTTGTAAGAGCGTCTTTGTCCCTCTTTTTGTACACGCATCCAGACACTTTTACAAAAATGAAAAAAACAGCCCATGATATGAGAATTTGGAAAGTCTGTATGAGCAGCAGTCATTATAGCGGTTTCGAAATCAGATATTATATTGGTAGGGGTAAGTTGGTTATTTGTTAGGCGGGAGTATCGCCTCTTCAGATGTCCCAAAATTTGGCGATAATTAGCTACATTTCTGTCAGTCATCAAGGCAAATACAAGAGGTATAACTCTGTCCCTATAAAATCCATGGATGGTTAGAAATTGCTTGTAAGGAGCTGGTGTAGATTTAAATGTTGCATCAATATAGATGTCGTTGCATTGACCCAAACAACGGAGACAGTGCTTGTGTCGTGCAAAAAACAGCAATGCCCCATCCATTATCCAATTTACTGAGAAAACGGTTCCCATCTAGCGTAACGCGCCAGCGTCCACGAATGTCGACGTCATTTATTGATGCTGGTATCTCAGGCATGTATCTTCTTCTTGTTCGGTCAAGAGAAGATCTTACACTGTCATACGTATGGATATTGTCCCTTTCTGCTGGAGGGATCTGATGGGCTATATCGTCATATGCCTCTCGAACTGTAAGGGAAGGGTTATCCGCCACC
This sequence comes from Mytilus galloprovincialis, assembly GCF_965363235.1. Lineage (NCBI taxonomy): Eukaryota > Metazoa > Mollusca > Bivalvia > Mytilida > Mytilidae > Mytilus > Mytilus galloprovincialis. The sequence continues at coordinate 27,849,884 of NC_134847.1, read as the reverse complement.
GCAGCCGTCATTTGTCGTCTTATATTGGAACTCAGAATTAAATCTTGGTCCTCTGGATGATCATGTTGACCAACCTGGGAAAGATTTTTTTAATATTAAATTATGTTTCCTAGCATCATTTAGTAAGATATATAAAAAGGATCAAAAGTTTATTTAAGTGGATTTATTTCGTTTTCCTAATTCATATTACTATTCGGTCAAACAGGTATCTATCCTTCGATATATTTACTAATTATGAACTTCAAACGAGGTCAGGTCAGTACTTTATTTTATATGGACCTGTTCAGATTATATGGACCGAGGACGAAGTCCGAGGTTCATTATAATCTTACAGGTCCATACAACGTATTTACTGAGTGAACACTCCTACATTTGTATATTACATATGTAGATCATATTGTAAGTTTGAAAACGATATTGACTCGATGTTACTATTTTTGGAAATGATATTGACGATATTTACAGAGTATATCAATATCGAGGATAAACTTCAAATTTGATTATATATTGGCTAACAATCTGATTCCTAACTATAATAAGATTTAAAAAGCGTTTTGGTATATTTAGTTTTAAATGGTTATGGTGGTATGGTTGTCTTTCGCCAATTATTGTAAATAACAAAGAATCTAAGGTGCAGATTTTCAATTAAATGATCAAAATTTGAGGAGAAATGTCGATAAATAATGTATTACTAAGTTTTCATTCAAAAGAATGACAAAATAAGATTTAAACTTATAAACATTAATATATTTACGTGCATAGATTATTTTTGATTGACTTTTAATACTTTTAGATTGACACTTTAAGGGGAGGTAACTTAGAAAAAAGAGTTTTCTGAAAGATTCAAGATGAAATTTTACCAGTTCTTATTTTAACCATTTTAATCGGAAAAAATACGGTAACACTATCTTTTCTTTTGATATTCTGACAGCATTTTGTAAAAGCTATCTTTTCGTATTTTATTTTACAAGTATATATTTCAGTTTAGCTTCTACATGTTCTTATCACATAATGATTTTTTTCCCTGTATAATCCATATAAAATTTGTCATTGTGCCACGACCTGTAGCCTTAGTAAATACTCAGTGACCTATCAGTTTTATTCTATTTTTGAACATATCACAATCTATACTACGTTTTGGCAAAATATGAAAAAGTTATATCATTTTAAGTTAATTCTCCAATACCACCTTAAACTAGAGTATTTTTTTTAAAAGGACTTCAAATGAAGTGGAAGGAACCAACTTGTTATTGGTATGCGCATGTTTTATCGACGGTTAAAACGTCGAATTCAATGATTGATACATGTACATAAAGGGTATGCGAACTCTGGCGATTATAATATTTCTGGGCACTTTATATGAGTTTGTCAATCGATATTTTAGATAATCGGACTAAGGTGTTCAGACTTTACACCAAAAGTTTGGAAGTATAGATATATTGGTTGATTTGTTAAGTTAAAATGGATAACACTCACATGAAGTACATCTATATTTGGTTCCTCCTCATCAAAATTGATTAAATTTGTTCTAAGTGGGGCTCTGCATGCAGGACGCCAGCATCTCCAATGTACTTTATCGAGTCTGGTTTTGTTTTTTTGGTACTTAAAGCCATTGTAAATCAAAATGTGTCCTCCTCTTCTTCCGCGAGTTACATATGCCATCCTTCAGTTGGGATAACTTGGAGGAAATGCCACGAGGAGGACGAATTTCGCACGATTTTAATGATTGAAGCTGATTGGATGATCTTGGTGAAGATGCAATGCATCGTACCATTGATTGCTTTTTTTAAGAAGTCACATGTTCTATGCCCAAGAACATTTCTAAGATTTCCATCAATTGGTCGTTGCCATCTAATTTGCATAATCGGAGGATCACTGCATACAATCTATTTCACGAAAATTAAAGGGGCTCTTGATTTTCTAATAGAAATACAACCCTGAAACTTCCAGAGGATTCCGAATTACAAACTACAACATAGTCATGAATATTGTTTGAAACTTTCGCAAAGATGGTGAAGGACCTAATAAAAGCAATCGAGAACACATCAAAATCTTTTATATTTTACTTGTGTTTGTACTGTTTTTTTCAAACCACATCTTTGTCTGATATATCTTACTATCTCACTTAGTCATGACCCTCTTCTACACGGGACTTCTTGCTATCCCTGTTGTACATGTGATTGTTTGCGTGTATCTTGTTGTACATGTGCGTCCGCAACTTTTTAGAATATCGGCTGCCATTTTATTCATTTACGTTTGTTTTTATAATTGCACCCCAAGCATTGAAAAAAATTTAATTCTCAAACATTTTCAAACCGCCCTGCCCCTGTTCCAACTGCTTCATCATGTTTATGATAAAATTGAATTGTTTAATTGGTTCGTGATACAAAATCAGTTCCACTTCATAATACATGTAAATCAAGTGTCATGTCGTATGTGTGATTGACCGTTATGATAATTGCACGTGTACTGTTTCTATATTTCGCGGGTACATGGTACCCGAACAATTCATCAAACACAAGGTATGTGTCTTTGGAGCGTTGCTTATTTTTACGGTTGAAAGTGCTGCGACCAAAGATGGCAACTCAGATCATGCTGATATGTGTTTGGTAAATGGTGGCGGAACTCCAGTCCGTTGATTCAAAAGTGAGGAAATCGAAGATATGATAACAAAAATCGTGTCAATCAACAGAAATAAAAACAAACCATGGACTAGAACAGCTGATAAGGACAATGGAAACCCGCGCCGAAAATTTAATAAAATTGAAATTCCCGGACTCTTCAAACAAGAAACAGAGAATGTGTCCATGGGGGCACATGTGATGCCCCTGATTGCCTACCTCATACAGTTATAAAGGGGCATAACTGAAGAACGATACAATTGACACTACCCAATGTGTACTTGGTCAGAGTTTTGTGCTAATAAGTAATGCTTTTATATTTCATAGAATTTAGTTGAGATAAATTTACTCCAGTTAGAGAACGAAAACGAAAAATGTAGCATTTTTTTTTATTTGATAAGGAGCATAACTCTAGAACGAACACAGAGGCCGAAAACAAATTAAACTTGATATGTGTTGTGTGGTAATTAGCATTGTGTATAGTTTCTTAACATTTGGTGAAGACAAACTAAAGTTGGAGGACTGAAGCCAACCTTTGGACGGACGAACGGACGGACACGAGTAAAACTTTTGAGGAATCAAACTGAAGGGTAACGAGGGTAAAGATTTACAATAGGCATGTGTATAAACCAAAGGCACTGATACAAATATCCTGTAAGAGAAAAATTAAACGAATCTAAACGGACAACCACCAATATTATCGAGGACGGAGTTGCTCTTTTAAAGTATAATTAATCGACACAACTATTACCGATGCATTGACGGAATAATGAGTTGTCGGAGTATTGGGCTGTCGGAGTATTGGGCTGTCGGAATAATGGGCTGTCGGAATAATGGGCTGTCGGAGTATTGGGCTGTCGGAGTAATGGGCTGTCGGAGTAATGGGATGTCGGAATAATGGTTGTCGGACTAATGGGATGTCACCATCCATACATTTTAATAAGAGATGGCCCACTGACTGCCTTAGAGGGGCCCGATCCAGTCATGCTTCAGTGATTTTCTCTATGATCAACCAAATTTTCCCACAAAAAGGGGGGCCCGGACACCTCCTAAATCCGTTAAGTTAGATATCGAAACTTGGGCCAAGTCTGGATTTTTAATAGTTGACTTTACCATGCAGTCAGGAGAATCATTTCACAACTGATTCTTGATATCACTGGAAAAGTCCTTGTCTTGGTACAATCAAGGATTATCTCTCTTTGAGTATAATTATGTCTTCTAAGTGCCAAATTGTTTTTGTAAGGAACCACGTAAGAAACATTCTAAAGGCATTTTCAATGAAAAGGACAATTGTTTTGGGTTATTTTCCTTTTAACTATTTAGAATTGTGTATTCTGTTTTTTTCATCATAATAATTTTTTTTTACTATTGATTCAATATTGAGCATTTGTGAGACAATACCTATATATACCACTATTACCATCTAACACTGGGCTGTCAGCCAACTCCTTATAAATTTACACTGCACCAAATACCAATTCACAGCTATTTCAATCTTAAGAAAGATGGATGACACGGATCACATAGAAAAAACAGTAAAGATGTTCGCTTCAATGAACCGATCGATCCTATTCCTTATTCAAAATTTGCAACACTTGACCTTTTGACACTAGACGACAATCACTTTTCCTTGGGGCATCAGTCATAATTCTTTTGAAGCCCAAATTTAACGGGAACGCCTGTGATTTCCTGTTATTCTTTTATGTAGACAAATAGCGATGTTGTGATGCATAAGCATATCATTCATGGTTGTCTTGTGGAAACATAAGGATAGTGACCTTTTAACGTACAATGCGGAGCAACTGTTTGTGGCCTCACAGAGACTGACAGGAAAAGCAGCAATGCAAGATCTGTTCCTTTGCTTGGTTTATGTAAATAATTTATACACCATTTCCGTTTTTCTTTAACAATCTGTTTTATATTTACATACTGCATATATATTTTAAATGTAAAGCATGTAATTTGTTATACATATAGGAAAACTAACTGGAATAAAATTTGGCATTGATGATGAAACTCAATATTTTTAAAACATTTATTTTACTTCATGCAATTTAAAAATACACATTGGTTGCACACAATTGACATCGATACTTAACATAGTACATGTGGTATACATACTGGAATCAAAATGAACTTATCACAATTTATGGCAAGTAACTAAAAAAATGAAGCATAATGTTCGAACTAAATATTTCTATGCTGATGTCACAGCGAACGTAATTTTGTTCCAAAATAAAGAGAAACAGACTTTATCAGATATGTGTTACAATGCTGAAATCGTATAATTATAATCAAAATAGAGGCTGAATTACATGTAACAAGTTATGAATTAATGCACAGACCGACAAGGACATTGCAATATAATATCATCCGAGAATTAGTATAATTAATTTAAATATGGTCAAGATCCCAAATTTATCAAATTAAGAAATTTATATTTAATTTTATAATATTGGTAAGGAGATGTATTACAGAAAAACATTTAATCAAACATGTACCATTGTACTAAGGAATGACAAAGTTATCAAACCGTAGTTATCAGAAGGTATACAAAGACACACACGTAATATCATAAACAAAGCTAAATTTAAAAAAAAAACATGGATTTTCCTGAATATGCAAAATATATCGCCCTCCTTATTTATAAAGATTAACAAAAATAGAAAGTGCTGCCATACAAGTATGAAAGTCCCTGACAGTACCAGTATAATTCCGAATTACAAAGTTTCTCGTCAAATATCTACACTGCATGAAATGATACGTTTACAAAGTTTATTCATAAATTAAATTTCTAGTTTTGAATTTAAGGTCTGATTTATGAAGAATTATTTTAGTAGTTTATGAAAGTTTAATAATTTTTTTAAATTTCTTATTTTCTTAAGTTTAATTCCGATTTATGGGTTATTAAACTTGTTATTTATTTGAAAAATAATAGCAGTTTAAATTTGTTATTTAAAAGGTTTAAATCTAGTTTATCACCGTTAAATTTTTCGTTTAAACATACGTTTATTTTTTATCAAAACTACTAATATCAGACGATTTAACTGAAATTTAATTTAGATTAAATAACAAGTTTATACTGATCAATTTTTGTTCGGTAAATTTGAAATTTAATGCCAGTTTTGGTATACGTTTATTTTTTATCGAAACTACTAATATCAGACGATTTAATTGAAATTTAATTTAGATTAAATAACAAGTTTATACGGATCAATTTTTGTTCGGTAAATTTGAAATTTAATGCCAGTTTTGGTAACGTGTTTTACATTGTTTTATCGGGGCCATTTATAGCTGACTATGCGGTATGGGCTTTGCTCATTGTTGAAGGCCGAACGGTGACCTATAGTTGTTAATGTCTGTGTCATTTTGGTCTTTTATGGATAGTTGTCTCATTGGCAATCATACCACATCTTCTTTTTTATATTATGTTTCTTGTTTAATTTCAATGATGAAGTAATTCTTCTTCTTAAGGGTCAACAAGGCTTCACTACTGTCATATGAATACATGTTGTACAAAATAAAATGGAGCGAAAACGTTATTAAGAAAACAAGACGACTTTACGATCGGGCTTATTATAATTGTTCAAAGGGAAGAAGAAGAAAAAAGAAACTTTCGTTGAAAAAATATTTACAACTTACGTAAATCAATATTTAAATCTTGAAAATCCCCCAAACCTTTAGAGATTTTCAAGTAAGTAAAGGTCTTCGTCAGATTTCCATGGACGTTCTGGTTATCTTTTATCCCAGTAACAGAAAATACAAAACACAACAAATAACAAGAGCTTGGATAATGGCTAAATTTCATTGATTGATTTTTATCGTCTTTTATAAGGAATAATTCAGTTATGAATAGTTTAAACAACATGTATTTATCGAAGTACATATGTACATATCAACAACACAAATAGAATATATTTTTAGAAACAAGCAGTTTTGATTATCCCCCTTATTATAAACTAAATATATTTTGACATTTTGACATTTTTCTTTCATTTGATATTTATAATAATCATATATATACGAAATTTACTTCTATACAGTGCACTTTGTCAGATATTTTTTAAATATCGTATCACTTTTTTGATAATATTTATGATGGGATGTAACTCTTTTTGTCAACAATCATATCTGTTTCAGAGGAAAATATTTATTTTAAAAATAAGTTATCTCCCATTACATTGGAAAAGCGTAAAGATTTAAGATTATACATTTTAAAATTTGTCTTTCTTTTTAATATATTCAACACAGTTTTACAGATGGGTGGATAATTCTTTAAAAAAAAAAAATAACCAAATGTGCCGCATACTAGTATAAAAGGGCACACTAAAAAAAGTAAAAGCTGTTTTAGCGCAAATTTCACAATATTCACGTCAGTAAACGGGATTTTTTTTCCCAGTCGTCGTATTTTGCTAACGACTCGTTCGCAAATAATGATACCCGTTTGTACAACATAAATCGCTTTTCCGTAAGTGAAAGTTATGCGGACGCATTTCATTTGTGCGCATTTTGTGATTATTAAGTCTCCCAAACAAAGTTTGGAGACTTATTGTTTTTGCTCAGTTCTTATTACTTATCGCCCCTGATTAATGGCGGTTGGTGGAAAAATTCACTGGTAAAATATTCTGAGAATCCTGGGTTTTTTAACAGTTTCCATCATTTAAAATACACCAAATATTTATATCAGAGAGGAAGAAACACTAAGATAACTTCCGATCGATCAATTATATTTACAAACATTTATTTACGCTGATTTACGTGTGTGCACATATAACTATATAAACACGTGTTGACTACAAGCCGGTCATCATGGTAGATTTAGGCAAATTGAAAATTGACCTATCGATGGACAAAACCATTAATGACTATCCTCTTTCATCTCTCCCATCAAAGCAAAACAAGAGGACTGGTAAAGCAAAATTAAGCCTTTTCGAGCAAATTGACCCAAACTTGTATGATGAACATGCTAAAATCATCACATTCTACACAAACCTTGACAGAATCCAACCATGGATAAAAACACTAGATATTTACTATTATGACAATCTTGGAAAGGAACCTGATTATGATATTGAATGGTATGACGAACCCAAAACATGGGAAAACCGAAACAACAGTGGAAATTCTGTGATGATTGAAGTATTAAAAAAGGGGGAACTTCAATTTAATATTACATTTTTTGTCACAACAGGAACAATAAGAGTACAAGGCAGTCATTATTATGAGTTTGTGGATATTCATTTTCCAATTCTGAAAGATATTCTTGATAAAGTTCTTACAAACATATCACAAACCAGTCCTACTAATACATGTATTTCACACGAATGTCATGATGACAATAACAATACACACATTAATGAATTATGCCCTGTTGACAAGGTCACTTGTGTATTACCTGACTCCCAGACTGGGTTAAAATCAGTACTAGTACAAGAAGATCAACCTCAAAAAGATGATTTTCAAAGGCTTGAATTAAATTTAGTTGACACGCTGGCTAAAATAGAACACAGTCACAATGAAAACTTCAGCAAAGTATTAACTGCTGTTAAACAATGCAATGATGATGTTCTAGTCTTGGGAAAAGGTAGAAAAGACGACAATGAGATATCAACATTACAATTAAAATATAAAACCGTACAAACAGAAAAACAGACTTTGGAAGTTAAATTAAAACACGAGCAAAGCAATATTATGTTAATTAAAGCTCAACATGAAGATCAAATGAAATGTCACAATCAAATACTGGAGGAGACTAGAGCAGAAATGAAAAAGGTATTAACTACTTCAAACTCTGAGATCGACTTTCTATCGGTAAGCCTACAAACCAAAAATGAAGAAATTGACAAACTAACTGATACTCTAAAACGACATACTCAACACTTGGAGAAATTACAAGAAGAAAATATCTCTCTCCGCTCCCAAATGATTTCTCGATTTGAAGATTTTCATCTTGTTAATGCAGACACGAAATATACTGACAAATCTAAACTTGACATTGATAACAAACCAACAATTATTTTAATTGGTACATCCAATACCAAACGTATCAATGCAGAGAAGCTATCGCCATCATTTACAACCAATAAGGTTACTGCTTTCAATTTAGAAGAAACTAAACAAGCCATTTTGGAGATATCGGATATAACTCCAAATCTAGTAGTGTTTCATTCCCTGACGAATGATTTGAAAATAAAATCACCACAGCAATGTGTAGAAGAAATACAAGATATTGTCAAGCTTGCACTTCAAAAATGGCAAAATAGTGGTTGCATCATCTCTCTTACTACTCCTCGACTCGACAGTGTAATTTTCAACACAAATGGACAAATCATAAATGCCTTGTTGAAACAAATATATGATGACAATAAAGATGTTCTACTTGTTGATCATGGCAATATGTTGCGAAATGGAAACCCAATTGCAGAGCTACTAAGTGAAGATAAATTTCATCTCTCTGACTCTGGCGTGTCTCAGCTATCGGCAAACTTAAAGCGTGGAATACACACTGCCTTAAACATTCCCATGCCAAATTCAAGAGGTAGATCCAAATCGCGCAACACAAGAGGACGTGGACGTGGACGTGGCAGAGGTCATCATGAATAACTTGCTTTTTAATATTATACATATTACCATTTCATTATTTTGACTTTCTTTAACATGTTTAAAGTCATTTACATATAATTTATATATACATGTACAACTTTATATATTTCTTCTTTTTTTTTTTTTGGGCTGATAAATTCATATTCTCATTTGAATAGATTTTTCAAATGAAACAGCCATTATGTGAAGAAGTCACACTATTACATGGTCATATATATGTAACCTCTGCTAGGTATAAAAGTTCGCCTTTTTTTATTTTATTTCATTCATTTTTATTTTTAGTTTTCACATTTGAATCATACTTTTGATCTTGAATTAACCCAGGATATCAGGTTATTCAACCCAAATCAGTTTAATAGTTATTCAGTTAAAAGAGGATACATAGAAAAGAAATTATCTGTCATTATATCATAGACTATTTGTATTTAGAAAACCATTGTAAAAACTATCCTCTAAATAAATCTACTTATTTCAAATATTTACATTTCTGAATATTTTCCTTGTTGTCTCTTCCTTTTATTTAGAGACAAATTTTTATTATTTTTTTTTTAGATAGAAAATCTATTCTATTATTTATACCAGATTTAATTGTATCAACCAAAATGCCAAAATCAAACCAATCATCTGTAAAATTTGGTTATTGGAATATAGGTGGCTTATTTTCAAAGGGCATGAATAAAGCAGAGGATCCCCTTTTTCTGAAACATATAGAGAATTACGACATTGTTTTTTTAGTCGAAACTCATGTGGGATATAATTCCCAAATACACAATATTGGTAAATTTCATTATCATCCAATATGTAGAAAATTATCAAATAATAACCGTCATTTTGGGGGTATAGCAATTCTACAGAAAAGTCACGTTAAACCTCATGTCAAAATATTGATTAACAGTAATCCAGATTATCAATGGATTAAATTAGAAAAATCCTTTTTTGGATTTAAAAGGGACCTATTTATTTGTGTACTGTACAACCCCCCTGTTACGTCTAAATATACCCAAGAACTCTCTTCTGATGTTTTTGAATGCATAGAAAAAGATATCTTTCAGTATAAAAAAATGGGTGAAATTTTGTTATGTGGAGATTTCAATGCCAGAATAGGCTCTGAAAATGACTTTATAGTAAACGATGATTCAAAATTTACTCCAATTTTTGATACATACCCTACTGACAAAAACATTATGACAAGAAAAAGTCGAGACCAAAAAATTGATCAAAGAGGCAAAGAAGTTTTGGATTTTTGCATTAGTAAACAAATAAGAATTTTAAATGGCAGAGTTCTTGGTGATACATTTGGTAATTTTACTTGCTATACCCCCAATGGTGCAAGTGTGGTTGATTATGTTGCTGTGTCGGAAGAAATTCTTGAAAATGTACTGTATTTTAAAGTATCCAGATTTATTCCCACATTATCTGATTGTCATTGTAAACTTGAGTGGGAATTATCTGCAAAATATTGTGTTCCTGGAGAAAATGATATTCCAATCCAGTTGAAAAATATGACACCTAATTATATCTGGACTGACTGTTCAGCAATAAAATTTCAAGAAACACTTTCTTCAGATACACTACAAAACTACATACTAGAATTCAACAACAGCACAATTCAATTTACTCAGACATCAGTAGATGAAGCATCATCAAAACTTTCAAACATCTTTTTATCAGCAGCAAATCTATCACTTAAACGACCTTTAAAAAAACACACAAACAAACAAAAAAACAAAAAGTGGTTTGACGCAAGTTTACAACAAGCTCGAACTAACTTGCTTAATTATGGAAAAATTTATTCAAAATTTCCATATGATCCAATTATCAAAAATCACTTTTATAAACTGAATCGTGAATACTCCAAACTAAGGAAATATAAATACAAACAATACAAACAATCATTGATTAGTCAGCTGGACTCCTTGCACGAAGAGAATCCAAAACTGTATTGGAACTTAATTAATGAACTACAGGAAAAAAATGAAACTAAAAAAAAATGTGGAGTACAACCATCAACTTTGATATCACATTTCCAAAAGTTGTCACAACTGAAAGGTGAATTTCAAAGTAGATATACAGAGCTATGTGAAAAACTGAAACAGTTAGAAAACTCAAAATGTTTCAACGAGTTGGACTCCGTTATCACTGAGTCTGAAATATCCAAAGCCATTTCACACTTAAAATGCAATAAATCATCAGGCTTGGATAACATTAGTAATAATATGATAAAGAATGGACAGACTTTCCTTTTAAAAAGTTTTCAACAGATGTTTAATACTTGTCTGTCTTCAGGTATATACCCAACATCTTGGGCTGAAGGTTATATTACACCAATTTTTAAAAGCAACGATACAAGTGACCCTAACAATTATAGAGGAATAACAATAACAAGTGCAATTGGAAAGCTTTTTAATAGAATATTAAGTCTAAGACTGGACAAATTTCTTCAGGAACATAATATTATACATGATAGTCAAATTGGATTCACAAGGAAAGCCAGAACTGCAGATCATATGTTTATTTTAAACTGTCTTATTAACAAATACTGTAATTCAAAAGAAGGTAGACTGTTTGCCTGTTTTGTTGATTTTCAGAAGGCTTTTGACACTGTTATACATACAGGGATCAAGATTAAACTACTAGATATTGGGGCTGGGTCTTATTTTTATAACATTATTAAAAGTATGTATGAAATTAGCAAATCATGTGTCAAAATTCAAAATCAAGTAAGTGATTTTTTCCCATTAGATATTGGAGTCAAACAAGGTGACAACCTCAGTCCGAATTTATTCAAGATATTCATAAATGATTTGCCCAGATATTTGTCAGATACTAGAGACCCAGTTAATGTCAATGACAAAGATCTACATTGTTTAATGTATGCTGATGATATTGTTTTATTATCTACATCAGCTGAAGGACTACGAGAAAAGCTGGGAATGCTTGAAAAATTTTGCAAAGATTGGTGTCTCAATGTGAATACTAATAAGACAAAGGTGCTGATTTTCAACAAGGCAGGCAGACATGTAAAACAGATATTCACATTTCAGAATATAAATCTGGAATGTGTTTCAAAATACAAATACCTAGGTTTATATTTAAGCTCATCTGGTTCATTCAGTTATGCTCAAAATGAACTATACAAAAAATCCCTGAAAGCTCATTTCAAATTAAGGAAAGATCTTTTATCACTTAATCCTGATGTAAAAACAAGTATTCATGTTTTTGACCACACTGTAAAACCTATTTTATTATATGGTAGCGAAATATGGGGGATGTTTAATTCTCTTTCCTCTAAATGTAAGAAGGAAGATATATCTTTTGAAAAATTATATTCAGGTTTACCCTGTGAGAAACTTCATATAAAATTTTGTAAATTTATACTTGGGGTACACAAGAAAACAACAAATGCTGCAGTGTTATCTGAACTTGGAAGATTTCCAATATATTTTAATATTATAAAAGGAATGTTATTGTACTGGTATAGATTAGAGAATTTAGGTAATAATTTTCCTCTATTAAAAGAGGCATATACACAATCAAAGACACTACATCACATGAATATAACATCATGGTATGGTTCAATAAATGTTGTTTTTAAAATACTTGGTATTGACTATACAAATGCCATAAATGCTCCATTTTGTGAATCCTTATACAAATTTAAGAAATATATACAAACCAAGCTATCAATATTGTTTATTAGCTGTTGGAAAAAACAAATAGATAAATTTTCAGACAGTAAACTGAAAACCTACCTTTTATATAAAACAAATTTTGGTTTTGAAAAATATCTAACATTGATCAAGAATTTTGAACTTAGAAGAAGTTTTACTAAATTACGTGTATCTTCTCATAGATTACAAATAGAATTAGGTAGATATCAGGGTATTCCCCGAATTAACAGAATATGTAATAAATGTTCTTCCAATACTGTCGAAGATGAGGCTCATTTTCTATTTGATTGTAACAAATTTGAGGATGATAGAAATTGTATGTTAGCTAGTATTGCACAATATAATTCTTATTTTAATCATATGAACAGTCAAAGCAAAATTATCTGGTTATTTAGTGTAGAAAATGTTGAGTTACTTAAAATAATATGTAATTTTATATACAAACATCTTCCTTAGTGAAGATTAGTTAAAGGAAATCTATGTGTGTATATACATTTGATTGGACATAGAAAATTATATTCATCTGAATATCACAAACATACTAGCCGGTTAAAAAAAAAAATAATAATTGTTAAGATATATTATTTATTCAAATGTTCTCTTATATCCTTGAGGCATCGTCCCCTGGTATCAACTGCATTCAAGTTACCTATGATGCTTCCTTGTTTGCTTTTGATACAGGTAGGAAAGAGACATTTACACACATTTTACATGCCTATGGCCCATAAGGTATCGCCCCCTGGTGTCAGCTGCCTTTAGGAAACCATAATGCTTTCCTATTTGCTGCTGACACAGGATGAGTCATGGACATGTTTAATTTCTACTTTCTTTTTGGCTAATTATTATATATTTAATTGATCCAACTTTTTGTGTACTATACATATGTGGATATCTATTTTTCTTTTTTTCTTTTTGGGCTACTTGTTTGTTATCTATATCAACCACACTTGCAATAAAATGCATTAGTATTAAAAAAACCAACATACTATAGATTCTTTATCTACGTATTCTTTAAGAACTTAAATAGTTCTCGTTTAACTTTTTTTTTTTTTTTTATCTCATTGTTTGTATTGTATTATGAAAAATTATTGATGTTGTAATGTTTATGCCCTTTGGGGCCCATAATTGGAAAATAAAATATCTTATCTTATCTTATCTTATCTTATCTTATTATTTTTATTATTCTTCTTCTTCCTCTTTTTCTTCTCCTTCTTCCTCTTCTTCCGCCACTTTAAAAACGAACTTGTCCGCAGCGTTTCTCCAAATTGCTTGTCAGATTAACTTAGGGTTTCAAAGAATGTTAGACTTATATGTCTAGATGAGCAATTTATTGTTCGTTTGTGCATTGGGGTCTATTTAGGGGTATTGGGGGGGGGGGGGCAGAAAGAAGGGATGGGCATAGGATTCTATTTTCTAAAATTTTCAAAAGAATATAACTTGAAAACTATAAGTGATAGACACATGCAGTCTTCAAAAATGTTCAAAAATGTTCAAAGGACAATAAAACAAATTGCATAAAACATAGCGCAAGTCCCTTCAATTTGAGAATATGCTATTATCTTGTAAACGACCCAGATACCCACCCCTAAACCATATATATTCTTGAATGGGACAATAAAACAAATCAAATGAAACTTATAATAGGAAGTCCCGGGGGTCAACCCACCCCATTCAATTTGAGAATGTGCTATTATCTTGTAAACGGTCCAGATCCCCACCCCTAAACCATATATATTCTTGAATGGGACAATGAAACAAATGAAATAAAACTAATGGGAATGTCACGGGGGGTCACCCCCACCCCATTCAATTTGAGAACGTGCTATTAACTAGTAAACGGCCCAGATCACCATCCCTTAACCATCTATATTATTGTATAATAAAAAAAATCAAATGTAAGAAAAGGGAAGTCCATGGGGTCACCCCCACCCCTTTCAATTTGAGAATATGCTATTATTTTGTAAACCATTCAGATCCCCACCCCTAAACCATATATATTCTTAAATGGGACAATAAAACAAATGAAATAAAACTAATGGGAATGTCATGGGGGGTCACCCCCACCCCTTTCAATTTGAGAACGTGCTATTAACTAGTAAACGGCCCAGATCACCATCCCTTAACCATCTATATTATTGTAGGGGACAATAAAACAAATGCAATGAAATAAAAGAGAAGTCCCTAGGGAGTCACCCCACCCCCTCTTGTTTGAGAACTTGTAAACGGTCCAGATCCCCGACCCTAAACCATATACATTCTTGAATTTGAGGATAAAACAAATCAAATGAAATTAAAGGGAAGTACCTGGGGTCATCCCCACCCTGTTCAATTTGAGAATGTGCTATTATCTTGTAAACAGTCCAGATCCCCATCCCTTAACCATCTATATTATTGTAGGGGTCAATAAAACAAATGAAATGAAATAAAAGGGAAGTCCCTAGAGAGTCACCCCACCCCCATCTTGATAGAAAACTTGTAAACGGTCAAGATCCCCACCCCTAAACCATATATATTCTTGAATGGAAGAATAAAGCACATCAAATGAAATATAGGGAGAGTCCATGGGGTCAACCCCACCCCACAACTTTTAAATGATTGAGATCCCCACCCCTAAATATATTCTTGTATGGGACGATAAAACAAATCTAATGAAATGTAGGTAAAGTCCCTGGTGTTCACCACCACCCCCTCCTGTTTGAATACTTGTAAATGGATGGTACCATAGGAATGGCGAGTTATGGGAGCTTTGTTTGGGAGACTTCGTAACAGCATCCTGTTACAATTACTTCTTGTTTTTTTTACGTTTGCGTAATTACATTGGCGCACATTAGTTTTTCAGAAACACTATGACAAGTAAATTAAGATAATTCATTTTTAAAATGACTGTACATATGTAGTTATATTGAACTGAACATGTTCAAAAGTTGAATTTTATATTTTTCACAATTCTGTATTTTATTTGTTTCTGAAAGAAATCGAAATGATTTAAAAGCAGACCGCAATGAGGACCCCAAATTGGATGTATTTCAAATAGATATAGGAAGATGTTTTTCTACTACGGAGATCTATGAACATGCACTGATACGCCTAGACTGGGAAAAGGATATCAAGGTTGGGGTAACCCACCCTTTTTATTCTGTTTTATTAAGTAAACAGCTTTTTTTCTTTTTGTTTCTATCGTAAACACAATCTAACGTTTGGGGCAGGTTACACGTGCTTACCTTTTTCTCTTATGTCCTCTGAGTCATTCAAAAAAAAAAGTGCAAAATGACGACCTGATTTTAAAAAAAAGAAGGGGAACAATAAATGCAGGACCTTCTTTTGGAATCATACAGTGGATATAACTTCTGATCTCTCGTTAGAATTGTCAGAATAATCTGTCATAGAGCTGTTGTAAAATCTCCTAGAACAGTTCTACCTAGAACTGTTCTAGAACTGTTCTACCTCAAAAACTGTTCTTAGTAGAACTGTCAGAACCAGTTTTAGATAGAACTGTATTAAACTGTTATAGGTAGAACTGTTAGATCTGTAAATTTACTCTCGCATTTTTTGTTTGTTCTGCCCTATATATATATATATATAACAAGAACAGAACAATTGCGAAAGCAAATTTACAGATCTTACATTATTGGGTTGATGTTTAGACGAGTTGTATATACAGAATGTACACAGTCATGTATCACCATCACTGCTGGTGATCCGATAGATACATCTGTTGTAAAATTGTCACTGGTTCAGACGTACTTGTAAATATAATTATCCCCGGCTTAGTATATATCTAGGATTTTGATTGGTTAACGCACGTCGTTACAAAACCCATAGCCCCTGGGTGTTGCTAACCCATATCCCCGGACGTTGCTAACCATTATCCCGGGAAACTTCACGCAAGTTTTCCTTAGTTCCATGATTGCTCCTTGTGAAATATTAAATTCTGTAGATTATCCATGATGTTTGTAATTAAATATTTAATTCATTGACGATTTTGTCCTATTATGCCGATCATTTACATTCATTTCATCAAATGCATCACTTGACTGCCACATTTTCAAGGAATGGGACTACTGACCTAGCTATGCAAATTACCCACGTTGACGTCACACCATCTATGGCGTAACGCTCACAACATTGAGCGCCAAATTTGACCCAATCCAGTTTCTCTGTCTCCGTATTAAAAAACGTCTTATATTTGACTACCTGTAGGGTTCTACCAAAGGTAGTACCCTACACCCCGTAAAAAATATGTCAAATTTCCAAATTTCAATAAAACTTTTTTTGATAATGAAAAAAACGTTGTTTTCGCGTTACACTTTGTACCCGAATTTCCATAAAACACGCCCGATTCGGACTAAGACCGGGGATAAATTCGTTATCTACGTACATATCCGTAGATATGGATATTTTAACACCCTTCAGTACCCTGTACACCCTTCGGCTACGCCTCATGGTGTACTGGGGTACTTCAGGGTGTTAAAATATCCATATCTACGGATATGAACGTAGATAACTTATATTATTTCTGTGACTGTATCTTACATTAATTTGTAGGATCCTTCACTATATATATAGATAATTTAGCTGATCTGTAAAAATAACATCTTCATGCCTTTTATAGCATGTACTGTAGTACGATGCTAGATTAAAACTGGCGAGGAAAGGTAACACCCGGCCAGCGAAAGCTTCATTTTTATGAAGCCCATGTGTTCGTGTGATCTAGCGCGCCGGTTACAGTGCAGGCGATTTGGTGCCACGATATTTCAGTAGCATGGGTTCGCCGGGATTCGAACCCATGCTACTGACATATCGTGGCACCAAATCGCCTGCACTGTAGCCGTCCCGCTTGACCACAAGACCACCTGGGCTTTACAATAATAAAGCTTTCAGCGGCCGTGTGTTACCTTTCCTCGTCAGTTTTAATCGAATCCCGGCGAGGGAAGAACAAAAAATTTGCAAAAGCAAAGTTATAGATCTAACATTGTTAGGTTGATGTTTAGACGAGTTGTATTTATTTATATATTTATATATACCACTCGACCACCTTGGCTTCACAATATGTATATATTATTATTAATAAGACTTATTTACATTTAAGATAAAGAGTTCTTAATACTGTTCTATGTGTAGAACTGACTAAATCAAATCTAGCCAATTTAGAATCGATTCTATGTGAAAGTTTGATATCAGAAGTTGATATGGAAAAAGAAATATATTAAAATATTTATAATTAAACTTTAATTTATTCTATGTCAACTGCAAAGGGATTATGTTGTATTGCAATTTTAATTGTTTTGCGCAGTAGCAAATATTACACACTTTTAAAAAGAGAATGACATAGGTTCAGATATTGTCAAGCATTAATGGGCAGGCTGGAAAAGAAGAAATTGATAAATACATTGTACTGTTATGGGACAGAAAGGGGGATAGTCATTTGGGGTGTAATTAATATTTTTCGTTTATCTTTTGATAAAATTGATTTTGACAAGGGCGTGTGCGAGGTTGAAATTACACCAAAAGCTACACCATGTTATTTATCAAATGACATATTTACCTCAGTTTTTGTAGAAATGGAATTTGGCAATATATATGCCTTTATTGACTTGCATAGGAAGACATATGTAAGATATCTTTAGAAATGCCAAAAAAAAAAGGTGCAAGTAGTTATTACAACAAAAAGGAATGCTTATCAAAACAATCATACTAATTAACCAGATAGGTAAATACAGGTAGCTGAAACAAGTTCATGTTTTTCAAGTTTTTGAAAATCATGTGTTGCTGTTACTGCATTTGTACTTAAATAAATATGGATTTGTTATCTTAAAATGAAACAAAGTCATGTGCATATTGTCATAAAATTCAGTTTGCTCAAATTCTCTTTGGACTTCAAAGTTTATTTTTCAACATTTATATCTCGATTTATATAGTTGTGTGTGCTGTAATATTCTCCCATATTACTTGATGGAATTTCTTGAAATTTTGTATCGCATGTTAGTTAATTTACTATGTTTTATTTTCTTCAGTTTTTTCAGATATTTTTCTTGTTTCTAATATTTCTCCCTTTTTGTCGAGCCTGCAACTTTTGTCGCAAAAGCGATACATAGCCATCCTACATTCCGTCGTAGTTGGTTGCGGCCTCCACAAATATTCATTCTGTGGTAAAAGGTTTAAAAATGATAATAACCTTCTCAAACTGTCATTGATTTCTGCCAAACTTGGATAGAACCTTGTTTATTATCAAAAGCTAGTATCTAGTTCCGTATAGAACCTTTTAGAATTTTCTATAGTAGGGTTTCATAGAATAACATTGTGAAGGTGATTCGTTATGGTCACAAATCATCAGAATTCTTGTTACCCTATTTTATGGATTTTCTTTAAACCTTGTAACGTTTCCAGCTTGGAAATTATCAAATTTACTTATAGATTAATTGATTCGGATGATTTTTAAAGTTAAACAAATTGTTCAATTGAAATCTTCGTATAGTTTATATTAACTTATAAAATATTCAAAATGAAATGAAATTGAATAAACCGTTCAAACACTTGCAAAAAATGTTACAGTAGATTGTCTTTCAAATACAGGTTTCTTGTCAGCAAGTCTTCATTTTGCACCTATTCCAGATTTTCTTGTTTAGGGTCAAGGGTGTCTATCAAAATTATAATCAGGAGAAATTGAATGCAACTTTGGACCTAAAACCTTTGCTAAAGACATCAAGGGAGAACTTTTTTCCCAAGAAAACAAAATATTCAAGAAGATGAATTACCGTAAGCCAAAAAGAAATTGTCACGCAGAAAAGTCCCAAGGACTCCGCAGTTTAAGTAAAATAAATGGTAGCTAAAATGTCAAAACTACTTTACTCCAAAGTATGTTTAAGTTCAATCAATATCTAAAATTTAAAATAAATAAAAAAATGAATCCATAGATCAAGGACAATATTTTTGTTTAGCCCTCCCCCTTTTTCCAAGATCTGTTAGTTTTTGTTTTCTATTAATTACAGCTACGTATTACACTTGGAATTGAAAGTTTGTTTGATCATTTTAAACAAACTAGACAGGCAGGGCAATGCATACCTCGTGCCTACTTAAGAGTTAATTTTTACGCACGAAAATATATATATATATCAGATCCTTTGTCGATGCTGGAATAATTGTTTATGGTACATCTTTGTTTTTTCCTGAATTCACTGCAACAATAGTTTAAAAAAATAGGAAGTCATTAAGTTAATGAGAAATTTATCTAGATATTTTTTTCCATACATTTTATTAAATTAAATTAGATTAAGAAATACAAGGAATAGAAAATAAATATTCGTTTTTTCATTATCAATCTTGTATTTTTTTCTTATTATAAATGTTATCTGGACTATTAAACTATTTGTATAAGACCCTGTTTACACTGGCAACGAAACTGAATCGATCTTTATTTGAATCGATCTTAAAAAGACAAGGGCCGCGTTCGATAAGATCGATCTTATTTGTCAGTGTAAACGGGGTCTAATAGTCCCAGATTTTTTTTTCAAAATCATCATATTTTTTTACCAGAGAGAGCAGAAAATACAATGAAACCTGTGGAAGGACAGGGACATACCAATTATACAAAACAATTTCTGATAAAAACAGTTTAACATTGAGGTTTACTTAGTCAACATACATCTGGTTACAATTAGTGAACCATAGAGAAAGTGTGACCACAAAGTTTATATATGTAACAGATTACTGATAACATGCTGAGATAAAACTGTAAATTATGTGTAAAATCAGGGCTTATGACTTAGAGTGAAATATAAAGTTCAATGAAAATCTTTATTCTCCCTGCAACATTGTTTTCTCTCACCAATTTCAAACAAACCTACTAGTAAATAGTTTTCAAATAAGATATTATCTTAAATATTCTTTTTAAAATATAGACAGTGTTAGTAGAAAACAAAGATTTTTAAACTGGTCTTTTATTCCTGACTTTTATTTTCTGATTTGCCATGCATGCAGTGGAGGATCACTGACTGCCGAAGAGGGGTACGCTGCAATCATGCCTCGGCAATTCCCTGTTTGACCAACCATTTTTGTTTTACCAAAAATTGGGGGGGGGGCTGCCAACTTAAAAAAAACCCTCTAAATCCGCCTCTGGGCCATGCATGTGTCTATTTTCTTAAGCACGAAGTATAAAACAACGTGATTCTGTCACATGTAAAATTAAAGTCTGTGTTCAGGGTAAAATCAAATTTTCAGGGACCTGATTTTTTGCTTTCTGTCTTATCATGTTTTATCATAACATACCGAAGGTGATCTTCGTTTGAATTGTCTAACAATTTATTACATTTTATGGCTTTTGCTCATTGTTGAAGGCCGTCTATCAACTTGTTTGTTTAATTTACCGTCGTTTGGTCTTTGGCAGATACTTGTGGTATTTGAAAATAAACAATATATTTCTTATTTCTATATTTTAGCCATCCTTCAATTATGAAATATTATGGGTGCTCGATGAAATACGAAAAGTATCAAAAACACGACATGAACATTATAAAGATTGCAAAAAAGTTAGTATTCAATTTGGGCCTACCCATATATCATATATGAACCGCGCTGAAGTACGTCCATTATTCATAGTTTACTATTCACTATTCAATATCAAAAAAATGAATGATGATTAATGAAATGGTTTATGTTTCATTATTCAAATTGAAGCGGGGAATAGTGAAATAAATATAAAAAAAAATTGACTGTGACACTATAGCTATATTTTGATTCACAATGACCATAAGAGGGTTTACGGAGGACCTAAATGCAACAACATGCGTAAAAATGAGGAAACAAAAGAAGATGTGGTATGATTGCCAATGAGAAAGATATCCACAAAAGACCAAAATGACACAGACATTAACAACTGTAGGTCACCGTACGGCCTTCAACAATGAGCAAAGCCCATACCGCATAGTCAGCTATTTAAGGCCCCGATAAGACATTGTAAAACAATTCAAACGAGAAAACTAACGGCCTTATTTATGTAAAATACTGAACGAAAAACAAATATGTAACACATAAACAAACGACAACCACTAAATTACAGGCTCCTGACTTGGGACAGACACATACATGTACATAAATAATGTGACGGGGTTAAACATGTTAGCCTATTTTGAATAATGAAATGGATATTTTGAATTATGGAATGGACTGCTATGACCCTTCAGCCCCTAATTACAGATATATATTATACCTCAATCGAAAGCTTATTAAAAGAGGAACAAAAGGTATATAGTCAATATGTTCTGCAACGGATATTACAGGAGTAACCAAGGACTTAAATATCGAATTACGCGTGAACATTGAAAAATAGCCAATTTTAAATAATGAAATGAATATTTTGAATAATGGAATGGACTGGCAGGACCCTTCAGCCCCTAATAACAGATATATATTATACCTCGATCGAAAGAGTGTTTCTCGTTTCTCGTTTTTTGTTTTATATATAGATCAGACCTGGACCGTTGGTTTTTCCCGTTTGAATGGTTTTACACCAGTAATTTTTTATCGACCTTTATATCTTGTTGTTGGGTGTGAGCATAGGCCCCGTGTTGAAGACCGTACCTTGACCTATAATGGTTTACTTTTATAAATTGTGACTTGGATGCAGAGTTGTCTCATTGGCACTCATACCACATCTTCCTATCTATGTGGATATCTTTCATAGAGTCTTGTAGCGATCATTTGTACTCGTGCATGTGCATGGTTAAGTATAGGAATCAAAAGGCGATCGAGTTTGGTAGAGTCGAATATAGGTCAGGTTTGGATTTATTAATGGTGGCAGTAGTCAGCCAGTGATCAAGAAGTATTGTTCAAATAAATCTAGAAAACAGATAAAACGCAGATTAATGGCATTGAGCTCCAAGCGTCGTATATATTTATTTATCAAGTAAAAGTCAAGCTTATCAAGTACTGACCATTAAAATATGTAGGAAAGAAAGTCACTAGACAAAAAGTCACGGACAAAAAGTCACTTGACAAAATAGTCACAATTTAGTTCTGAGATTAGTTTTCTTTGAAAAAGAAAACACTTAATAAAAAAAACTAAATAGGGAATGTGTGCATGGGCCATATGCAGATAATCCCCCCGCTTGCATAAGACGTTATAAAGGCTCATAAATCAAGAACATTAAAAGTGTGTTCCTGATGTGAGTTTTGTGGCAGTAAGCATTTTTAAACTTCATAACATTTGGTTGAGGCAAATTTGAGTTAGAGACAGGAAACGAAATATTCAGCAATTTTGCATATTTGTAAAAGGCATAACTCTGGAACGGTGAAAATTAATGAGACCAAAATCAAACTTGATATGTGTTATGTGGTGATAAGCATTGTGTGTGAGATTGTTACATTTGGTTAAGGCAAACTAAAGTTAAAGAACGGATACATTTTTTTGAACGTACGGACGTATTTATAAAAAAGAGGATGTGGTATGATTGCCAATGAGACAACTGTCCACAAGAGACCAAAATGACACAGACATTAACAACTTTAGGTCATCATGCGACCTTCAACAATGAGCAAAGCCCATACCGCCTAGTCAGCTATAAAAAGCCCCGATAAGATTAGTACATTTTTACGTATACGTACGAACAGACAAGGTTAAAAATTAATGCCTCCTCGGCAACGGCGTGACTGATTGTAAGTGTGACTGTTAGTTTGTCCTATCAAATTTTCACTTTCTGTCTTGTGACTTTTGTCCTGTGACTTTCTGTCCGTTTACCTCAAATATTTGTATGATGACCTTTCTTGATCTCTCTATATATATACTAACATTTCCCGACGAATATATAGTGCATGGATTCTACTTCTTGATCCCTATTCGAATTTTATTGACTTTCAAAGGTTATCGCATAGAAATTGGAATCAGTGTCAAGCAAGATAGACACCCGAAAATTTTCGTTGAACGAGTCAAATCAATCTTCTGGTGGCTTCATCGATCAGTGTTGATTGAGTCTGATCGACAATGTGAACCTACTTTGTTAACTTGATACTTAAACATTTATCTTCTCTTTTCTTACTCGATGTTTGACTTTAATATTGATAAGAACTCGATTATGGGAATTCTTTAATATGAAACATGCCTGGACTATAATATATACATTTTTAGATTTTTTTTGGCAGTCAAGTTGGTAATTTTTAAATAAAATTTAAGCCCAAATTAGCGGCCCAAAAAACCCAAATAAGTAGTTTAATTAGCTGATAATCTTTTTGCAAACCATAATACCCAAACGGGTTAAAATGCAAACATGATTTTCACAATTATGCATATACATGTAACCAAGACGATGTGGTATGCTACGGATCGATAACGAAGCCGTACAGTAACATACATGTATATAGATACATGTTCTGCGTGCTGTCATTTGAAAGACAATTTCTCTTTATTTTCAAGGAATCCCCATTGCGAGTAAGGTTTTATTGAAATATTATTGCATGATGTTTATAAATATCAAAATAAATAGGCATTTCAAAAAAGTTATTCCCAAAAGGCCGTTTAATCTTGAATTTAATTTGTTCATTTATTTGGAGGTAGATGTCAGCCATTAAGACTCCATATACCTGCAGTGGCGATCCAGAACTTTTCATTAGGGGTTTGGGGCAATGACTGACCTAAAGGGGGGGCCGCTCTAGTCATGCTTCAGTGATTTCCTATATAATCAACCCTTTTCTTCAGGAAATGGGGGGGGAGGGGGCGACCCCGTCGCCCCCCCCCCTAACCCCACCCACCCGGATCTGCTTATAACCTGTCCCTTTTCTAATGTATATTTTTGTTTAAACATGATATATATGTCCATGTATATTTCCAGATATTTATATACCAAAATGGAGACCTACACCTATATAATGATCTGATTTGCGCTACATTGCCATTCCCTCTTAAAACATTTTTAAAACAAAGCTTATCGACACTTGCAAATTCCTACAGCCTATTTTTGATGTCAAATGGGTGCAAATTTACAAATAATGCCGGAAACATCTGACACATTTACAAAATTTTAATGTGGTTTTAACCGCAACACGATAAATACTACTAGCATCAGACACTTAATTAGAAATAACCCTGACCGTTTTAAATTTCCCACCCTTTTCATATATTAATGAAGCTTGAAAGACCTATTCAAGCTATCCCTATAGCCTTCCCCTGGGAATTAATGCATTAAGTTCCATGATAAGAAAAATATATAGTATGAGAATAGGGAATTTAACTAACGGATCCAGAAATGTTATACGTGGGGGGCACACTGACTGCCTAAGATAGGGGGGGGGTGGTCCGATCTGGTCATGCTTCAGTGATTCCCTATATAATCAAACAAACTTCCCCCAGAAACCCGGGGGGCTCCCTGGTCCCCTCTAAATCCGCCTCTGAATTTGACACATCCTCTTTTATAATTTTGACGACTCCTCTCCCAAAAACAACAGTTAAAGATGCTTTTCGAGCATCTGTACAATATTGTAGCAGGCTATTCTTCCGACTAAACTTTTGTCTTCCAAAGGTTATCATTCAGTTTTGGAATGTTGACCTTGCTATTGAAATTTTATAATTTAAAAACACAAGTTGTGCACATTGACAACGCTCCAGTCTGAACACTCTTAAATTATCCAGTAAAACTGACAAGGAAACTTATCAGTAACTGCATAACTTCAAATTAACATGTCATTTATATCAACCCCATGCAACTAGGTACACAGCTGCGTTCAATGAAACATGATCACAGATAGAAATAGATGTAAATTCTGATTCAGATCCTTTCTTTTCGATACAACATATAAAAAAAGGAAAAAAAAGGGGGGGGGTGTTCAGAAGAAGAATGATCTTTAATTTTAAATAAAACTGATGTATTGAAATTATTTAAAAGGTGAATGTGTAATATAAGCTTATAATATATTTTAGACGGTTCAATAGAAAAGTATATTGATGCATTTTAAAAAGAGATCATTACTCTATATACCTTTAACTTAAGGGGAAAAAAATACATCACCAAAGATTAACCAAAATATTTTAACTGACAATACTACTGTGATAAAAAGTTACTAAACATCTTTACACATTAAAGACATGAATTTAGGAACACGAACTGAAAAATATATATTTATATAACTTCAGTGAAAATTGAAAAACAGTTAGTGAAATATGAATTGTACAACTCAACATGTATTGATTAGTAAATGCAAAATTATGTCCGTAACGCGTTCATCTCTATGTATACAACTAAACTGACATTTTCAGTTGGAATGATTTCGGAGAAGTAAAG
Source organism: Mytilus galloprovincialis (assembly GCF_965363235.1). NCBI lineage: Eukaryota > Metazoa > Mollusca > Bivalvia > Mytilida > Mytilidae > Mytilus > Mytilus galloprovincialis. Next base: position 27,823,724 of record NC_134847.1, on the reverse strand, counting down.
GGTTTTTGTTTCTTTGATTAATAACTATCTAGGTTTTACAAAGTATTCAAAAAGTCTTGTTTTGGCCTCTATTATTATAACAATTTTAAGCAATATATCCTTAACCCCTAAATCGACCCAACCTTTCTTTTGTGGAATGAAACCTCAGTGGCGGATCCATGCATAATTTTTCATAAGGAGGGGCCCGTCGACTGACCTAAAAGGGGGCGCTCCAGTCATGATTCAGTGATTCCCTATACAATCAACCATTTTGTTCCCACAAAAATGGGGAGTGGGCCTCTGGGTCTTATGAATCTTGTGCTTTAAATTATAGATATTATTACTAGTATACTGATATTCCGAAAATCATTAAAAATACCCATTTGTATTCTTCACCAACGCTAGCAGAGGGGCATTATGTTTTCTGCTTTGTGCGTCCGTTCGTCTGTTCGTCGTCCGTCTGTCCCGCTTTAGGTTAAAGTTTTTGGTCAAGGTAGTTTTTTTATGAAGTTGAAGTCCAATCAACTCGAAACTAAGTACACATTTTCCCTATACTATGATATTTCTAATTTTAATGCCAAATTAGAGTTTTGGCCCCAATTTCACTATCTACTGAAAATAGATAATGATAGTGCGAGTTGGACATCCGTGTATTGTGTTTACATTCTTGTTTGCACTTTACTCCTGAACGGTTTGAGCTATAACCAACAAAATAAAACCCAACCCTTCCTCCGTTGTGCAAATATTTGTAGTATAATTGTATAGATATCAATACACTTTTACACAAGTTATTGTCCGGAAACCAGAAAAACGTTGTTTTGCTTATTATGGCCAGTTTTTGGTCCCTAATTCTTTTAAACCATGATATGGGACCATAACATTCAAATTCTAATTTAACGCTATCATTGATTACTCATCATTTGCACAGGTCTGATCTGCATTTCTTTTGCGCTGATTTTTTTTTATTTCTTTTTTGCCGAATTTGTGTTTCATTTGCGTTGTTTGTGTACATGTTACTTACAGGGTCGTTTTGATCATTATAAATCTCTTCCGTTAGCCAGTACATAAGTCATAAATTGTCAATCATAACATGTATATAACTGTTGTAACATACTCAAGAGGAGGTGAAAGTAGGCTTCCGAGCAGGATTATAAAAAAGAATTTAGATGTGGTATGGTTGCCAATGAAACAACTCCCCACAAAAGACAAAAATGACACAGAAATTAACAACTATGGGTCACCATTTGGCCTTCGACAATGAGCAAAGTCGATACCTCATAATCAGCTTAAAAAAGGTCCCTATCTGACGATGTAAAAAAATTCAAACGAGAAAACGAACGGCTTAATTTTTGTACAATAAATGAACGAAAAACAAATATGAAACACATATACAAACGACAACCATTGAATAACAAGCTCCTGACTTGGGACAGGCACATTTCATAATGTTTCGGGGTTAAACATGTTAGCGGGATCCCAACCATCGCCCTAACGTGGGACAATGCCAATGGTATAACTGTTTAAAAACATACCAGTAAAATTAAGATAAAAGCACTCTGTTTACATCCATGAAAAACTGCACCGTTATTCTTAGTTTTCAACGTGTGCAGCCGACCAGCAATGAGATGGCTAACTTGAAGTTCAGCATATACAAGTACAACATCTTAGAATGCATGGATGACGGCTTCGAGCGTCAGACATAATGTCAAACGTGAAGCAATCCTCGATTTCATGGGGGAAGGAATGGTCACCGCAAAACTGCGATAGCCATTTACCAATTTCACTTGAGTTTTCTCTCTACTAGCCCAACAGACTGGACCCCCCCCCCCCCCCCCCCACACACACACTAGTTATTTCTGCGCCAGATGAAAACGACAGCAGCCTATTTGCAAGGAACAACAATTATTATGACAATTTATAACATGTGTATATAAATAGCGAACAGTAGAGGTTTGTAATAATAATGATGATAATAGTAATAATAATCGGTGCAAAAGAGAGATCGAATATTTTAAAAAATGTTGAAATTCAATACTGGTCCGAGTCATTTGTGACGATTCATCTCTGATATAAGTTTGATTCACAATTGACAAGAATTTTACATGAGAGGTGGCTGGACAGAAACACGGACACGTTCGGACGCCCATGAAAAAGTTTTATGTCTACCGCAACGCATGTCGCGTAGGGTGGTACATTTAAGAAATATAAAGAAGAACAGTGCTGACTGCCAGGTTGTCAAAATATATATTAGAGCGATATTTTTGACACGATTATTAATAAGAACTTTTTTTTTACATGTACATGTATGTACTAATTTCCGAAGTTCACAAAAATGAATTCCGATCATCATCCCGTTCACAAAAAATTATAAGTTATATCATACCGCCTATATATGATTATCACACAGTCATGTCCCATGGCGAACAAGGCGGGTGCAAATAGCAGAAAGAAGTGTTTTGTTTTTTTTTTATTAATTAACTAGTGTGTGTTTACGCCATGTATCTAAAATTTGGGCGAATGAAAAAAAATAATGTATTGGCGAAAATGAAAAGATGTTCATCGAATGTTTTAGAAAGACTACATAAAAAAGGTGATGTGGTATAATTACCAATGAGACAACTATCCACAAAAGACCAAAATGACACAAATATTAACAACTATAGGTCACCGTACGGCCTTCAACAATGAGCAAAGCCCATACCGCATAGTCGGCTATAAAAGGCCCCGATAAGACAATGTAAAACAATTCAAACGAGAAAACTATGCCGGGTAATTCAGATTTAAATGAATATAGTATAAAATTTTAGGAACTACATATGCATGCAGAAGATCCCTCCCCATCCCCCTTGTGACACCACTGCATAAAACAACATAGGTTTGCATACATTTCATTTAGCAAAAAGCAATACAGAAGTAAAACGTAAATTATGTGTGTCTATAAGACACGTTTAAATACCCCAGCCATAGTTGATTTAGTCCAATTATTAGTTATAATGTATATGAATGTATATTTGAAAAAAATATCCTATATATATATAAAAGAAGATGTGGTATGAATGCCAACGAGACAACTCTCCACTAGAGACCAAAATGACACAGAAATTAATAATTATAGGTTACACTACGGGCTTCAACAATAAGATAGGCCAATACCGCATAGTCAGCTATACAAGGCCACGAAATGACAATGTAAAACCATTCAAAAGAGAAAACTAACGGCCCTATTTATATAAAACATTGAACGAGAAAAAAAATACTAGTATGTAACACATAAACAAACGACAACCACTGAATTGCAGGCTCCTGACTTGGGACAGGCACATTCTTATATTATGTGGCGGGGTTAAACCTGTTAGCGGGATCCCAACCCCATGCACTTAACATGGGACAATAGTATAATAGTACAACATAAGAACGAACTATTAAAATCGTTTGACAATGGCTTAACTCATCAGATGACAAAACTACAAGTGGACGTGGCCGGGTACTTGTTCATCCCCCAACAAAAAGACACTATAGGAACATATCTCAAAGTACTCGCAGTTAACTGTCAGCTAGTTCAAAGCCACCAACAACTAATAAAACAAATCATGTATCTAAGACTGAATATGGACTTGCACATCACTATTATGCGTATAAACATCCCAGTTGCGGAACTAGAAATTTTCAAAAGTGGGTCTCAGTACTGCCGAAAAGGGGGCCTGTGCCAGTCATGTTTCAGTGCTTCTCTTTATAATCAATAACAAAAAAAAGGGGGAGGCCCACCTGCTACCGCATTCCTTGATACGCCTCTGCATCCTACAAGATATCAAGGTCGTTGCTTAAAAAAATGTAGGAGTAGCTCTATAGATGCTGGTTATATACATAATTGTTAAGGTTCAACTTCCTGGCATTTAAGAATATTTGACAAAAATCAAGATGCATATATAGGAATACATGCATGAACATCTCAATTGTATGTTCGTTCAGGCAACCTCTGAAATATTAATTAAAACTATAAATTTATAGTTAAAAAAATGTCGGAAGAGGAAGCAGGACAAACCATGATCTCTCTCTGCATTTATAATAAAATGTATCCAACTACCTTGAATTTTGAGGATATTTGACTTAAAATGTTTCAGTTGCAACTCAAAAACTGTACGAGGTGATAGCTAGACAAACCAATCTATAGCTTGACGAACAGACGAACGGGTAGATTCATTAATATACCCTTCGATGAAAGTGAGGTCATAAAATAAGCTTGAAATTGCAGTTGATACTTATAAAAAATCAAAACCTCATAGTGCTCAGTATGCTTAAACATTTCTCTTCAGCTTTATAGCCATGAATTCTAAGATTTCTAAGATCGTAATACATTTGAGTTTCTGAATTGAAAGTTATTTTTCAGGGATGCAATGGTTGCTTTCTATCAAATTTTGTTTTTTGTTTTGTTCTTGTTTTTACATACTCTAGGCTATTAATTGTTTCACATTTTGTCACATCGGGACATTTTATAAATTGTTACGTATATACATTTCGCATGTGTTGGTTTATTGTCGAAGGTCGTACGTCGAGTTTTTCGATTGAATCGATGGGTGCATGGATACTTACAATACATGTGTCGGATCGGCAATTATAGAACATTTTCTGTTATATCCGTATTTTGCGTGGAATTCTCGCCGCGTTGAAGACCCAATTGCCTTCGTCTATCGTCTGCTTGTTTTCGAGTCGTTGTCTCTTTTACTTATTTTCAATAGCTGCAAATGTTAAATAACACCAAGATTAAAAGCACCAACAGCTAGTGTATAGTTCGGTTGGTATAGGCGGATCCAGTGGGGGGGGGGGCGTGTCCCCCTCTCGTGGGATTTTTTTTAGTGATTATTTACTATATAGGGAATCACTGACTTGAAAGACCCCCACCCACATTAGGTCAGTCAGCACCCTGTCATGTATTTGTTAAAAGAAAAAAAATATATTGCCATTCACTCTAAAAACGAAGCTAAATACTTAAACCCTCTTTTAAGAAAAGTTATATTGTTTCATTTTTACAATTTATTTTCAATAGCTTAAGATTAAAAGCGCCGACAGCAAGTGTTTAGCTCGGTTGGTATAGGCGGATCCAGTTGGGGGGGGGGGGGGGGGGTCCCCCTTTCGTGGGATTTTTTTATTGATTATATACTATATAAGGATTCACTGACTTGAGAGACCCCCCACTTTAGGTCAGGCAGCGCCAATGTCCTGTATTTGTTAAAAAATATATAAAAATTTATATATATATATATATTGCCATTCACTCTAAAAACGAAGCTGAATAGGTAAATCCTCTTTTAAGAAAAGTAATATTGTTTCATTTTTACAATTTATTCTCAATAGCTGCAAATGTTAAATAACACCAAGATTAAAATCGCCAACAGCAAGTGTATAGCTCGGTCGATATAGGCGGATCCAATTTTTTTTTTTTTGGGGGGGGGGCCCGGGTCCCCCGTTTGTGGGATTTTTTTTTATTGATTATATACCATAAAGGGAATAACTGACTGGAGATACCCCTCACTTTAGTTCAGGCAGCACCCTGTCATGTATTTGTTTAAAAAAAAATACAAATATATTGCCATTCACTCTAAAAAAAGAAGCTGAATACGTAAATCCTCTTTTAAGAAAAGTAACATTGTTTCATTTTTACAATTTATGTTCAATACTGCAACCAAGATTAAAAGCGCCAACAGCTAGTGTATAGCTCGGTTGGTATATTTAATAGAAAGATATTTGTAAATATGGTAAATAAACTCATCATAAATACCAGGATTGAAATTTTACATTCACGACAGACGGGTATTTCGTCTACAAAAGACTCATCAGTGACGCTCGACTAAAAAATGTTAATAAGGCCAAATGAAACTGACCATTTAACTTAAAAAATGCCGAAGTGGAAACATTTTTTTAGTTTTTCAACGCTATCCTCTTGACCACATAATGTGTTTTCATCAAAATTGGAAATGATAATATTTTATAAAGAAAAATCTTTACCTACGTCGCATTATATATACTAGTATACTAACATATTGTGTTGGAAAATGATGCCCTTTATGGGTTCTTGATTAGATTAATAAAAAATTCTATACTATTAACAAATTCAAAATATACTGCTTTACAAAAAAGGTAAAACAACAGATACATTCAAGTCAAATCTATCTTAATTTCTGTCAAGTTTTTCCATTTTCAAGTAAAGAAAATCACGCATTATGGTTCCATTTATTTCCTGTAATAATTAGATCACTTGCATACTTGTAACACACACACAGACAATAGGTATTGTTTATTTGTTGAAATATATTAAAATATGCGCTGCTGAACTTATATTCGTCAGTATAGTATATAGACGTGTATACCAAAGACAAATTTATACATTGTTTAATTTCCTGTAGTGTTTGATAATGACCCAGTGACCTACAACTTTTATAATAAATAAACCACATAGACAACGCTTCTGAATCAGTATAAAAAGTATGAATTATTTGTTAAACTAGTGTAAAATGTGGTGTGAAATAATTGGTAAAGGCAACGATATCCGGCTAATTAAATTGACCCGATGAGCTGACATGATGTTGAATTTATTTTGGAAATATTACACTTAATTTAACCTTATAATTTTTCATTATGTTTGTTTAGTCTATGTATTTGCAATAATCAAAATTGTTATTTGTTTGTTTTGCAAATAAAGAATCATTATGTTGAATATTTTAATGAGAGAACCTTAAATAATCCATTATTTTCATTTTTGTTCTTAACTGAAAAAAATGGTAATACTAAATCCATTATAGCACAACCAAGTAAAAAAGTGTCCTTTAGTTTATACTTAAATCATAAATGAGATCATAGAACATTTCTAATCCGACAAAATGAAGATTAATAAAAAAAATTCGTTTATTTGAAAAAAAAGGGGGGGGGCTTTGATAACTGTTACCCTAGCTTGCCCTACAACATAATACCCCCCCCCCCCCCCCCCAAAAAAAAGAATATAGATTTCTTATTCATATACATGTAATTATATCCTACATTGCTCATGTTATCAATTTATTATTTGTGTATTACTTATAATATTGTGTATTTCACTAATGTTTATATAATCACTGTATGATGTTTTTGTATCTTGCCTGACAAGGGCCCATGATTGGTTTAATAAAATAATGTCTAATGTAAGTCTGAAAATCAAACCCAATAGAGTTAGAATTAGATTTTTAGGCTGACAAATATTTTCTGTCAATTTACATTTGCACAAGTCTGTCTACATGTTCACCAGTTTTTCAATTATCCACTAGTCTGTTTTTACTTTCACAAGTCTTTCTTATAGCCCCCTAGTCTGTCCATATGATTTTCAACAGTCTGATTATGTCCACAAGTCACTACGTTTTAACCGCGGTCTCTATGTGTCCGTCAGTCTGTCTCCGTGTTTACAAGTCGATATACACGTTTACCCGCCAGATTACGTTTCTAACAGTTTGCCTTCATGTCCTACACGTCCACCAGTCTGCTTATATATATATATATACCAGTCTGGCTACAAGTCTACAAGAATATTATTTGCATCATTGACTAAGTCTGTCTGGATATGTCGTCTGGCGGATTTGCTTGTCTCTCACATTCTGAAGATGATGATATTCCTCGTAGTGAAATCGTTAATACAATGTACCAGTACTTAAGTCTATCAGTGTCCATCTCCATGCAAGACTCGGGTCTGATGAAGGTTCTAAAACAATTAAAGATTCGTCTATACAGTCCTTCTGAAAGTCTTCTCGGTCAGATGCAAAAGAATGCCCGGTTAGCGCCTCTTGATTTGCCCGGGGCATGTGGAGGATCAGTAGATATCGACACACCAAATTCAGTCATTCGACGAAGAATTTCAACACCTATCTCATTTAACACCAACATTACACAATAATGTCAACATGGAGTCAGTAACTGAGGTAACATTAAGTTAATTTAGAAGTCAATATCTTGTATTTTTCTGTATACAGTTTATAATGCATATATCACTGTCATGAATCAAGGATGTGTATAGTAATAAGGGTCTTACTATCATCGGAACTTTGTTTTTTTTGGTAACACGCCATTATTCCGACAGCCCATTAGTCCGACAGCCTATTGGTCCGACAACCAATTAGTCTGACAACCCAATAGTCCGACAACCCATTGCTCCGACAGCCCAATACTCCGACAACCTATAATTCCGACACTTATCAAGTCAAGTATCAGGATATCAGGGTAAAATAAAATGTGTCTGTCTGTATTATTACGTTTATATTTGTAATAACATATTTTAAGAAATAACTCCGTATATATAATACAAGGCTAAGGTAGTTCGTATACTTTCAATGTTAATTCTCAATTCGAAATCTGTATATAGAATAAAACAGAAAATAATATTTTATTTTTCAAATTAAAGGATCTATGTAAATCAACAACAAGCATTGATGGCGCGAGCTACTGATGATACCCTGCCCAAAGATTTCGGTAGATAGAAAGTTTTTGAGTTGTGAATCTGAAAAAGCATTACACTGTATAACTGACTTATATAAACCTTGAAGTTAAATATCAGAAATCATGGTATTGTAGTACCTGAGAAAAATGTGACAAAAGTTTTCAACTTGGCTGTCAAGTAATGAGTAATGAGTTTGAAAAAGCATCACACGATATAACTGACTTCAATAAACCTTTCAGAAATCCTTGTAATGTAGTTCATGAAAAAGATGCAACGAAAATAGTTATGGGACGGGCGGCGAACTGACGGATGGACGGTTGGACAGACGGACAGACAGAGATAAAACAGTATACCCCCACTTTTTCGAAGCGGCGGTCTAATGATTGTGTCAACATTAAGACATTACAATACTAATATGATATAATTATATTTATAGCACTATAAGCCTCATGTCACAATCGGAGCTAAGACAAAATATAAGAAAAAAATACGTATTAATATCAATTAACAGTCAGTATCCAGACATGTACTACATTATTCAAAAGAACTAACGATATGATCCTCATTTTTTTCTCCATAATAGTAAAGTTTTCTTGTGTTCACTTCGAAATTAATCATAATTGTCTAACGTTTTAAAGTTCTGATATGTGCTAGAAATATGGCGAAAGAATTCCTCCCTCAAATTATAATGAAGTGAGCATGCATTCGATTGAAAAATGACGCTCATCCTAAACTTTATCAGCTGTACAATACGATTTTTTGAGTATTTAGCATTTTCAATTCTTCATGTAATGGAAGAGCACCGATTCTGAATTAACATATAAATTACCTTTCTTAAAATCAATGATATCTAAATATGTTTCTTCTTGAAACCAATTTTTAAATGAAAAATAAGTTTCCCACAAAACACATATTACTAAGTTTTTACAATTAAACAATTTGACAAAGACACAAGGACAAGAATGTCACACATTGTCTTATTCTACTAGTTTGTTATTGTCTTTTATACTGCACTCGTTCTACTTGAGCAGTCAAAATGCGTTGACTGTATATTTCTATATATGACATATACAGTCACTGACCCGATATCACTTTTCCTTATGCATATTTAGATAGAAATTGCCGAAATATTCATGTCCGTCATATTTGTTTTTCGTAATAAGTTTTGTTGTAAATCATCATGCAGTCCTGCATCTCCACCAATCGTTAAAAAAGAGGCATATCTTTCTAGAATTTAAAATAATCTTAGGATACAAAATCGGTCTCCCAACAAAGTATTGAGTGTCATCTCTCGGATTATGTCTGAACGATCGCTATTAGAAGTGCTACATGTACTGTCTCCGTATTTCGTGGATTCTCATTCCCGAACATGATACCGTATTCATGATTGATCATGATTGGAATTGCTCATCTTTTCTGAGCACATATTTCGTCCTATTTGTCTTCTTATTTTTTAGGTTCTGGGTACGTATTTGTCTCTTTGTTCTTCTTATTTTGACTGACGCTACTTTATCCCATTATTTCTGCAACAAAATAAATTTAAATAAAACTCAGATGAGTGATACAAGGAGAGAAAGTGTTGCGACCAAAGAGGGCGGTTAGTGTTTTCCAACTCCGATGTATTATTTATTTATGTAGTTCATAGTGGGGGAACCTCACTCGGCCCCTGATACGCGAAAAGGGGGATTCGAAGATCTAGTGAAAAGAAGGTAGATCAAGACACACATGCAAGAAATAGCGAGCTAGAACAGCACAGACTGATAGAAGACACACAAACAACGAAATATAAAGATAAATAAAGTAACTAGACACGCAAAACGAAAGAGGGGCGAGGTTAAGGACTGAGCAGTTGCTATAATCATGTGTATCAACTCCAATATACTGAGACAAAATTAATGTCCGCATGCAAAAAATAATTGGAATCAAAACGGACAACCACAAATATCAGAGAGCGGAGTTGTTTTTTTTTTTAGAGAAAATTTATCCATACACTAAGAAAAACGCATATTGTCGGAATAATGGGCTGTCGGAGTAATGGGTTGTCGTAATAATGGGCTGTCAATAGTACATGTTGTCGGAGTATTGGGCTGTCCGAATAATGGTTGTCAGACTAATGGGATGTCACCATTTTTTTTTCCCTCCCCCTTTTTTCCAATATCCGTTATTTTTTCGTTTTCTATTTTAAAATTCACTCTCTTTATTAATATATCCGTGACCGCTGTGGATAGTAAACTTGGAATTGATAGTAAATAGCAAAACCAAGTAATTTGTAGTGTATTTATGTTCTAATGACACGTACAGACAGACGCGAAAAAAAAAAATATTAATACGAAAGTGAGAAAACGAAAATATAACAGATTTTGGAAAAAAAGGGTAGGGTAAAAAAAATGTCCTGTACCCAAGTACCTAGCTATGCTTACTATTAAAGCAATAATTTGAGAAATATATATTAAAGGTTATACTAATATCATGCAGGGGCGGATCCAGCCATTTTAAAAAAAGGGGGGGGGTTCCTAACCCAGGACAAAGGGGGGGTTCCAATTACGTGTCCCCATTCAAATGCATTGATCGTCCAAAAAAAAGGGGGGTTCCAACCCCCGGAACCCCCCCTCTGGATCCGCGCCTGAATATGTGAATATTATGAGTCCAGGTAACTCGATCAACTTGATTTGTACGTATGAAAAATTATATTTATTATCTGGTCATGTCCCGCGTTTTTTTTTTTGTAATGTTGTTATAATAACAGTGTAAGTTAAGACCAAAAAGTAGACCAGGAAAATACTTTATTATCTTTACTAGTTAATTTCTGGAGATCATGTGTCTGTCATTTATTCTGTTATTCACATCTTTTAAACAATTATATTATATACGCATCATATCAATCTATCAATTAGGATACATTATTTTATTTGGCTTAATAACATATTATTGGTATTTAGTGCGACCGTGCACCTTTCGGTTGTCTCGAGTGTTTTCTATTATAGCAATGTTTAAGTCGTCATGTTGCGGGATTTTCAAATCCCAAAAGAAGAACACACTTCAAATTCAACATGATTTTCGATTTGGTAACCGCATTACTTTAATATAGATCATTATATATTACATAACCTTACACAATCAATTTACTTTTTATGATTAATCTGATATGAATGCCCAATATATTTTATTCCCAAAACCTTATTTAAAAGGAGGGGACATGGTCAAAGTGTCGTGCAAACCAAATTATTGTTTATTGTCACGGAATAATTACAAACTGTGCTATAGTTTTTAAGATTATTGGATAATTGACTTGTTCTATAGGTACATGTATGTTGTTTTTTATTTGGTCGGGTTGTTGTCTCTTTGACACATTCCCCATTTCCATTCTCAATTTTATACCTTACTTACCCAGGTGACATATCAGTTGTACCCTTGATATTGGTATAAATTCAAATCACAGGCACTTGTTTCTATCCATTAGAAGACCCACTATTAACGTATATATTTACCAGAAATAATGGTTTTAAGCGGAGAGGTGAAAAAATTACTTGGGTACCTTCTCGAAAATATACGTTGATAGTGGGTCTTCCAATGGATAGAAACAAGTGCATGTGATTCTAATGCTTAATGTATATTAAAAGAAGATGTGGTATGATTGCCAATGAGACAGCTGTCCACAAGAGACCAAAATGACACAGACATTAACAACTATAGGTCACTGTACAGCCTTCAACAATGAGCATAGCCCATACCACAAAGGCCCCGATATGACAATGTAAAACAATTCAAACGAGAAAACTAAGATACATGTATATGTACATTGTACATGTTGTATATGAAGATTAATTAGATTAAAGTAAACAATGTGGTATGCTTCCAAAATAAATGCTATCCGCTAAAGACCAACTGATGTTGATCCAATTACTATAGCCAAACAAATGATACATACATGTAGGTTACCATACTTCCTTCATTTATATTATGATTATTGAGTATTTTTTTGGAAACATTTCAAACCTTTACATGCTGTTTATTATATATGTTACAGTAAATAGGTGAAATTAGGAATTACATGTAATTACTAAAATTTAGGAATTACAGGTAATTCCCGATGCACTTAGTTAATACAAGTAATTCCTTAAACGGACCAGTAATTACTAAATTTAAAATGAATATTTACACCTATTTACTGACTGCTAAAACAACCATAACTTTTGATCACCTGACCATAATACAACATTGTTTTAGCTGTGTAATACTAACTAGAAGATCAGTTAGTACTCTTAAAATTTTGAATGGTTGATATGTATAAAAAATATCTTGAATAAATATGGACTTTCAAATATTTGGTTAAATCAGAGTAACTTTAGTTTTAATCCAAAATAGTTTAAGTTGAGCATTATAATACAGATAATTTTTGACCAACTTCAAGTGTTTCGTAATTACATGTAATTCCTAATTTCACCTATATTTACTGTAACATATACATGTTACTACAGTTCAGCGACTCAAGTTTAAAAGGCATTTATATAAAAGAATTTAAACTTAATATCATTTTGTATGAACATCATGTTGAATATTTACATTTTCTACAGTTTTTATTTTACTTAGCTAATAAAGAAGATGATGGATTCCCAAACAGAAATCTTGTTGACAGTGAAAAAATTGAAGAATTGCACCAATTGTTACAGAGAATCGATTTCAAGCAGAAACAGATGCTCAAAGATAAGGGAATACAACAGCCATCCATGTTCCTTCACATATAAAGGTATATATTGTATATATATATTTTGTCTACATTTTCTGAATTTATGATTTTAAAAATCTTTCAAAAGATATAAATGTACATTGTAAGTCATGTAATTCAAATAGAGACGTGCCATTCATTGTCTTTGATAAAAGATAGAGTTACATGTATGCCTTTTTAGTATTATCAGCTTATATACTTACTTAGCCTTGTTAAAATCTATAAATATACCTTATGTATATTACATGTATGTTGAAATGTCTGTCAGAATATATACATATATGCATGTGATCATAATGTTTCAAATAGCCAAACATTGTAAAATATATATATATATATATATATATATATATATATATATATATACAACTCGTCTAAACATCAACCCAACAATGTTAGATCTGTAAATTTGCTTTCGCAAATTTTTGGTTCTTCCCTCGCCGGGATTCGAACCCATGCTACTGTGATATCGTGACACCAAATCGCCTGCACTGCAGCCGTCCCGCTAGACCACATGACCACCTGGGCTATATACATGTATATATATATATATATACAACTCGTCTAAACATCAACCTAACAATGTTAGATCTGTACATGTAAATTTGCTTTCACAAATTTTTGGTTCTTCCCTCGCTGGTATTCGAACCCATGCTACTGTGATATCGTGACACCAAATCGCCTGCACTGCAGCCGTCCCGCTAGACATATATATATATATTGAGTATTGGAAATCCTGTACACCCTTTCCTTAGACCAAGTTTAACAAATATAATATGAATGTTTAAATTCAACTAATTATCTCCTGGCAATACACATTTATTTTAGGAACTTTTTATGTTTTATTTTGCAGTAAGCAGCTGTTTGTGATGCTTATAGGCATAAACAATCTAGTCTGGACATGTAAAACAGCAGCTGGTTCTATTTTGAAGTAAGCTATTTGGTGATTACATTAATTTGACATGACCAGACCAAGTCTTGGGATAAATTAATAGTACTCATTGTCATGATTGTACTAGCTTTTTATTGTTTTATATATTTTATGGAAAATACTGTTAGTTGAGCCTTCAAAAATTAATTTATAAGGAGATGAAGTGTTGTTGCCAATGAGAGTAGAGACATCTAACAAATAGCATGAATAGAGTCATGGAGGATTGAATTCATACTCATTTTTATTAGAGTGTTACAAAATAATTGCAGGAAAAAAAACAACAACAAAAATCAAAATAATTGTGTATTTAGTAGAATTAGCCAAATCAAACAATAACTGACTTAAATCTTGTTTGAAATTTTCACATTTCTATTGATTAAATATTATTTTATAGATCAAATAATAAATAGATAAAAGGGCAGTAATCCAGTCTCAGATTTTTGTTTTGGTTATATTGTATACAGCTGATTGTATTTTAATACTATTTACAAATACTTCTTATATGTCAAAAGAAAAAAAAATTGCTGTAGCTGATATTGTGATTTATATTGAAATTGATAAAGACAACAAACTCAATAATGAGCTATTCCAATATCAATCTCCTTAGGGAAAAAATGGGGTGCTACCTAATTTTAGACCTCCATAGTGCCCATAGACACATCAAACACTTGCCAAAATATAAGCTTGAACCCCTGAGGGGATCACACATCAAATTATAAAAGTTGTATATATTCTACACCGTGAATAAGACCAAACAATGATAGAAGGAGTTAGTTTTAAAATATAATTGAAAAACTAAACTGATACAAATCAATAATTTTTTTGATGTTGATAAATAAATCACAATGTGTAATAGTTGTAATAAATTGTTATGCCAGCCTACAATAGTAGAAGGGGTTTATGTTTAATGATCCATGCTTTTGTTTGTTTATTCTTTCATCTGTTCTGCTTTAGGTTCAAGTTTTGGTAAAAGTTTTTGGTCAGGATAGTTGTTAATGATGTTAACGACCAATCAACTTAAAAATAAATATACATGTGCCTTATGTTATGATCTTTCTAAGGATAAATTAATGGTTTGACCCCAATTTCATGGTCCATTGAAAATAGAAAATTTATCACAACTTCTAGCTATTCTTTTTATAGAGTTATTCCAGAAGATATTTTTGGGTCACTCATTAGAATATCTTTTAAATATATGATTTTGATTACAACTGCATTAAGATAGAATAATTGCATGCAGAAAATTATTGCTTTTGTCACATATATATCACTTGTCAATTTAATAAAATTAAACATTTTTTTTTTATTACTTTATTACAGAAGCTACAAAATAGAGCTAAGGCCCTTTAAGCCAAGAAACTGCCAGTGTCAGAAAAGGACAAACTTAGAAAGGCTATGCAAATTGATTTAATGTCAAGTTGGGACAGTGATTCTGTAGATAAACTCGCCTGATCACAACTGGGATTTGACTGTCACAAGATTTTAAATCTTACATGGATAAACTAAAGTCATTTACTAGACTGTAAATACCAGAGACAGCTGAATGCACAAGGCAAAGAGCTGAGGTCCAAGTAAATCAGAGAGGCCTTGTCACAAGAAATGTACAGAACTTGCATGGATTTTTACTTAAGGGCATATTACACAAAATTGAGAGATATCAATAAAAATTTCTTTAAATTTTAATAAGGACCAATTCAAAGGTACACTTTTGGAATTTGCAAGAACAAAAATACCTTCATGTTTACTTTTGAATTATAGTTGACAGTTTTCAGTTTAAGGGGGGAACCCTTAAAATGAAGTGGTTTGGTTTATTGAATTTGATTATTTTTTAAAGTAAAAAAATGAATTACTGCTCTTTTATTTCAACATTTGCATTTTTTATTAAAATTATTTACAAGTGCAGCATATCGGTGACATCAGATTACGTTAATGTGTTTGGTTAAGCTACATATTTCTTTTTACTTTAACTTTCTGTTGTCTTTTCTAATTAATTAAATGCTGAATAATAATTTGAGTGTTGCTCATTTCAGTGTCTTGTATTTGCTGTCAAGATTTTTCCTGTAAGATTTCACATTATTTATAATCGCTTGGTCAAAGGGAGATAACTTTTTGAATCTTCACATTAGATAATCTGCAAAGAGGATTATGTAAAATGTAAATAGTTGAAAATTAATTTTATGGTTCAATAAAATCAAAATAAGTTATTGCCATTCATTATAAATAAATTTCTATCAAAAATAAGGCTCAAAGAATTTTTTTATTTTATTTATATAAATAATAACAAAGTACACACATCATGCACATGTTGACGGCTATTGGTACTTTACGGAACGGAACGGAACGGAAAAGAATTTCATTTAAGGTATCCAAAGGGGGCATTTATCAAAATTTCGAAAAATCTTTAAAACAAAACAAACTTTAAAATTTCTGTGTTTTACGGTTTTCCATATACAAATAACACAAATGTATACTAAATCTCATCTTCACAGGTGAAATGTGTAATAATGTATAACATCGGGAAATACTCTGTAGATGAATATGTCGGATTGTCCTGATAAATTATCATGAAATTAACGCATTTGCAAGTCATGCATTATGATATCTAGACTGACCTCACGTCGTCCTTGATTAGAGACAGTGATCACGTTGAATCTGATTTAAACTTATTAATTTATTTTTCCGTTCCGTTCCGTTCCGCAAAGTACCAATTGCTCTGAGGAATTGGTATTTAACGGAAAAAACGGAAACAGACATCTTTAATGTAATTAAAGCTGTATGATAACAAAAATTGTCTGACACCTCTTTTTGCATGAGTGGTATGTGTTTTAGATAGCATTTTCGACTTGATCAATAATAAAAAATTTAACACAAAGGCAGGTTACACAAAAAGTCTTTCGCCTTCCATCGGTAATTATATTTTAAAAAAAGAGGCCTTCAACAGCCCGTTCCGACGATGATTAGAGACAGTGATCAAGTTGAATCTTTATTAAATCTTTTAATTTATTTTTCCGTTCCGTTCCGTTCCGCAAAGTACCAATTGCTCTGAGGAATTGGTATTTAACGGAAAAAACGGAAACAGACATCTTTAATGTAATAAAAGCAGTATGATAACAAAAATTGTCTGACACTCTTTTTGCATGAGTGGTATGTGTTTTGGATAGCATTTTCGACTTGATCAATAATAAAAAATTTAACACAGAGGCAGGTTACACAAAAAGTCTTTCTCCTTCCATCGGTAATTATATTTTAAAAAAGAGGCCTTCAACAGCCCGTTCCGACGATGATTAGAGACAGTGATCAAGTTGAATCTGATTTAAACTTTTTAATTTATTTATCCGTTCCGTTCCGTTCCGCGAAGTACCAATTGCTCTGAGGAATTGGTATTTAACGGAAAAAACGGAAACAGACATCTTTAATGTAATAAAAGCAGTATGATAACAAAAATTGTCTGACACTCTTTTTGCATGAGTGGTATGTGTTTTAGATAGCATTTTCGACTTGATCAATTATAAAAAATTTAACACAGAGGCAGGTTACACAAAAAGTCTTTCTCCTTCCATCGGTAATTATATTTTAAAAAAGAGGCCTTCAACAGCCCGTTCCGACGATGATTAGAGACAGTGATCAAGTTGAATCTGATTTAAACTTTTTAATTTATTTTTCCGTTCCGTTCCGTTCCGCAAAGTACCAATTGCTCTGAGGAATTGGTATTTAACGGAAAAAACGGAAACAGACATCTTTAATGTAATTAAAGCAGTATGATAACAAAAATTGTCTGACACCTCTTTTTGCATGAGTGGTATGTGTTTTAGATAGCATTTTCGACTTGATCAATAATACAAAATTTAACACAAAGGCAGGTTACACAAAAAGTCTTTCTCCTTCCATCGGTAATTATATTTTAAAAAAGAGGCCTTCAACAGCCCGTTCCGACGATGATTAGAGACAGTGATCAAGTTGAATCTGATTTAAACCTTTTAATTTATTTTTCCGTTCCGTTCCGTTCCGCAAAGTACCAATTGCTCTGAGGAATTGGTATTTAACGGAAAAAACGGAAACAGACATCTTTAATGTAATTAAAGCAGTATGATAACAAAAATTGTCTGACACCTCTTTTTGCATGAGTGGTATGTGTTTTAGATAGCATTTTCGACTTGATCAATAATACAGAATTTAACACAAAGGCAGGTTACACAAAAAGTCTTTCTCCTTCCATCGGTAATTATATTTTAAAAAAGAGGCCTTCAACAGCCCGTTCCGACGATGATTAGAGACAGTGATCAAGTTGAATCTGATTTAAACTTTTTAATTTATTTTTCCGTTCCGTTCCGTTCCGCAAAGTACCAATTGCTCTGAGGAATTGGTATTTAACGGAAAAAACGGAAACAGACATCTTTAATGTAATTAAAGCAGTATGATAACAAAAATTGTCTGACACCTCTTTTTGCATGAGTGGTATGTGTTTTAGATAGCATTTTCGACTTGATCAATAATACAAAATTTAACACAAAGGCAGGTTACACAAAAAGTCTTTCTCCTTCCATCGGTAATTATATTTTAAAAAAGAGGCCTTCAACAGCCCGTTCCGACGATGATTAGAGACAGTGATCAAGTTGAATCTGATTTAAACCTTTTAATTTATTTTTCCGTTCCGTTCCGTTCCGCAAAGTACCAATTGCTCTGAGGAATTGGTATTTAACGGAAAAAACGGAAACAGACATCTTTAATGTAATTAAAGCAGTATGATAACAAAAATTGTCTGACACCTCTTTTTGCATGAGTGGTATGTGTTTTAGATAGCATTTTCGACTTGATCAATAATACAAAATTTAACACAAAGCCAGGTTACACAAAAAGTCTTTCTCCTTCCATCGGTAATTATATTTTAAAAAAGAGGCCTTCAACAGCCCGTTCCGACGATGATTAGAGACAGTGATCAAGTTGAATCTGATTTAAACTTTTTAATTTATTTTTCCGTTCCGTTCCGTTCCGCAAAGTACCAATTGCTCTGAGAAATTGGTATTTAACGGAAAAAACGGAAACAGACATCTTTAATGTAATAAAAGCAGTATGATAACAAAAATTGTCTGACACTCTTTTTGCATGAGTGGTATGTGTTTTAGATAGCATTTTCGACTTGATCAATAATAAAAAATTTAACACAGAGGCAGGTTACACAAAAAGTCTTTCTCCTTCCATCGGTAATTATATTTTAAAAAAGAGGCCTTCAACAGCCCGTTCCGACGATGATTAGAGACAGTGATCAAGTTGAATCTGATTTAAACTTTTAAATTTATTTTTCCGTTCCGTTCCGTTCCGCAAAGTACCAATTGCTCTGAGGAATTGGTATTTAACGGAATCAACGGAAACAGACATCTATAATGTAATAAAAGCAGTATGATAAAAACAAGTCAGACCCTTCTTTTTTGAATGAGTGGTAAGTGTTTTAGATAGCATTTCGACTGGATCAATATTTAAATAAACAGCTGCGCCATGAGCGCATGATACGCCCGTCGTCTTGTGAAAAAACATAAATCTTTTTTGAATAACACAGGGTTGTACAGGATGTCATGCTTAGTATATCCTGACTCATTCCTTATTCCCGCTCAATAGGAAGATTGTACAAGATGTATTTGGAAACCCGACGCAACATTAGCCTGTTAAGTTTTAAGCAATAGAGATACAGCGCAACATGTGAAAAAAAACCTCTTTTTTTACAAAATCTCAATAACTCGAAAATATAAAAATGAATCATCACCAAAAAGTATACAGATCTTTAGATTAATATAACAAAGAAGTGTGTAAAGTTTTAAGCAATAATCATAAATCGTTTTTGAGATATGGTGCGACATGTAAACCCCCCCCTTTTTTTTTTTTACAAAATACTCAATAACTCAAAAATGACATTTTGAATCATCACCAAAAAGTATACAGATATATTAAGATTAATATAACTAAGAAGCCTTTGAAGTTTTAAGCCATAATCAAGAATCGTTTTTGAGATGCGGTGCGACATGTGAAAAAAACACACCCCTGTTTTAGTTACAAAGTGCCATAACTCAAAAAGTTGTAATCTTATTTTCACAAAAAAGTATACAGATCATTTGACCATCATAAGAAACAACTATGTTAAGTTTCAAAAAATTTGGATAAGTCGTTCTCAAGTTACGGTGCGACATGTTTACACCAGACAGACGGACAGACGGACGGACGGACGGACACTGGACATTTGTATACCATAATACGTCCCGTCAAAATTGACGGACGTATAAAAAATAACACAAAGACAGGTTAGACAAAAGGTCTTTCTACTTCCATTGGTAATTATAAATTAAAAAAGGGGCCTTCCGAAGATGATAAGAAACAGTGATCCCCATTTCCATTCTCCATTTTTTATTAGAAACAAGGTCTCATAAATATTAAAACATATGTTTAAAATATATCTTCATAAAAATATGAGCACTAAACACTGGTTTACACTATAATAAAAAAATGTTTGCAATTGTTAAAACATTTTCGGATTTATCAAAGCACTATAAAAAATGGTAACTCCTTAAAAGTCATAAAACCACAATAATAACTGCTGTTAATCAAAGTATTTATAAAAACTAAAAGTCTGTTCTGTTACAAAACCTATAGGCAAAGGTCTTACTATAATATCAGCGGGAAATTTCGGTTCTAGAGGTGCATTCCGTATTTAATCTGCAGGGGCGGATGTAGGAATTTTCGAAAGAGGGGGTGCTAACCCAGGTAACCCAGGGCAAAAGGGGGGGGGTGCAAAACATATGTCCCGATACAAATGCATTGATCGGCAAAAATAAAGGGGGGGTGCGCACCCCCGGAACCCCCCCCCCCCCTGGATCCGCCACTGAATCTGTTTTTTTTTCTCCTATCTCCTGATGACAGCTGGTGTGTCCGTAGATATTGTTTAAATTTTCTATATTTTCACTTTTTAATTAGTTTACCTGCACAATGGCGCAGAAGCAATATTTATTTTTTGGCGCAAATGAAAAACTACAACTTTTAAGAATTGGCGCAAAAGCAATGCGTACTTAAATATCAATCAAATTTGACCGTGCCCACAAAACGATTGTTCAAATTACGAATAGTTTCAGCTTAAAATCCATGGCACTCTAAAATGTAGATTTTTTAAATCACATAAATTCCATATCGATATACGTATATTTGGATCTATGCAATATGTTTATCTGGACATCAGCATGCTAGCTGTAATGACTCCCATCTATTCTTTGCGGGCATTAAATAATGGACTTCATTAAAGATAACCGTTTTATTTATTGTCATATAATCCACTCTATTAACACAATGTAGCATGAATAACAAAGGTATGCTGGTGTTCAATGAATGATTACAAATGATGACAGGTAAGTATAACTCCAAACTGAACGTGAACATCAAACGGTAAAAAGCTGAAAGAACAAATAAAAACTCAATATAAAACCTATCAATCAAAAAGATTTGCCAAAACATACAAAAATACAAAGTTGGCTTATGACACTAATTGTGTTCCATACATTCACATAAAAAATACAAGTATTAACAATATATCAAGTTTGTAACATAACTGTGAGTCAAAACTGGTGTGTTCAGCTTTTAATGTGTTGAAAACTCGACAAGTATCAAACATTATGTATGCAAATTATGACACGAATTGCTTTCCATACTTTAAAAATAACGAAATGAGGGGGGTGCTATGAATCATACAAAAATTACCAAAAGGGGTATTTGAATGTTTATAGAACATTTTTATAGTGTAAATGTTGTATCTGTGTGTTTACAAGTAATAACAAACGGTTGTGAAACAATAAAACAAATAATCTGGTGAAGTGGCATATTTGTCATCATTGTCATTTATCCAACGTTTTATACGTCATCAAAACACAATACATGTTATATATGTTTACAATAAACAGTTCTTCAAATTGTCAATATGCTATAAACGTACACTGTGCCGGAATCTGGCAGATATATCAATAAATGATGCTGAATCATCAACGTGAGCATGTAAATAAGGGGAAATTACAAAAGAGGGGAAAGTAACAAAGAAGATAGTAAATGTAAGTCAACTTTCGGAAACATCATGAAATAATTACGGACGAGTCAGTACACTAGCTTAGTTCCGTCATTTCAATAACATGGATGGCAATATGTTTGATTGATCTAACCATACGTTAACCAGTGTCCTTTGAATACAGTGATCATGCATGATGTGAACATTTTTTTCTATAGACATAGGTAGATTTGATTAATCCAAATAATATAGGTATAAAGCATACCGGTGTCCATGCAATTCATAATGCAATACAACAATATATAGAAATAAATTATGTTTTTTTTATGAAATGTATGTGCTTATGCAACATAATCAAACTGCTGTAATGCATTAGTTATAAACTTTGAAAGAACCGATGACTTTTCATTCGTTTTTAAACTCAAATGTACTTAAATAGCACATTTTAAACCGTAAGAAATTGGTTTATCTCTCGAAAAAACCTGAACTGTTCTCGAAAAAACCCGAACTGCTCTCGAAAAAACTTGAACAGATGGAAATGAATATACCCTTAAAATTGCCTTTTAATTACAATAACTAAAACTTTTGTTATAGCATATGTAAATGTAAGGATATAAAGACATCATGTGTGCATGCTCTTTGAAATTTGCATTGGTATGTGTATAGAAATTGCTTTTTTCTATATTTTGGCATAAAAGCATTATTAGGCCAAATCAAACTTTTTTAACTGCAAAGTATGTATGGTTGGCAACATCCTTTCATCACAAATACTTACTTAACTTGTTTGATCTTGTAAATTTAGTTTAAGCATTTATTTTACGTGTTACAGGAAAACATGTCTGTTTGTTTACATTTTTAGTCATAATCTCTCGAAAAAAACTGGACGCTCTCGAAAAAACCCGATCTCAACCGGACACTATACCTACGGTGGTAATACTGATACGTATTATTACATATCAGTAAAAAAAATCTACAAACAGTATGTTAATAAAGAGTTATGAAGTAAAATGTACATGGGACAAAATCACAAAAAATACATAGAATAATACAAATTATCAATGAACAGGTGTTATATGTCAGTTTGGTATGGTCAAGACGTTTGGTAAAGATAACATCCTTTTAAGAGAGTTATCTCGCCTTAACCAGTTATGGGGTTTTTCGTATTGCGGATTGCATTCCGTATTTGTATGATATGTTAGTTGATTTGTTCTCTTGATTTATTGTTACCATTCCATGTAGATGTGTTTTTGAAGAATAGAATTTATTAACTTGAATATTCGTTTATTATCTATGCCAGAAAGGAGCATTAAACAGGGCTTTACTTGACAGTGGATGTAGAGTCTGCAACAAAAAACGAATCATAGTATATTTTTAGCATTCTTTTAAACACATACAGTAGACGACTTTAGTTTTAATACCGATTTTGCCGCAAATACTAATATTCTCTTAGAAATCAAAGACGGTTACTTCGAAGTCGATAATAGGGCTATCTTAACTAGTTATCGTAAGTGTATACTAAGATAGCCGTTAAATTGTTAAGATAACCCACGAGGGGATTGCAGATACTCTCTTATCACCATCGTAATCTTCTTGTAAAGCGTTTTCTCTTAAATGAAACTTAAGATAGGTTTTCATGATACAGGGGCCCGCGGTAACAAGAAACTTCTCTTAAAGTCTTCGTAAGTCATAGTTTACGATTACACAAAGAATGCATTAAGGGTCCTTTTAAGAGTGTATCAAAAAGCATTCTATTTTCGTTCTTTTCTTTCCCATAACTTCGTTTGATAAAACCCTTAAAACATTCTTAGTCTAAGCGCACTTATTAATTTTCGGACTTATCCGACAACGTTTTCTTTGAAATTCTTTGATTTACATGTTAGTTTGTCCCGAAAAAATCTAGTGAAATGTTTGTATCGTAGGGCTATCATGACTAGCAGTGACACGGACAGTGAATTAAATGTATGCAATTACTTTTGCAAATAATCTTACATGTTTTCAATTTGTTTCTTAATCCGTTATAAATCAAGAGGACTTGAGCGGCCAAGCAATACACGTACAGTTTCATTCCCTGACATTCCTCATGTGTAAGATAAAGGTCATTTTCATTCTAAGATAGGTTGATGTGTGGGTAGAACCACACTTACATTAAAATGTTTTTTCACAAGACGACGGGCGTATCATGCGCTCATGGCGCAGCTGTTTATTTAAATATTGATCCAGTCGAAATGCTATCTAAAACACTTACCACTCATTCAAAAAAGAAGGGTCTGACTTGTTTTTATCATACTGCTTTTATTACATTATAGATGTCTGTTTCCGTTGATTCCGTTAAATACCAATTCCTCAGAGCAATTGGTACTTTGCGGAACGGACCGGAACGGAAAAATAAATTAAAAAGTTTAAATCAGATTCAACTTGATCACTGTCTCTAATCATCGTCGGAACGGGCTGTTGAAGGCCTCTTTTTTAAAATATAATTACCGATGGAAGGAGAAAGACTTTTTGTGTAACCTGCCTTTGTGTTAAATTTTGTATTATTGATCAAGTCGAAAATGCTATCTAAAACACATACCACTCATGCAAAAAGAGGTGTCAGACAATTTTTGTTATCATACTGCTTTAATTACATTAAAGATGTCTGTTTCCGTTTTTTCCGTTAAATACCAATTCCTCAGAGCAATTGGTACTTTGCGGAACGGAACGGAACGGAAAAATAAATTAAAAAGTTTAAATCAGATTCAACTTGATCACTGTCTCTAATCATCGTCGGAACGGGCTGTTGAAGGCCTCTTATTTAAAATATAATTACCGATGGAAGGAGAAAGACTTTTTGTGTAACCTGCCTTTGTGTTAAATTTTGTATTATTGATCAAGTCGAAAATGCTATCTAAAACACATACCACTCATGCAAAAAGAGGTGTCAGACAATTTTTGTTATCATACTGCTTTAATTACATTAAAGATGTCTGTTTCCGTTTTTTCCGTTAAATACCAATTCCTCAGAGCAATTGGTACTTTGCGGAACGGAACGGAACGGAAAAATAAATTAAAAAGTTTAAATCAGATTCAACTTGATCACTGTCTCTAATCATCGTCGGAACGGGCTGTTGAAGGCCTCTTATTTAAAATATAATTACCGATGGAAGGAGAAAGACTTTTTGTGTAACCTGCCTTTGTGTTAAATTTTGTATTATTGATCAAGTCGAAAATGCTATCTAAAACACATACCACTCATGCAAAAAGAGGTGTCAGACAATTTTTGTTATCATACTGCTTTAATTACATTAAAGATGTCTGTTTCCGTTTTTTTCGTTAAATACCAATTCCTCAGAGCAATTGGTACTTTGCGGAACGGAACGGAACGGAAAAATAAATTAAAAAGTTTAAATCAGATTCAACTTGATCACTGTCTCTAATCATCGTCGGAACGGGCTGTTGAAGGCCTCTTATTTAAAATATAATTACCGATGGAAGGAGAAAGACTTTTTGTGTAACCTGCCTTTGTGTTAAATTTTGTATTATTGATCAAGTCGAAAATGCTATCTAAAACACATACCACTCATGCAAAAAGAGGTGTCAGACAATTTTTGTTATCATACTGCTTTAATTACATTAAAGATGTCTGTTTCCGTTTTTTCCGTTAAATACCAATTCCTCAGAGCAATTGGTACTTTGCGGAACGGAACGGAACGGAAAAATAAATTAAAAAGTTTAAATCAGATTCATTTTGATCACTGTCTCTAATCAAGGACGACGTGAGGTCAGTCTAGATATCATAATGCATGACTTGCAAATGCGTTAATTTCATGATAATTTATCAGGACAATCCGACATATTCATCTACAGAATATTTTCCGATGTTATACATTATTACACATTTCACCTGTGAAGATGAGATTAAGTATACATTTGTGTTATTTGTATATGGAAAACCGTAAAACACAGAAATTTTAAAGTTTGTTTTGTTTTAAAGATTTTTCGAAATTTTGACAAATGCCCCCTTTGGATACCTTAAATGAAATTCTTTTCCGTTCCGTTCCGTTCCGTTCCGTTCCGTAAAGTACCAATAGCCCATGTTGACTTCATAAAATTTGTAAACAAAAAAAATTGAAAATAAAACTAAAAAAATTTAACTAATCAGGAGACAGTCAATACACCAAATATATTTATAAGCATATAAACTTATTATTTTCTTCAATTGTCCAAGTACATATTCAATATTGATAATTTTTTGCTTGACATTACATAATTTTGTTGATAAAAGTTTATTTGTGTGCTATTTTATTCAATTGTACATATACATTATAACTTTTGTTGCAGAAAGCTCGACATAGGGATAGTGATCGGGCGGTGGCGTTAGCTAACTTTTTAAAAGCTTAATATTTTAGAAGGTGGAAGACCTGGATGCTTCATACTTTGTATATAGATGCCTCATGTTACAAAGTTTCCGTCAGTCACATGTCAAATGTCCTTGACCTCATTTTCATGGTTCAGTGACCACTTGAAAAAAAAGATCAGAGTTTTTGTAATGTTGAATTCTCTCTTATTATAAGTAATAGAATAATTATATTTGGTATGTGCGTATCTTGCAAGGTCCTCATGCCCGTCAGACGGTTTTCACTTGACCTGACCTCATTTCATGGATCAGTGAACAAGGTTAAGTTTTGGTGGTCAAGTCCATATCTCAGATACTATAAGCAATAGGGCTAGTATATTTGGTGTATGGAAGGACTGTAAGGTGTACATGTCCAACTGGCAGGTGTCATCTGACCTTGACCTCATTTTCATGGTTCAGTGGTTATGGTTAAGTTTTTGTGTTTTGGTCTGTTTTTCTCATACTTTATGCAATAGATCTACTATATTTGTTGTATGGAATGATTGTAAGGTGTACATGTCTAGCGAGCAGATGTCATCTGACCTTCACCTCATTTTCATGGTTGAGTGGTAAAAGTTAAGTTTTTGAGTTTTGGTCTTTTTATCTAATACTATATGCCATAGGTCAACTATATTTGGTGTATGGAAATATTTTATGATCTATATGTCAGTCGCGCAGGTTTTATTTGACCTCGACCTCATTTTCACGGTTCATTGCTCAGTGTTAAGTTCTTGTGTTTTGGTCTATTTTTTTAAAACTATAAGTAATAGGTCAACTATATTTGTTGTATGGAAGCATTGTTAGCTGTACATGTCTGCCTGGCATGGTTCATCTGACCTTGACCTCATTTTCATGGTTCATTGCTCTTTGTTTAGTTATCTTGGTTAATGTTAAGTTTATGTGACAGTTTTTAATAAAGCTTTATACTTAGGACTATCAACATAATATCAATGATAAGTAAAGAAGGCGAGACATTTCAGTGTGTGCACTCTTGTGAATTTACGAATTATGTTAATCATGTAAATAATGTTATGTTTTTTGTTTTTTGCTTTTTGAAGTTTTTAAAATTGACAAATAATGCTAGCAGGGGAGATTATTCATTAATATTTTTATGATGCCAAACTTGAAATTAAGAGGTGCCTATGTTTGCTATTTGTTATAACCCAATTGTTATGATTCTTGAATAAACTATACAAGTAAGCATGTTAATTTGTCAATAACCATTATTTTATTAATTAGTTTGAATTTGATGAGGTTCTTTGATGTAGAACTTGACTTTTTTTAAACAAAAGTGTTTTTTTATTTGTTTTAAATGTTTTTAAAATTGTATAACAAACTTTTTGACATTTTATTTTAATTTATCACCAAAACAACTCTAATTTGTCAGTATCTGAATAAAATTAATTTGTTAGATACTTTGTTTCTTTTATTGAAGTATATACAAAGGGAGATAACTCAAAATTGTTTTTTTTTTATTATTCTGACCCAATTAGAAGTGATGAAAATAACTATGCCCTAGACAGGATGACAATAAGAAAATGCTAGAAATTGTTGTGTATGGTTATGCTTTGTCCAAAAGTTTTTGTTATCTCCTGTATTGTATATTGCTGCCATTGTCAAAATCCAAATCACACATAGATAGCCTTGTCCTATAGTTTATATCTGGTGTTTGTGTTTTTTGTATGTCTTAGATTCTAACTCTTCAAGTTCTTATATAAATTCAGATGCATTGCCATTCTTTACATATAGGTAAAGGCATATTTACAAAATGGTATTGAGCTTTGCAAATGAGTGACATGTATTCGTTGGATTATTGTTTAAGTTTCATCTGAAAAATACAGTCTTCAATGTTACTGACAAATTATACATTTGCACATTGCCATTTGAAACCACAAATATTATTCTACTGTAAATACACAGAGCAGCAATCCATGCCTTTCAAGTCTAATACTTTGTAAACATGGATCAGAAAAGTTGGAGGATCAATTTTATATGTACAGTAGCTACAAAGTTATCACCATTAAAAATTCCTGTTTTTCCTAATTTTTGTTTTTTTCTTTAATTAGATATTTTCAAACCAGATATTTGGGTTAAAGTAAAAACAAATCCCCAACATCCCTTTTCCAAAAAGCAGAGGGAAAAATTCTGCCTTTTCTTTATTATTCATTTGCACTATTGTTTTGTAAGTAGTTATACAGGATTATATTGACTTTAAATTGCATTAAATTTGATGGAAGTTCTAATTTAAATAAGTCATAAACAAGAAATTTATTTGAATTTACATGTAATTAAATTACATAATTAATTAAATTAAATTTATATTTAAAATTCTTTAAATTTGAAATTTATTGAAATTTAATTTATATTAAAAGATCTTTAAATCTCAAATTTATTCAAATTTAAATTATATCAAAACTTCTTTAAATTTGAAATTTATTCAAATTTAATTTATATTAAAAATTCTTTAAATCTCAAATTTATTCAAATTTAATTTACATAAACATTTCTTTAAATTAGAAATTTATTCAAATTTAGTCTATACTTAAATTCTTTAAATTTGAAATTTATTTAGATTTAAAAATACCTTTAAACTAGGTTGAAATTTGGGAATTTATTTGCAATATTAAATTTAGTTTAAATCTATATTAAATTAGAAATTTTCCAGCAAAGTAAATGCATAATATTTTTTGTAATTTGAAATTTAATATGCATAACATATGCATTTAATTTTATATTAAATGCATCATTTCATGCAGTGCTAGTTAATCCCTAATACTGAAGGCAATCGATATGTATAGAAAAATTGCATGATAAAACACAAATTAGAACAAGCAGGAAATGAAAGCCCAACAGAGCTGGACAGAGCTCATTTTTCAACTCTAGACTAGATATCAATCTTTCCAGAACACGAACAATGCCATAAAACTATTGAAAGGGCAAACTGTATACCATAAAGGTATTGGGAACAAATAATTAAATACAGTCCAAAAACTTGAGTTCTACATAATTAATAACTCAACTTACTGCTTTTGCAAGCGAATTGTCTAAACAGTACTGAAGATACAGAAGAGGATTTGACTAGAAATTGACTGAAAGACTGATAAGTACTTACATTTTATTGTTCGGTCTTTTTATAAATTTTTAGATCAAAATGAACGTGTCAGATCACAGTTGGTTTACTATTACACCGACTTAAGAACATTGCTATATATCCTAATAATTTGAATCACTGGATTCTGTAACATTCAAAACTAGTAAAAACAAAACAGTTATAAATAAACAACGAATAAAGAAACACAATACTGATTTAAACCAAAACATAAAAAAGCACTGACTAATACTTTGGTTTAAAGACAATAAAACAAAATTGTAGACAGGACTAATGAAATTGACTAGATTTTAGTTCCCCTACAATTTTCAATATAAGATAAGATATTTTTATTCCAATTATGGGCCCCAAAGGGCATAAACATTACAACATCAATAATTTTTTCATAATACAATACAAACAATGAGATAATAAAAAAAAAAAAAAGTTAAACGAGAACTATTTAAGTTCTTAAAGAATACGTAGATAAAGAATCTATAGTATGTTTTTTTTTTTAATACTAATGCATTTTATTGCAAGTGTGGTTGATATAGATAACAAACAAGCAGCCCAAATATATATAGTGTGCCTCATGATAGCAATGTCACAAATGTTTTAAACGTACAGTCGAACCTCGTTATGTCGAACATGTGTATGGTGCCGGGTAATTAACGGTACCGTAATTAACACCTTTGTTAACCTCAGTTTATTGAGCATATGTCATATGATATAAACGAATCGAATTCAATTGACCTAAGACAAGATTAAATGAATTGTTACAAATAGAGCATTTGCATTATTCACGTATCAGGATACGTGCACGGATCGACCTATACGTATCGAACATATTTGTGTACAAAAATGTGTTTACCCCGATCTCAATTAAAATTTAATGCATTATATAATATTTTAATCGGGACTAACCTGACTTAATTGATATTTTCCTCATATACGTGTTATACGATACGTCGATACGGATACTCCAGCAAATACTTGATTAATGCAAATGCTCTATTAGACATGTTACGAAAAGGTATATTCTCGACGCTGAGGTTGACAAATTAGACTTTAAATTTGGGGACGGTGTCCAAACATTAATTATAGGTAAATTTAAATCCTGTGCGTCTTGGTTAATTCAAATCACATCATTATGTCACATCCTATATGAAAATTGCTTTTGTGATATTGCTGACTATCATAAGACATGAAAGGTGTACACGTGCAGGAGTGGTGGGTTGGAAAAAGGGAGCTGAGAGTTATACAAGTTCATTCGATTCTAGATTAGTAAAATACATATATAATAAGCCAGTTAGATATTAGTTTTATTGTTGTATTACAATTTTTTTAAAGTTCAATTTGTTGCTCCCCTAATCCCACACAAAGCTCTACAGTTTGGTTGATTTTTTCTCTCGGGTGTCTCCATAAGCTTACAATGACAGTTTTAAGCGTCATTAAGCGTGTTCGACATAAACCCAATACTCTGATATATATTTACGTTTTCTTCTTTCTACTCGTGGTTTAGCTCTTAGTTGATGGCGTCTGAAGGAGGTAACAAGGGTTGATCGACATGGATAAATTTTATTCGCTAATATGACAAAATTGTAGGGGTAAAAAACTGTGAGTAGTGAGTCATATTTTACACAAACCTTTTATCGTTCTGAACATGCATGAAATATTTGCCACTGGACGTTAAACAACCAACAATTAATCAATCACAAACCCGTTATAAAGATAATACAAATTGAGCTGAAACTGAAAAAATTGGGAAAATACATGCCATCGAAGCTATATGGCCGGGTATAAATTTTCTTAAACTATAAAGCAACATGTTTCAAGAAACGACTGGATCAAAATACATACACTCCTTTTTTTGCACCTGTCCTAAATCAGGAATCTAATGTTTAGTGGTTGACGTCTGTTTATGTGGTTAATAAGTGTTTCTCGTTTTTCGTTTTTTTTTAAATATAGATTAGACCGTTGGTTTTCCCGTTTGAATGGTTTTACACTAGTAATTTTTGGGGCCCTTTATAGTTTGCTGTTCGGTATGAGCTAAAGCTTCGTGTTGAAGGACGTACCTTGACCTATAATGGTTTACTTTTATATTATTACTTGGATGGTGAGTTGTCTCATGGGCACTCATGCCACATCTTCCTAATCTACTCTTTTGTTTGCTTTTCTTTACTATAAAAAAATGACCGTTACATATATTTTCACGAGTAGGTATAAAACAAATTATAATATTCAAGACTATATGCAAGTTCTACTAAGGGCTCGCCGAAGCATTCACACACATATGAACCTTGTGACTCGTACAATTGGTACAATTAATTGAAAATCCAACAAGAAAGGACAATATACTAGATCTCATGATTACAAATTTAACAAACCAGGTCCCACGAATTGAAATCATGCCGGGAATCTCAGGTCATGACATTGTCTTTATAGAATTCAATTTAACACCATCTAAGCTAAAACAAACACCAAGAAATGTGCCGATTTACAACAAGGCAAACTGGGAAACAATGAAAAAAGAAGTAATCAACTTACAACATACCATAGAGGAAAAGGTTGATACACATACTGTTGATGAACTGTGGCTAGAATTCAAAACAAAACTCAATGAACTAGTCAGTGAGCATATTCCACACCAAAAGCTAACTACAAAAAATAAAACCCCATGGGTAACATTTGAAACAAGAAAATTAATGAAAAAGAGAGACAGACTTTATAAAAAGATGAAAAAGTCTGGAAATGACAAAATGAGAAACAAGTATAAGCAAATTAAACATCAGGTACAAAAACAACTCAGACAATCATACTGGCAATACATTGAAAATATTATAACACCAAAACCAGATGAAAATAAATTTTCCAACATGAAAAAATTTTGGTCTTATATTAAAAGCAAAAAAACTGACTACAGTGGAATAACATCACTTAAGCAGAATGGGAAACTTATAACTGACACCAAACAAAAATCTGATGCACTCAACAGGCAGTTTCAATCAGTTTTCTCGGAAGCAAACAAAATCACTGCTACTGAATTTGAAAGCAATCAATACATGCAACAGAAAACAGCTTACCCTACCATGCCCGACATAAATATCACCATCCAAGGTATCTAAAAACTTCTTATAAAATTATACCCATCCAAGGCAAGTGGACCAGACGAACTTAAGCCACGTCGCCTTAGGGAGTTAGCACATGAAATTTCACCAATACTATGCCTTATATATCAAAAATCATTAGACACTGGCGAAGTCCCTACTGACTGGTGTACTGCACATGTTTCACCCATCTACAAGAAAGGTTCCAAATATAATCCAGAGAATTATAGACCTATTTCTTTGACATGCATATGTTGTAAACTTATGGAACATGTTGTAGTTAGCGCAATCATGACACACGCAGACAAACATAACATCCTGTATCCCCTACAACACGGCTTTCGAAAAAACAGATATTGTGAAACTCAACTTTTGGAATTTGTAGATGATGTCACTAAAAATATGGAAAACTCAAAACAAACAGATGTACTTATAATGGATTTCTTCAAAGCTTTTGATAAAGTCAGTCATAACTTGTTAACACACAAATTAAATTACTATGGGATACGGGGGAAAACAAATTCATGGATACAGGGCTTCTTATATATCATGTCGTACCCAAGCAGTTATCCTAGAGGGTGAGACTTCAGGCTATGTCCCTGTAAAGTCCGGAGTGCCTCAAGGATCTGTTCTGGGCCCAAGTCTGTTTTTATTTTACATAAACGACATACCAGTTGGGCGAAATTCCACCATACGCCTATTTACAGACGACACCATTGCATATCTGGTAATAAAATCAAACAGTGATTGCGAAACCCTTCAAAAAGACCTCAACACACTAGGCATTTGGGAAAATACATGGAAATGGCTTTCCATCCTGACAAGTGTAATGTCATGTCCATCAGCCGAAATAAAAATCCATTCGTATATAATTACACTTTACATGGCCACATTCTTGAACAAGTCGATAAGGCAAAATACCTAGGTGTGACAATTCAATCAGACTTGAAATGGCACAGTCACATAAACAACATCTGTAATAAAGCCAACAGCACACTAGGTTTTCTTCGAAGGAATCTTAACATCAGTTCCACCTCAGTTAAGGAACAGGCATATAAATCTTTAGTCAGATCATCGCTAGAATATGCCTGTTCAGTTTGGGACCCTTACTTTACTGAGGATATTAACAAGATAGAAAAAGTACAAAGAAGGGCTGCTAGATATGTCACTAACCGACACAGAAACACCTCAAGCGTTAGTGACATGCTAGATCATTTAAAATGGAGAGACCTGGCACACAGAAGAACCGATGCACGCCTGGTCATGTTCTATAAAATTTCATATCACCTCATTGCTATCACAAAAACAGACAGATTAATTCAACCGCTCAGACAGTCCAGGAACATGCACACACTCTAGCTCATACCAAATTCCATCCTGCCGAACACAAATAAGACAACAATCATTTTTCCCACGCACAATTAAAATCTGGAACAGCCTTCCCCCGAGTATTGTGATGAGCGGCTCTATAGAGTCGTTCAAAGTAGCCGTCTCAAACTACACCTACAGCCCGTAAATTCATCATGTGTAAATAGTTTTATCTTAATATTTAAAAATAATAAATTAAAAATTTGCACTACCACTATGTAATTTTTTTTTTTGTTTTTTGTTTACTATCACAAATTTGTTATATTTCACTGTGTATATATCTTCACAAAGCAATGCGCAGTACAAGTGACGTAAACTTCAACGTGTTGAAGGCGGTCATTATATAGTAGAAGTAGAAGTACATCTACTGCATTTACATGACCCCTCCCTTGTTTTACATTATATTTTCTTAAAAAATATTATGGAATTTATTAATACCTATTTCTTATATTTCTTTTGGGTGTCTCCATAAGCTTGTTATTGATATTCGTTCCATACTGATTGAATTGCCTCCAAAATGATCATGCAGTTTTTAAATATTCAATTGGTATACATAGGTATACATTGTAAATATCTTTTGTGTTTTGACACAGTCCCTGTATTTAAAGTGTAATTTGTCAACCTCAGCGTCGTGAATATACCTTTTCGTAACATGTCTATTAAAAATCTTAGTTATATGTAAGAGAATGATAATCCTTTTCTTCATGGTTAAGTACGAGCGATAGCGAATACTTATCACGAAGAAAGCGATTATCATTCTCTTACAAACGTATATTGTAAAGTAATGATCTCTTGATTGGTTCTATTTAAAATTAGTTCCATTGTCAGTGCAATGTTTGCAATTAATGCATGATTTCCTTTATTAGCTATTTCATTTATGGATTTTTTTGTTTTAGTGATAAAATGACTTTCTTTTAATTCTGAAAAATATTAAAGATCATTAAAGATTGTGATTTAGACATTAGATGACACAAAAGTACAATGAACTTGTACGAAAAGTTTCTTGATAGTGAGTATGATTTGAAATTAAATAAAATGTTAGCGAGGAATTATTTATTTGGTATATGTGCAGTTTTAATTATTAAATTCAAAATTCAAAATTACAACTAATTTTATTTTAAAGTCTTTGTTAGAACAATCCCTTGCATAAGATTTAAGGAAGCAAGACACCGCCCCTCTTTTATTGGGAACTTTTGGTTGATAATTTAGGGATTCACTGAAGCATAAATGGAGCGGGCCACCCTCATTTTGTAGTCAGTGAACATCCCCCTTTTATCAAATCCACTACTGCAGTTACTACTATTTTTTTGTCAGGAAACTATTAGAATCCAAAGCTTTTGAATTATACTCAAAGTTGTGCTAATTTCCTTTTTCAAATGATCTGAGATTTTAAAATAGTATATTTAGCTAAACAGATTAATTTATTTTTTATCTTGCATTGTTTAAAAAAAATTGTTTTGTTTTAGTATAAATTTGAAGTTATTAATATTCTCAAATAATTTTAAAACTTCATATTGATTTAATTCAATTGTTTGATTGTTTCAAAATTTAACTTTCAGTCACAATTTATCACAAATTCTGTTAAGCTGATAAATCTGCTTTGGGGCATTTTTTGTAACTCATTCATATAAACTATTTGGTGTGAGCTGTAAAAAGGCCTATTAAAACAAAAGGTTAATCCTATACTAAGAACATGATTTCATTCATTCTTCACAATTAAGAAACACCAAATCCTACAATTTCATTGGACGAGAGCACTTTGCTATATTCTAAAAAGCATTAATTGCAAAAATTAATAGATATCCCACGAGGACGCGGTGTGTCAGTGTAAGATCACCCGATGGCCGGAGGCACACCAAGTCCGAGTGGGATAACTATTTTACATCCCAGCTGTTTTAGATTAGACGAAAAATCATTTACAATTCATAAGATCTAGTTTAGAACACCACACAACCATTATAATATACTTTATAAATATATTACTATATTATGTATACCCTTTATGAGCCCCGAACACGATGAGTAGCTATCTAGTCTGAGCTATCTAGTCTCGATGCACCAGAGTTATCGTTCTTACAGCCAACAATAACGTCTGGTGTCAATTGTTGAGATGTATGTTAAATTCATGAGCCTCGTATACGATTTTTAAGATTTTTTGGTATTTACATGTTGAATAATAAACTCATCCCTTACATCAATAACAACAACGTGGTCGAAGAGCACGTGTATCGTGCTGTTTTATTTTAAAAAGGAGAGTTTCATCTTTTATTTTAAAAGATGCATTTAGGAATGATTTGTGTTAAAAGGGAGATGAACAAAATATTTTCATTGAATGTGTAAAACTCCTGTATTTAGATATAAAAGAATCTTAAACACGGATGGATTCTATAAGTATTTCCATGCATATAAATCCTTGATTAAAAAATAATATATATATTATATTTTTTGTATTAAAGAAGCATTCTAAATCTCTAACCGGCTCATCAAAAGATGAATGATTGAACCATTTATTTTAAAAAAGCAAGTTTAGTTTTGATTTCAGCCTATTGGTTCCACTCTCGGTATTTTTTTAATGGGAACATTTTTTAATTGGTACACAAATTACTGATTTGTCAGTATCAATACAATAGCAAATATTGTGTTTATTTTTATAACAACTGATAGTGCTTTACCCCCCCCCCCCCCTTTTTTCCATTCGGAACGATGATTGATATGTTGTTAGGAAAATAGTTTATATGCATTTTCCAGAGGATGCAAGCTGTATATGCCAAGCTGCTAAATATATACCGATTGGTCATTATTGGTATCAAAAATAGTGTTTTACCTTTAATTGCTTTATTTTCTTTCTTTCAAATTTCAAGTTATGTATACTTTGAACGTTAAACCAAGGAGTTGTACATATACTATCCTTCTGGAAAATGCATGCACTATTTTCCTAAATCAATCATCTTTCCGAAATGGAAAAGGCCTTAGTTACATCATAGATTTAATCATATTGACTTTATTTTGTTTTCAGTGTTGCAATTATCCTGACACGGTAGAAATTGGACATAACTGCTATGCCTCAAAATAAACATCATCGGATTCTTTTTTTGGTATATATAATTAAGTAAAAATAATTCGGCTGGGGAGGTGGGTCTCATTTTAAATTTATAAAATAAATATTTTTCATATTTACATATATTAAGATTTAATAAAACACTTAGAATTCAATATTGTAAATCTTTTATTTTATACGGATTTTTTCTTCATTCTAAATGCTAACATTGTCTCGCTGTTTTACACGGCTAATAATTTCATGCGATGGTAAAGGCACCTCTCTATATCTTTGAGAAGAAAGAGGGGGGCTTTATCATCGCACGAAAAAGATGCAATTGTTGCTCCTTGTTGACGGCCTCACTGGTTTTGAGACGAAAACAGCGCTGTCCATTTGTTTGTATATGCATGTAGTGATTTTATCCCCCCTCCCCTAAACAAAAAAAAAATGGAGAAAAAGTAAAATATGACAATGATGACCACGAAGACAGAGTAGGGAATTCATAAACAAGGTTAAAATAAATTAGTATGACTGCTGTGGATAGTAAACTTGAAATTGATAGAAAATAGCAAATGCAAATTATTCGTAGTATATTTTAATTCATAACACAGAAAAACGGGACAAGTTAGAAATTTTTACGGATATTGGAAAAAGGGCTTTACTATTGCTGTCCACAAATAATATCTATGAAATGAAGTTGGTTAATGTATTGTAGTCCGCCATACGATATCAATGAATAATGAGCAAAATTATTACCGTTTAGTCATCTAAACCAGGTCATGTTTGATTCCATTTCATTCAGTGGTTCTCTAGAAGTTCAAAATGTAAAAATTTAACGACGACGACGGGCGCAAAGTGATGAGAAAAGCTCACTTGGCCCTTTGGGCTAGGTAATCTAAAAAGGAAAGACCAAAGGAAGAATAAATGACAAAATAATTAACGAGAAAAAAGGCATGCAGCTCACGTTAGCTAATGGAATACACAATCGTCAGTGGCGGATCCAGAACTTTTCCTATGGGGCCCCGCTGACTGACCTAAAAGGGGGGGGGGGGCGCTGACTGACCTAAAAGGGGGGCCGCTCCAGTCATGCTTCAATGATTCCCTATATAATCAACCAAATTTTTCCCACGAAAGGGGGGGGGCCCGGGCCCCCCCTGGAACCGCCTATGATCGTGCAGTGGAATATTACATTTTTGCACACAAACATATGAGCAGAAGTCTGGACCTCTCTTACTTTAGAGCATAAACATTCTGCAAGTCATATCATAATTGAAAAGTTCAAAGATGAAATTCGTGAAAATTGGTACTGTAACAAATAAGAAAAGCACACCAGTGTCATTTATTAGGCTTTTTGTTTATAGATGAAGATCAATGCATGGAAGTATTGGGCATAGAGGACTGCTCAGAATGTGAATTAGTATGCAACATTGTAAATGCAGTAGCGAATCCAGACCTCTATTTTTAAGAACGATCAATGCATTTGAATCGGGACATCTGGGACACACTTATTTAAATGGCTGGATCCGCCCTCTAATGTGCGCCTATAAAATAGAGCAGTGCTTTTACTCATTTGGCATGAACTTGTTTTTATCCTATATGTGGATGTCTGTAATATTTCTTGTTGCACATGTACAGTCATAACTTAGACTGTTAATGACGTCTTTACACTTAAATCGATTGGATGTGTGCTTATTGATACTTTAGTCTTTAGAAACACATTTTTTACAAGTTGTTATTGACTTTGAACTAGCTGTCAGTAACTGCCAGTATTGTACAAACAGTAAATACAATACAAGTTTACTCCTAATCAACTGATTTTCATAGTTCAGCTTCATATATGGTACTGTTAAATCGTTGTCCCAGGTTAGAAGGGGATTTGGAGCTGGCCAATATGTTTAAGCCCACCACTATTGAATTCTGAATGTGCCTGTCCCCAAGTCGAGAACCTGTACTTCAGTGGCTGTATATCATATTTGTATTTCATTCATTTTTAACATAAATCAGACTTTTAGTTTTCTCTCTGGAATAGTTTTACATTTCTATTTTTGTGGCCTTTTATAGCTAACTGCATTTTTTTTTATTGTTGAAAGCAATATGGTCCCATTTAGTTGTTATTAAGTTCCACGTCATTTGCTCTCTAGTGGAAAGTCGTCTCATTTGCAATTATAACCACATCTTCTTAACTAAGTTATTTATGTATAAAAAAATATTGACAATTATATGTAAATGTTCACTGCAAAAACGTACAACTTAATAATAAAAAGATATACATTTGTATTTGTAAAGTTTGCTTCAAATAATATCTTCCTTGCACTAATTTTAAGCGAATCTACCATCTACATTCCAGGACTGTTTGACTTAAAATTTTTTTATGCATGAACCCAAAAATGCAATCTTCATGTTTATATAAAAACTGCAAAAGACTCAGACCCTATCAGTATAATATAGCAACATGAAATAAAAGATTCTGCACTGAATATCTTCTTTTGATCATGTTATTTTTTTCAAGATTTGTAAAAAAAGAAATTTCACCAAGAGATTGATGTCTAAAACAAGCTGAAATGTGTTTACTGCTTGAATGATTTATATTATCAGTCTAACAGAAAAAAGTTAATTACAAGTTTAAAGATATTTTATAATGATTCATAACAATGAGGTCAAGGTCTGACAGATAAACCAAGCCTGACAGACTTGTACACCTTACAATCATTCCATAAACCAAATAGACATTTAGAGACATTTTGTTTCTAGTATCTTAGAGGATGATCCACCATTTGAAAAGTTACACTGACTTATGAACCATGAACAAAGACAGATGATGCATGCCAGCCAGACATGTAAACTTTACAATCTATCTAAATAAAAGCATCTTTGGGGTTTATTATATTTCTTTACATGTAGGTAAATGGTGTCATGTTTATAAAAATTGTAAACTCAACACAGTTTTAATCATTTTATAGTTCATAACTTTTTTGTTTTGCACCATTGAAAATATCTACAGCTTTTTCTTGTTCAAAGAATTAACTGTCATCGTTGTATGAATTTCATCAATGCATCCAAATTTGATTAACTCATCATCCACAGCAAATTGCAAAAATCACTCTGAGTCCTGAATCTTCTCTCTTCTACTATTTATAGTAGAATTAGCAAGCAACAGTAGTGTAATGTAATCCTAAGGGCTAGAGTTATAGCTCTGAAGAACATTGTAAATATCAGTTTCATGTATACACTTCATGAATGGTTTTCTCATCTTATTTCCCTACAAAGATATCATATGACACAAGTTCAGACAACTGCTTTATTAATTGGAGACAAACATTATGTATTTAAAGAATTACTGTATGCGTTTACTCTTTGAATTGTTTGGTATTTGACTGTAGGGAGCATTAAGTTTGATTAGACAGTTTAAAAAAGTATCTTGATATGTTCCTTTGGTTATTCTTGTAGTTGAGTTGCTGTCTCATTGGCATATACCCACATCTCTTCAAACAGTATAAGCTCCATGTAATGATCTTAAAAAAGGTTCATACAAAAGCTTAAATCAAAAAGGTTATTGTGTATAAATTAAGTGCTTTATTTCTTCCAATAAAAGAAATTATAAAAATGCATTGAACAAAGTTAAAACATTATATTTTTCTTAAAAATATGTCTAATAAAAAAGTTAAGACTTAAATTATACTTAATGTTTTTTTATGGACCATATACATATATACATTAGTTTCTTAAAGCCTTACAATTTCAGCTTTTAAGTCTTGAGGCATGGAAAGTCTCCTGTCCTTTGACCAATGAAATTATTCTCCTTTAGTTGTCCACAGAACCGTGGTAAATTTTCGCAACTCAATCATGTTAAAAAGAAGTGCTAGAAAATACAATAATGGAATCATCATTGGTTAAAAACTATAAAATTTTATGAGTAACAATTTATCATTATATAAGGTAAATTTTAATAAGTATACAATGAACAGTGTCTCCAGATCTATTTTAATTTACAGGGGTTGCAAAATAATAAAAAATAGACCACATCCATAATATTAA
Organism: Mytilus galloprovincialis; assembly: GCF_965363235.1. Classification (NCBI taxonomy): domain Eukaryota; kingdom Metazoa; phylum Mollusca; class Bivalvia; order Mytilida; family Mytilidae; genus Mytilus; species Mytilus galloprovincialis. Next base: position 27,782,591 of record NC_134847.1, on the reverse strand, counting down.
TAGAAATTATGAATAAATGAAATTATTCACTCATAGCCAAATATGGTTGTGGTTAAAACAAACAAAAAAGATAACTACGGTAATACATCTTTAAATGATAAGATCATCATAATATCTGGCAATTTTCTATGATCAGAAATACCAAAAAAATCACTGACCAGTGAATTGTGGAATACATGCTTGCTTGAGTTCTTGAAAATATTTTTTCCTGATGGTCCTACAAGAAAACCTACTGGTCCTCACTTTAATAATCTATAATTTCTATTGCAAAAAATAACCAGTCATAAAATGTTTGATTGTCAAATCTTAGGACCACCACTTTAGAGGATTCTGTGCTTGATCACATTATGAATGATTAAATCAGCTTGTAAATGGAAGACACTATATAATAATAATGTACATGTTGTTATGGAAATTCTATTGGTTTAATATTTCAAAGTCAGTTTAAAATAAACAATTATAGATTCATCCTATCATTAAATTTGTCAAATAAAGGCAGCATGCAGTTGTATACCACCGTTCAAACAATCTTCATATTCAGCACTCATTATGAATATTAAATGTCCACTTTGCTACATTCCATTGTTTGTTTTACTTTCTCTCCAAGATGTGCAAAATTGATCTGAAAATTATAAATGACAAAATTGCAACTTTATAACTGTTTATGGCAAATAAACTAAGATTTTTTATAGAAAATCCACAGCCTTCAATACAGAGATTTTTGTTATAAAATTTGAAACAAAGATTAATTACTCACTTGCTTTTCTATGATGTGCTAGTGTTTATTTTTTACAAAAAAGTTCAAACCAACTTGTAAATTCCAAAATAAACTTAGTGCTGTGAACACGTTCTCATCTAAAATTAGAAATTCTCATATGCCACTTTACTTATTGTTGTGCGAAAAAGCTACATCTTTTGGGATGATTGATATATTTCGCGTTAAAAAGTCAATGTATAACATTAATAATATTTGTTTTTCATTTTTTGGCAAGATTTGTGGTCTTTTTTTGTAAATGCGAATCCAAAATTTCATCATTTTATCATAAACCTTTTTCATAGGATGTTAGAATGAACTATTTCAACACCCAGGAAATAGTTCAAGCAAATAAACCTTAAAAAGATACTCATTCTGCATTTTTGTTATACTTTTATGTCATTTTTGAAATATATACATAACGTAGCATTTACCCATCTTTATTTCAGATGTTTCAATGAAAAATATGCTAAATTAAGTCTTTTTTCTCTTACTTGTATTTGTCAGGTCTGTATGCCTGCATACCAACCTGGTGTATGCTAAAACATCACTATGCGTATTCTAGAATTTGTCAGGTCGGTATGCTAGCATACCGACCTGATGTATGCTAAACTCTCACTCTATGCATATACTAGTATTTATCAGGTCTGTATGCTAGCATACCGACCTGGTGTATGCTAAACTCTCACTCTACGCATATACTAGTATTTGTCAGGTCTGTATGCTAGCATACCGACATGGTGTATGCTAAACTCTCACTATGTAGATACTAGTATGTGTCAGGTCTGTATGCTAGCATACCGACCTGGTGTATGCTAAACTTTCACTCTATGCATATACTAGTATTTGTCAGGTCTGTTTGCCAGCATACTGACCTGGCTTATGCTAAACTCTTATTCTATGTGTACAAATGTATACTTGAATTTGTCAGGTCTGTATGTAACCAACATACTGACTATGCGTATACTAGTATCTGTTAAAGTCTGTATGCCTGCATACCGACCTTGCGTATGCTAAACTCTCACTTTCTGCGTATATTAGTATTTGTTACGTCTGTATTCCTGCATACAAATGTGTATTTGAACCTTCACAGGTACTTGTATGCCTGCATGAATTCTAAAATTTTATTCTGGATTTATGTTTGAATTGGCAAGTCAGTAAGCCTGAATGCTAAGCATTTACTGTGTAGTAACATTTCTTACTTCTTATGCAGCAGAAATACTGCAATCTGATTGGTTAATAACCCCGGTGTAAATAACACTCCACCCTTGTTCACCCGGGGATAAATAAAATTTTGCCAAAATAATTTTACAAATAAAATTTTGACAAAAATTTTAAATATTAAAATTTTGCCAAAAAAAACAAAAAAATAATAAAATTTTGAAAAATGAAAATAATAAAAATAAAATCAAAGTAAAAAAAAAAAAAGAAATTGAGGAAAAAATAAAAAAAAATATTTTTAACTTTTTGTTTCCCCAACAATTCAAAAGAACAAAAAAATTTCGGAATTTTCCCTAAAATAAAGAAAAAAAGTAGTTGACAATGCACAGCAAGTGCGCCATTGAAATATTGTTAAACTGGAATTTTTTTACATCCTGGTTTAAAAATGAGTAATAGAATTGTTCATAAGAAATAAATTCGTTATCTTGGTGTAATCAGGGGTGTACAGAATTTTACACCGTTGTTGAAAATTCATACACCCTGAGGCGCAGTATGATTGTGAAAGAGACATACAAATGTATCTCCACCAAAGGCCGAATTACATGAATGTAAGGAATTACTTATGTATAGCCTACAACTTCGTATGAATTTGAAAGAAAGCTCTCAATTCTTAACTGCAACACTCAGGGGTTTATTCCTGTATACCAACCCGCTTTTCAAACTCTTATAAAACAATGGAATTCATAGGTTTGATTGTCGGCATACCAACCTTTAATCCTATACACATTGGAACAAAAAAGTTTGCATATTTGTTTGACATTTTCAGTTCACAGTATTCTTGCATACAACACTGGTGTACGGTGAACACTTATTTTTCTTTCTTTGATATATATACACGATTTGATTGCTTGTATACCCATCTATGTTCTATTGAATTGTAGTTTTACATACATTTTAGTATTGTCAAACCAAGCTGGTGTTCAATGAGCTAGTGTAATTGTGTACGGTTTGCCTCCAGTGTAAAATGTCTGCATATTTGGTGGCACTTATTGGATATTTAGCAAGCTGAACGGTTTGCATTCTAACCAGCCATATGTTGTATTCATATTTTAAATTGTTAAACTATCATAATACCCATCATTCTCTAATTTAGTAAATTCAAGAGGGGCAAAAGATACCAGAGGAACAGTCAAGCTCATAAATCGAAAATAAACTGACAACACTATGGCATGAAAAAGACAAACAGACAAATTTTAAACAGCATAGAAAACTAGAGAAAGTCTGAGCGACACGAACTCTAACCAAAAACTTGGGATGATCCCAGGTGCTCCGGAAGGGTAGGCAGATTCTGCTCCACATGCGACACCCGTCGTGTTGCTCATGTTATTACAAACCCGGTAAATAGTCTTATTCGGTAAGTCACATTCATGAAAAGGGAAGGGGATTGTAGTAACGACGTAAGAAACATATCCGATATCATCTGTTAAACGATGATTCCATAACGGTCAACCAACTCGTGATGGCATCCGTAAAATTTACAAGGGATGATTTCATCTTCACCATTTGGAACTCTTGGTTAGAAATTGATGGAGAAAAAATGAAACTGTCTTAAAATCTGATATAGTTGGCAATATGCATACTGCATGTACTGTATAGATAGTGAAACAGCAATTTTTAAGTCGTTGTGTTTGCATCTCTGCCTGTCAACATGCTGTATGCCAAATTAAGTTCTTGTTTGTTTTTTGTTAAATACTTTTAGGGGGATGTTTGTATACAATTTGCTTTACAAAGATGTATGCGCCAAATATACATACATGCATTTTAATTATCGGCATTTAAACAATTTGCAATGATCTGTCTTCACTGCATATCATAAATTGATATCTAACTGGACTAGCTTAGATATGAAAATTAGATAATTTATAGCAGCATACTATGGTAACAAGTGTGTATAATGGCATATACACTGGAGTTGTAAAAATAAATCCTTCAATCAAGAAAGCCAAAGAATTGATGCCTTTTCTAGGTGTCGTCTTTGTCTAGTGAAGCCATGTATACATTATTAGCAGGAACAGCAAAAAGTCTGGTGTTGTTCATTCAATTGGTGTCATAGTTTTCTAGGAAGGTATTGGTTTAACCTATCCAGTCACTAAGAAGTGTTACAATTAAATGCATAAGCAACACATAAATAGTTACATGAAAGGTATAGCCAATGTTTGAAAAATGCTGAAACGAGAAATGGAACTACATATTATATACATATATATATATATGTGTGTGTGAATATTGTACCACAAATTTAACATTGATGTGGCGTGGTCAACTACATCAAAGATTTGATGGTCAATACTTAATCAGTTTAATGATCTTTCATCTTGACTTGATTATTAAATGTGACAGTTTATACAGTACATGAGTTGCACAGTAGGAATGCAATAACATTTAGACGTTTATCAAAATAATCACAATAAGACCATAAAGCAATGTTTAATCTAAGTTAAGCGGATTATAGCACGATTTTGTATAAAGAAACTTTTTGTATTGATCAGTTATATTGGTGTAGTAGCTTGAAGTAACAATTAAGTTGCGATATAGATGAGAATGAAGTAACATGTTCATAGGCGGATCCAGGGGGGCCGGGGGGAGGGGGCAACCCCCCTTTCCTGGGAAAAATTTGGTTGATTATATATAGGGAATCACTGAAGGATGACTGGAGCGTACCCCCGGCCCTCATAGGTCAGTCAGTGGGCCCCCCTAATGGAAAGTTCTGGATCCGCCACTGATGTTGTTTTATAGCATTGGAACTAAGTAACGTTTTGTATTGGAATTTATAACTGTGAACCTTTTAAATATATTATATATACATGTACATTTATATGATAAAACATGTGAACATTAAACTTCGTTACTAGAATATAGACAGTAGTGAGCTTATATGGTGAAATATGTAATAGCTTGTTCCCTATGTTAACGGGCAAGATGGATTAAATCCCAGATACATATATCCTAAATAATGAATATGTCTAAAATATGTCTGTTTAGTGTTACATTATCACAATCAATGATTTTAAAATTTATATCAACTAAGGTTCTTATAGTTGTTGAATGAAATTGTTCCCTTGAGAGAAAAATTTTTGTCGCCACGCATCTGATTGAAGATTCCTTAATAACATTCATTTTTCAAATTTGACTGACACTCTTGAAATGTGCTGTTCCGATAATTTCGCAATAAATGTATGTTTAATTTGTTTGGATTACTTCTTTTTTGTTTTTTATTGCTTACTAAATTTTAAAAGTTTTCTGTCTGTCTTTCGATTTTGTTGGTAGCTTTTCATAAATTACCCTGTTACAGTAACAACTTCTTACTAACACACATCACATAATGCTGTAGTGATCATGTGACAAATGTACTGTACAGTTTTCCAAAAAAAGGACACATCATACAACCTCCTTGTAAAAATGTGAGATGTGGGATGATTGCAAATGAGACAACTATCCACCAAATTTCAAATGAAGTGGATGTAAGCAAGTAAAGGCAACTGTACAGACTTCAACAATGAGAAAAAAACAATACCGTATATTCAGATGATAAAAGGACCCAACATGAAAAATAAGAAACAATAATTTACAGCAAAACAATTTCCGAAAAAGAAATATGATATATAAACCAATGACAACTTCAACTACAAGGTCCTGACTTGGGACAGGCACATTAAGACTAGTGTGGCCAGTTTTAACATGGGAGCGCTCACCCCCCCCCCCTTTTTTTTTTTACCTGGGACAATTGTTTCCCTAAAAATTGTTAAAATAAGACCTAAATGGGTTAACTGAAGGGCATTGGCCATGCATTTTGAAAATCTGGATAGGGGCTGAATTTCAATACTTTTTTTAAATTTGGGAGACTAACTTAGTGGGAAATCCAGAAGTTTCATAAGGGGGTGGGATTGGGAGGGCACTGACTTCTTTAGAGATGGACCATTCCAGTATTGATTCCCTCAATAAATGAACAAATTTTTCACACAAAGCACCCCTTTAAATTCGCTTTTGTAACTAATGCAAGGAGACATAACTATGGAATGATATGTACACATAATCGTCTTTCTCTAAATACTTTCAAATACTTGTGTCGTCTTGCAAGGTTGCTTTTGGGGGGGGGGGGGGGGGGGGGGGGGTTGCAGCTTGATAGTGGACAAACCCCTTGAGAAAACAAACGTTCCGTAATCAATAATCTTATTTTATAGTTTCTAGCCGGATTTAGTCAGTCACTTAAAAAAAAAAGGGTGTTCTATGAAATTCGTGGAAAATGTACAAAAACAGCTACAAAAAAAATTTTAGTCGATTTCAGGTTATTCTGGTTGGGCTAAAACGCTTCGTACGTCTTCTTTTTCTTCTTTAAGTTTTCCAGTTTTCCATCTGAATAAAGATGATTAATAACTGGTGAAAATGTAAAAACGTAAAAATGACTTACCGCGTTTATTCAAAATTATGTTTTCCTAACGCATAATTTTTGGTGTTGACATTTTCAAATGTTTTACGGTAGCCCTTGTGTATTGGACGGTTGAAATTTCGACCTTGACTTTCCCTATGACAAGTTTGCATTGATTGGTCGCCATCTTTGTTTCTATGAGGATCGTTTGTTGTTTATCAATCTTCGGGAAATTCCGGAGTTTCCGGAAACGTTCGGCTAATGTTTCGTTATTTTTTCCCGCGATAATGATGTAAACAAGATGAGAGAGTAGAAATTATGGAATTGTTGATTAATTCTAGGAAAATATGATCTCGTACCCGGTATTTTTACGCTACATATTGTACAGAATGATATTATTGACAACATATCCAATACCAAGATTAACATTAATAATGTATGCTCTCAATATGATGCAATGAATGAATAGAATAGAATAGAATAGAATATTTTTATTTCCAAAATTACAGGGCCCATAAAGGGCATAAAATCAGATACAATTGATTTACATAATTGGTAACATGGAACGGAATCAATTTCATACACGTGTTTTCACCGATATGGTTTCAACATCTATGATGAATGGTACGGGTCAGTGTAGGTAAGAAAATCCATGGCCAAGTTCGGATGGAACTAGAGTTCTGACTAGAGTTCCATATGAACGGTAAATAATTTTGAAGAGTAAGGTCTCTAGATTACCGGAAGTACAAGGCCCCTACTCTGAATATGTTTACATTCAAATTTGATTGGATTGACGTCATAACATCCGGGATATCGAGTCGATCTCTAGGAACCCTGCCACAACCAGGGTTCCTCGAGTGTTAATGGCGGAAAAGCTTTATCCAATCATAACAGGTGTTATATATGACCATGTCAATTCAATCTACTCTAGATATCCATCCGAACTTGGCCCATAATACTCATAATGATATGCAACCTTTAACATGTTTATGTTGGCCTTATTGACACCTTTGATGATCGCTAATCTGTTGATCATTCGATGTTCCTGATCTCTGATGTTGGGTTGATATTGGTGTCGCGTATCACTCACTTTAGGCAGCAACCATTTGATTTTCGGGGGGGGGGGGGGCTATGTTTTTTTTTTCTGGACAAATTTTTTTTTCGCCTGCGGCAAAAAACAATATATTTTTTTCGCGACAAGTCGAAAACAATTTTTTTCTTTCAATTTTAGCATTACATATGGGTCAGGATCCCTAATAGACCTTGAGAAGATGACGTAATTAAAAAAAATATTAGTCCGCCATACAATTGTGGATGCTGTGATTTTAAAAATGGACATAAATGAACAATAAGAACTGTTTTATAGAGCTGGTGTGATGAGAAAAGAAAGATGTTGGATTTGACCTGAAATAAATTATTAGAAAGGACAATTTTTTTATTGAATTTTATGATCAGAATTTTGGGATTATTTCATGAGGAGAGTGACATTTTTCACCATCTTCCGGGGTCCATCAATTTGCGAAAAAAGTAATCTCACTTGCCACCCCGAAAATTTAACCAGACATGTATAAATGTATCAGCTTCGATATGAGCCATCATACATGTTCAAGTAAACGATATGGACTGAGCAACGGAGGAAAACGTTACCATTACCGCCTATGGAGAATTAATTGTAAATGTATACCCAAATTAGAAGCTTAATTCCAGAAGTTTTCAGGCTGATTTATGGATGATTTCACCTTGTACACCACCGAAAATGATGGTTAGTAGTTTTTTATTTATACCTAGTTATTATAAATGGTTTAAGATAAATATTATTGATAAAGATCAGCAAAAACTCAATGAAACTTTGCTTTTAAAATGCATTACTGGCACGGTGCTGAACACTTTTTTTAGGCACAATCATAACTTTGTTTACTTCCGAGAGATCCGAAAGGAATTTGTTTACTATATTGAAAAAGGCAAGAAACAACTTTTAAATATTATTAAATTGTAAGTAAACATGACACAATATAGTCTTTGTTATGTAATTATCACTTCGGTCTACAGGAATACCTGATAATCAAGGGAGATAACACACTTCATACGAGTAAAGTGAGATACATCATCGCATGTGCTTTTATCCAATGATTTGACCCCCGGTCAGTAGATATCATATGCAAAAAAACAGAAAAAACATGTACATGTTTTAAGAAAATCATGAACTAATATTTTTAATGCACTTGAGCAAAACAATATATATTGTCATTTCTCAGTGAAAAAGGGGAGGGTCAAACCTTTTTGAAAACAATATTTCTGCACCTATTCAACTATTAAGCTAGTTAGCTACTACCCATTGCTTCTAAAATAAAAGGTTTAAATGAAGGTGACTAAGCCACAAGGGAGAAGCATTTGTCTTTCTTTGTGATTAAACTTTCAAGAATTAGATTTTTCTCTCTCAATAGTACTTATGTAAAAATTTTAAATCAAATGATAACACAGCCTGAGTAATTTTTTTGTCTTATTTCAGTTCCAGACATATCATTACTTTTTAACCTGAGATGGCAAACTAGAGGTTTTAAAAAGTCCTGAATAACTGGTAAGCATTTTGCTTTATTAGGCAAGCTCTAAATTGTTTATTTCTGGTATTTATGCAATTGAAATTTACAGTCGGTATGTTAAAAATATGCAAATATGAAAACTGTTGCTATGGTCTTGGTATTAAATGAAAAGGCTTCGTTACAGATCGTTTCGATTCAATATTTCGAGTTAAATCTTGCGGCAACTGTTTCTCACGTAACACTGCAAACTATATTTAGCTCTATTTTGATCTGTCGTTATTTAATGACGCCATAATACATGTGATGTCACAATGTTTCCTTTAAAACCTCATGTGGATTTCTCACTAGTAAAAGGTTTTCACTGAAATATATGTTAAAAACATTTTTTCTCAAATAGAATTATGTGAAAGGACAAGTTTTGAAAATTTGCACTATATTGCACTCTAATTATATGATAAGGATGACTTTCCAAGTAGTTAAGAGTGCTTTCCACAGTTTTAAATACCAGATTTCCACTAGTAAGAATAATTATTTTGGTGTTGGTTTTTTTATAAAATCTTCATTTTTGCATAATTTCTCTGTCAAAATGCACTTTAAGGCACAAGAAAATTTTATAGAATGCTTTAACAGGGTCTGTGTATTGTAATTAAAGGTTATAATCAGAAGTTTTGTCCTTGTTTTGACTAGTGAAGGTATTCTGGAAGAAATTAATTATACAAACACATTGTATTCAAAATAAATGAATATAGCGACGAAAGTGTCATTGCCTTATAGTGCTAAAACAACTTTATTTTTTTTTCAGAAATGGACAAAAATACACAGATTTATTCAGAATGTTATACCGATGAAGACCACATAAAAATATTTGGAAAAATCAGAAGTATGAATTTCAATATGGGTCAGGATCCCTAATAGACCTTGAGAAGAGGAGTTTAATCCATAGCGGCGTTCGGTCACAAGTTGTCTTATTTTTGATATTCAAATACGGCGATTAGTTATTCTTTTTATTACATTGGCAAAATTTGGCTTTTATTTATGAAATTAATGTAGAAAATGTAAGGAACTATATCTTTTTCCTACGCATTGACAATTTGTTTTGATCCGACGCTATCGACGTCTTGACAACGCCTATTGTTGTATGACGTCAGAGAGTGAAATAACCACGTTTATTCTATCTATTAATCTATGGATTGAAATTATCGGTTTTTATCTAACTGGGAAATCAATGTAATTCATTGCAACCAATGTAATAATTGTAAATGTATACCCATATAGTGGCAGCTGAGGGTGAAACAAACAATTTTTTTTTCTCAGAATCAAAAACAAATTATTTTTTTCTCCAAAAACTGGAAACAAACTTTTTTTTTCAAAAAAAAACCATAGCTCCCCCCCCCCCCCCCCCCCCCCTTAACCACACCTACATGTACCATAATGTTAGTGCCTACATTAACACTTTTCATGCTAATTTGTCAAATTAGACCATTGGCTTTCCTGTTTGTAATGTTTTACACCATGTACACTAGTAATTTTTGGGTCCCTCTCGGCTTGATGTTCAATGAGAGCCAAAGCTCTGTGTTAAAGGCTGTACCTTGACCTATAATGGTTTACTTTAATAATATATTACTTGATGGAGAGATGTCTCATTGGCACTCATATCACATCTTTCTATATCTATCATGTGCATATTGCATGGCAATACATACATTTTATAGTCCCCCACTGGTTAATAATGCATTGTATTGGGACAAAATTCAGACTTGTCATGATGTACATGTAACTATATATACTAGCTAGTGCAATGTATAAACAAACACAGAAACATGAAGCCAATATCTTCAAGCATGATGATTTTTTTTTTAAGTGGATTTTCTAAGTCCAAGAACCACAAATCATCAGAGTGAGACCAAAACAAAATACAAGCATGATTTGTAACTTGTCATGATAAAACTATATACCAAATTTTTGTAACAATAACGTCAAACATGCAGAAAGAAGTGTGGAGAACTGATTATTGTACTTAATTTTGTAAACTACATGTACCTTGACCAAAACTTCAATATGAAGCCAGACAGACAAACGGATGCACAGACTAAAAACATAATGACCATAGATCACCATATATGGGGCATATAAAATGTGGAAAACTGATTTGTTGGACTGAAAGATTGACAGACAGATAAACGGATTGCAACCTAAACGTCCCCTTCTACATTTGTACTTCTTTGTCAGTAGTGAACTAATTATATGGAATGACAAAAATTTTGTTCTCTGTCTAATCTAAATAATCGATAAAGTGTAGTGTGATTTACATTACTGATACATGTAGATATTTCACACTGCTTAACAATTTAATTTCTCTGCATAAGAAGTGAAAACTAAAATAGTTTGTGTTCATATGTCTCTAATCTCCATTTCAAAATGTTATACAACCATTTATTTGTACATATTACAAATATAAAGTCTGTTTAAAATAAATTAATACACATGAGATTTTTATTAGATATATCGAAACATTTTGATATAACAAACTTGCAATACATTAAAGAACAAACTTAACTATTTAAAATTGAGAGAATTTGATAAATTCAAATGAAACTTAATTAACGTGTAACGATAAGTAATATGCATATATAATTAAAGCCAACAACAGTCCAGGAAATTTCTAGATAATAATTTACATGATTTACAAAGATATTGCACATTTATACCAAAACAAATCACAGATGTTTAGCACTATATAATTTAACACAGATATGCTTTATTTTTAACACAATATAGTCTTTATCACAGATATACTTTTATCACAGAAATGCTTTTATCACAGATATGCTTCTATCACATTGTCCATTCTTCAGAAGTCCTGAAACTGTTAGAAAATGCACTGCATTTGACCAACATTAAAGAAAGACATTACTGCTCAACATCATCCAGTGGTGAGACCAGTGTTTCACTGAGATTTCGGTGGTGAAGAAGAGAATAGCACCGAGGACACATTATCTGCGCCAGGGCAGGTTTTGTGCAACATTTGTTATGCAACCACTGATCACAGGTGTCACATTGAAACCAATCAATGTGCGTTCCCCGGTCTCGCTTGGGAACACGTCCTGGCGGATCAGTGTCATGACAAATTTTACACAAAATCACATCAGCCTGATCGCTGGTATCAGAGACATAACCGTCAACAATGTCCATGTCAATTTCCTCGTCATCGGTACCCCCCTCCTGACAATATACGTCGCCTGACTGTCATCCGTCTCATCGTCCGTCATATGTATAATAACTGGAGAAAGAGCCTTGTCTCTGAGACCATCAATCTGCCAGAGCTTTTCTTCATACTCCCTCACCACATGAGTCTCAAATTTAGCCCAGCGCTCCGCACTGAAATGGGACTTGGCCTCCTCAAAAAGCTTCTTACAATCTTTAATTTTGTAGGTAGAATTTTTCTAGCTACAAAGCCTTTCAAGTCAGACCAAACCATTTCAATGGGATTGAGCTCACAATGGTAAGGGGGTAATCGTAAAACCACATGGCCATGAGCTTTTGCAAGTTCGTCTATCACATATTTTTTCTGAGGCTTGTGCTGATTTACCAAATCAAGCAGCCCAGTCTTTTTCATTTTGGGGTCATAATGAACATTGTTCTTATCCAACCATGCCGAGATACCTGGTTTATTAGCACCTGTAGAAGGTGCCCTCGACTCAGGATCTAAGTGGCTGTGATATGGAGCATTGTCCATTACAACTACAGACTGGGGAGATAGTCTAGGGATGAGCGTGTCTCTGAACCATTCTGTGAAGTGTTCACTATTCATTTCATCATGATAATCCGAGCTGTTGGTTTTCGACTCAAAGATCAGGCCAACACCAGGGATGAGGCCTTGTTGAGAAGATCCAGCATCTAGGATTATCAAACGAGTGCCTTTACCAGATGGTAAAGAACGCCCGCTGCCTGCACAGTGTGGCTCAAAGACTGACATGGATGTGCTAGGTTCATCCAGCCAGTCACCCTTGACTACATGATTGGAATTCAACCAAGTCTCATCTAAATACACAATATGACGCTCTTGCTGCCTGTACTTACGTATTTGACGCAGATAATGATGACGAAGAGCAACAACATCATCCCTCTCAACCACATGACGTCGGCCCGATCCTTTCTTGGAAAACCTATAAAAAAAAAAGAAATACTAGTTTAAAGTCATGTCTGCATACCTAAAAAAAAACGTTAATGAAACGCTTGTACATTTTGTATGGGGAAAACAATGTCACAAAATTAATAGCCTTTATTGCTTGGTTGTTGATACATGTAGATACATGTCTGCTTAATGTCTACAGCTTATTTCATAAAACATTTGTGTTTATTAATTCATGTGTCTCTATTTAGATAATTATATTGTTGTATGATTTTGTTACTGATTCAATTATTGACATTTATTGCATTCTCCTCAGAATAAACAAATAATTCATAGGAATGATTTTTTTCTCTATAACTGATTTTTCACTGCAAAAGAAATGTAATTTTCATATACATTGTTTCCTACATACTGACTTCTAATAATACGGTACTTCTAATTACAGATCCTTCATTTTGCTGATGATCACAGTGTTAAACAAAAATGTCAATATTGGGCAGATGTCTTGTGTTTTGCATCAGGTATGGGCTGTTATACCAATTATTTACATATATATGAATTTCCTTTTGTTGTCCCAAAAATATAAATTAATTTTCAAATGAAATAAGATTGGTTTTTTTGGGGTTTTTTTTGTGTGTGCTGTAAATATAAAAAGATTTGGTCTGGTTGACAATGAGACAACTCTCCACAAGAGACCAGAATGACTAAATGTCACGGTACATCCTTCAACAATGAGAAAAGCTCATACCCATAGTCAACTATAAAAGGCCCCTAAATGTAACTTCATTTTCTTGTGTTTAACAAGTATGCTATTTTGCTTGTTAATCAGAAAGGAAATAAATTTCCTACCTACTTAACCATACAAAGCATTGGTATAAAATTAAATATAGACTTTTTTTTTTGCTTTACATTCAAAATATTTATTGAAATAGAAATTTGTTGAAACTGTGGAAACAATTTTTAAGTCATTCCTTTTATTATTTTAGAAATACTGTTGATTTATCCAGTTTTCCAGGATTGAGAAAAGTTATGTTCCATTTACATGTTCTGTTGTACATTAAACCAAGTTCAAGGTTTACATCAAATAATGAAAAAAATCCTAGGAAAGTTGGACTTTGCAAATTCTAAGGAATCCAAAGTTGTTATTACTTAAAAATGTTAATTTTGATATATATTTACCGAAAACCCAGTGACTTCACTGTTCTCACTTCTGTTGACAAGGATGCAGTAATGTCTTTCTCTTTCAGGACTTCATGAAGACAGGGCATGGACACCACCTCTTTCTTCCTATACATATCATATATGGTCCTCTTCACTACATTCCGGTTAAAGTCGTCCAGCTTCCAAGGCTTTGGACCAGGCTTCTGTACTGATGACTTGTGCACTTCCTTAACTGCATCCTGCACTGGATCCAAAGCCTCGATCTTCCTCTTCAAAGTACTGAGGCTTATTCCTGAAAATAGAGAGAAATTATTCAGAAATATAAACATTCATTTGTTTTGTGTTAAGTGTGTACACTTTAATAATCAACCAAATATGAGATAATGAGAGTATTAATCTTTTCAGGAGATTTTATAATTGTATATAATGAACACATTTTATAGTACATTTTTTATTGTAAAGTACTGATTTGTGTGAAGCTGTGAGTGTCACTGTATTGTTTTATTGATTTTTTATTTTAATCTTGAAGTTATGCATGTGTAAATAATTTTGATTGAATGTGATGACATAAATGTTCTTCTGTTTTTAACGTTTCCTGAGATAATTTCAAATCTTATTTTCATGAAACTTTGGAAAATTGTTTACATATATATTAAAACGGGCTCCTTTTTTTTAATTTAAAAATTCACGATCTTACTATAAAGTCTATTCTGAGTTATTGTATTTTATATATTAAGAATAGGGGGATTTCAAGTTTTATAACTATAACTCATAAAAAACAGTCAGTGACTAAAGTTAAATTTTCAGACAATGAACAGCAAATTGCATTAAACAGTTTTCATGTAAGTCAAGAATTCCGATTAGCCAGTGTCTTTACCATAAATATTTACACTACCTGTTGCCTTCACCATGCGTGACCAAGGATCACTCAAACACCATGGCTTTCCAATCTTCTTTTCCATAGTGAAAAATTTAAACATTTTTTCAAGGAGGTGTGAAACCTGTAAAAATCAATGGCAAATATAATTTTTAATTTGGACAATTTCTGTTGTTATAAAGCTTTCTGAATTGAGTGTTTTTCAATAAATTATATGAAAGTATATGGAAGTGTACAGTTTATATTTTCATGATAATTACTTAATTGTTCATGCTTGTTAGATTGCTGGCTTAATAACATTTATCCTATACCACAAATTTATATGAAATATGTAGTATAATTTTTAAACTACCTTGTATCTGATGTGGATATCTTAATATTATATATGTTGTTATTATTATTGATGTCATCAGAGCTGATGTTGTGACAATACATTTAAATCTGACATAAAATTAATTTTCCATTCCATTATATTTCTATTCAATAAATTCATAACAGTTTTTAATCAATTTTGTAGCATTTACTTGTTTGTTATTATTCTGGTGATGCTTTACTTAAGGCAATTTATAATTGTTGCATGCATTAGAAAATTTAGCATTGAAAAATGTTAATATTGTAACCAACAATTTGACCAATTAATGGGAGATAAATCTCTTTCTTGTAGGGATTATCTCCCTTAGTACACAATTCCTTGAAGGAATTCTGTTTATATAAATGGAATTTGAGTGCACAATGGATGGAATAATTTGTCAAGACACATTTGCATAACTGTTTTTGAATTTTAGGACAGTGAGTTTTTATTTCTAAAAATAAAATCTGGGCCGACACATATTTCTAGCATTAAAAATACATTGTTACAGAATTATCTTGTATTTTTAGTCTGATGTTAGTAATTTATTTTCCCTGACTCACTTTCCTATGAATTCAAGTCCATCATTAATTTTCCTAGATAAAAGCATCCATGTCCTTTTTTTATAGGAAAAAAATAATAATGATTCAAATCATTTAGTACATATACACAATTGAAACTTTAATGTTATGTTTTAATATTGAATAAGAGTTGTGTATTTATAATTTTCTTGAAATGGATGTCCTAGAAAATTTTATCAATGTCAATTATATTCTTAAAACATTCTTTATTTTAAAAGGACAATTTTGATAAAACAAATTATTTACATGTAAACAATGAAAATTCAATTTTATGTTTTATAATTAGAGTTGTGCATTATAAATACTAATGGAATTCATATCCCCACACTATTTTTTCCTAATAATTTCCCTGTCATTTATTATCCTATGTAAAAACGTCCATGCCTTTTATTTTAAAAGATAAATTTAAACGTTTCTATATTGTTTTAAATTTGTGTATAAATTATTTTTTTAAATGTATGTCTCCAGACTAATTTTCTTTAAAAGGACATCATGTCATTAGCATTCCTAGCTTATAATGTCCATATATCCTTTTTCTGTATGGAAAAAATAAATGAAACTTTCAAAATATGCCTATTTTAATAATAACTATAATTATAATTGAAATTACTAGAAAAACAAGCAATAGAACAATTTTTCCAAAGATAGTAAGTGCCAGAGTGACACATATTTTACTTGTTATGGACTTCCGCTCCTAGTAAAATAATGGTCAAAGACTATAGTAACAAGGATAAAAAGTCGGGCAGAAAATTTACTGTTATATAATTTACATTGCAGAAGAAGGGTGCATCATTGTAGTTTATTGTTAATTTGATATTCAATTATTTCTTAATTCATATTCAGGTTGAGAAGTGAATAATGTCCTACTCACAAATGAGTATGTTCTAATTTATGTTATCTTATTGTAAAATAAAGGCATGTCTCTGTGCAAACAATTTCCTCTATTTTTTTTAACCCATATTATTGCATTTACAGGTATCTGGCAGTCTTGTATAAAATTTTAGGCAAAATCATGCACTATATTTTTCTCAGGATAAATGGACCATGTGGTGTTGTTGGTTTAGTTTATTTGGTGTTTTTCACACTTCCTGTTATCTCTATTGAAGTATGTTGTAGAGACTATAATTGGTGCATCTAATTTACTCCAAGTGCAAATGCAAAATGATGATTTCAATAATTAAGAAGTAGGATCTATCAGTGTTTAGAACTTTATGCAATTGATAGTGACAGAGGCGGATTTAGGGGTGGGGCCCAGGCCCCCCCTTTTTGGGAAAAAATTTGGTTGCTTATATAGGGAATCACTGAAGCGTGACTGGAGCGGGCCCCCTCTTAGGTCAGTCAGTAGTCCCCCACTTATGAAAATTTCTGGATCCGCCACCGAGTGAAAGCATGAATGATGAATGTTGTGTCCAATTTTTATTTCTTGGTGTAAATATATCAGGGGCAGATCCAGCCATTTAAAAAAAAGGGTATGGTGTCCCGATTATAGATCCCATATGAATGCATTGATTGTCCAAAAAAGGGGGAACCAACCCCCCCTCCCCGCTGGATCAGCCAATGAATATTTATAATTCTCTATTCATTATTTTGTTAGTAGTGGTGGTGGGGGGGGGGGGGTCAGAATGGGGGGACATATATTTGGAAATCCCACCCCTGTACCCCTTTCTCCTGGGTTGGAATTTCCCTTTAAAAAATGGCTGGATCTAGCCCTGTGTTGGGTATTCTTTTCTATAATATTTATATATTTTTTTCCCATTATTCTGTATTCTGTAATGTCTGGAACCATGTGCAAAGATTCATGGTTTTTTTACTTGCATGTTCAAAACTGCAGTAGACAGGGAAGAAAAGTTTTTATATATGAAGGGAAAAGCTGTGAATGGTGTTTTCTGAATCGCATGGGTAATCACTTGTTGTGCCGGCCAGAAATTGGTTCCTTATTATGTCCTTTTATGATCCATAAATAAGTTAAAAAGGGTCTCAAATGTTATATTGTTATTATTTATTGTTGTTAAGATATTTCGTTATTCACACCCCTGTTAAATTCCATCTGGTTCCATTGTAAGTTATCCGTTTGTTTACATCTGATGTTAAAGTACATTTCTGGAATGTCACCGGAAATTGATTGTTTACATGTCGTTTATGCATGTTGAAGGGACTCCAAAATTAGTAGTTTACGCTTGTTATGCAATAATTATGACTTGATGTGGTAGAAATCATAGAATTGTGTACTTCTATATTGTTTAATTACTTATTCATGTGAATATTTACTCTCATATTGTAGTTTTTAGTCTACTTTCACTTTTAACTTGCGGTTCAGAATGTCCATTTTTGTCGGGACACGAACCATTTCCATTGGGAATTTCACTTACTTTATATTATGTCACGACTTGTATCCTGCATTACTAACTTTGTAATACATTTATTTATCCATCTAGTTAGGTGTGAATCCTTTGTGAAGTCTGAATTATTTGTAATATTGTGCATAAGTGCCGGGAGGATACTTAGAACCACCATCTTTGCGCAAATGAGCACGTTTGCCCGGAGATCGCAAACCGAATATTATTTGATTGGTTAATATTATTCTATATATAAAGCGACGTCAGCGTACTCGTGACGTCATTCTTCTCAGTTCACTTTCTTGAGACACGTTCATTTTAGTCGCTTAAAGTTTAAGTACCGGTCTTTGTAAGAATCATGCAGGTTCCTGTTGATGGGCGATTCATGACCCCTCTTCGAATGTCTTTATATTTTGTTTATGATGAAGGTATGGTATGAAAATAAGTTTTCTGTATTAATTTTTTCTTTTCAACCTTGGTTGCCATGGAAACCATCCTTACAAAATTTTGCCTAAATACGTCTATAAGTAGCCTTTGAAAATTGAAATATAATGGATTTTAAAGAACCATAGAAATAAAGTTAATCAATACAAACAATATGTATATTTACAGTATTGACAAACACAACCCCAAACTATACAAAAACGTTAAAATTTTGAATTTACTAAATAGTTTGTTTCCATAGCAACCATTTAAAAATGTGTTAAAATTCGAAAATGAAAAATTTCAAAAACTTTAAAATTTTAAATCTGTTTATCTCCCAAGACCAACAATACCATGACATGTCATTGACAAATTTTGAAAGACAACACTCTATATATTCAGAAAATAAAAAGAAAGTCGTGTGTTTTTTTTTCTTTAAAAAAATAATTTTAGTCAAAAATTGTCAATTTTCACCAAAATTCAGATTACCAAACAGATGAATACTGAAACATTTTGAACTTAAAAAGCTAAAAAATTCCATTTATGCGTGCATTTCTGACACAAATTTGGTAATTATAAATGAGAAAATATGATTGATAGAGATATTTTTGTAGAGAAGGACATTTTTTCTTTCTGGGCATGGTGCCCCCCCCCCCTTTTTTCAAAATTCAAAAAATTATTAAAAAATTTAAAAGATGGAATTCAATTGTGAACATTTTGAGCATTAAAACATGAAATTTCTTCAAAGGGTGATGGCAATAATAGAACCCCCTACACCATTTTTATATAGACTCTATTAGATTTTTTTTTAGAAATGGGGAATGTGTCAAAGAGAGAACAACCCAAACAGAAATTTAAAATCTTTAGATGCTATTTCATGGTCTTTAAAATTGACTCTAAAGAACCTTAATCGATCACCTGTAATTTTTGGTTAAATCTTGCATCAATGATTATTTGTCCCTTCAATATATATCAATGAATGGCTTAACAATTCCATTTAAATGTTCTTTGTATCTGTCGTTTTTTCTTCAAAAGCACATCTATGAAATTTTAACACAAGGTTTATAACCACAAAAGGAAGGTTTGGTTTGATTTTGGGAGTTTTGGTCCCAACGAATTAGGGGCCAAAAGGGTCCAAAATTAAACTTTGTTTGATTTCATCAAAACATTAATTATTGGGGTTCTTTGATATGCCATATCTAACCGTGTATTCAGATTCTTAATTTTTGGTCCTGTTTTCAAATTGGTCTACATTAAGGTCAAAAGGGTCCAAAATTAAACTTAGCTTGATTTTAACAAAAAGTGAATCCTTGGGGTTCTTTGATATGCTGAATCTAAACATGGTCATAGATTTTTGATTATGGGCCCAGTTTTCAAGTTGGTCCAAATCGGGGTCCAAAATTATTATGTTAAGTATTGTGCAATACCTCTGCGGTCGTATAATGCTGCGCCCTGCGGAGCATCTGGTTTATTTATAAAAATACTATTTTTGATATAACAAAAATAAAAAAATAAAATATTTTTTTTGTCTTATAATAAATCAGTGGTTTTGATAAGATAATAACACTCTGTAAAGATTAGACAAATGGGACAGTTTTAATCTTGGTACAGTATTTCCAATTTCATTATCTATGGAAAATACATTGCCTTGTATCGTTTCTTTTGTGGACTAGTATACTATTGCGCAGAGTCAGATTATAATGGCTGTTACTATTTACCTTCCATGTAAATCGACATGTATCGAAACCTTTATGCAAACACTTATTTGTCACTATGTCGATTTAACGGTGCTAAAATTGAAATTGAAGAAGAACTACAGAACCTTTCTTTTTATTCTAATATATAATAATCGAACTTATCTAAAAGATTTGAAATAAATGCGGAATGTGTCCATTGGACACAGATGATGCTCCCGCTTCCATATCATAAAAGTTGTAAACGGACATGACTGAAGACACTTACCAATTGTGTACTAACTTTTATGGTGATAAGAATTGTGTAAAAGTTTCGTAACATTTGGTTGAGGCAAACTAAAGAATGAAATACAAAACAAAAAATTCAGCAACTTTTTCCCTCTATAAAGAGGCATTGCATAGAACAGTGAAAGTTACACCACCAAAATTCAAAGTTGATCTGCATTTGGTGGTTTTAAGCATTGTGTATAATTTTAATAACATCTGGTAAAGACAAACTAAAGTTAGAGAACAGAAACGGAAATTCAGCAATATTTCTATTTGTAAAGGGGCATAACTCTTGGACGGTTTAAGTGACACCACCAAACTTAGTTTTGTTTTATGGTAATAAGCAATGTGATTAAGTTTCATAACATTTGGTTGAGGCAAACTAAAGATAGAGAACAGAAACCAACGTTGGGACACTGACGGACGGACAAGGGTAAACCTTAATGCCCCCTCCGCCACTGCGGGGGTATAAAAATATGTAAATATAACAATTGATTAAATTAGGCAAAATTCAAGAATGGTCATTGCACATGGTTGTCATAAAGGTTTGAGAATCAAAACAGTATACAATAGTCCGGACCAGCAAATTTTCCTCAGGGCCACAAGGAAAATATTTTTGAGAACCATAAAAAAACGCGATTATTCTGCGGTATACAAATAATAATTCAGTTATTTAAAAAAAAAAATAAAAGACAAGCTGTCCTTTTCCACCATATACAATAGAAACATTGACAAATTCTTGCACAATTTAATGTAGATCGTTGGTATATATTTCCTCAGATAGAACATGTAGAATTTGTATGCCCTCACTGTAGCAAAGGGGGCATTAAGTTGTACCCTTGTCTGTAAGTACGTCCGTTTCAGACTTATACCCTTATACAAATGGAAAAAAATGCTGACTTTTTTGTTTCCGTTCTCTAACTTAAGTTTGCCACAACCAAATGTTTTGAAACTTACACACAATGCTTATTTCCATAAAATTCAGAACAGTTAGAATGTTATTGGTGTAACAGGTACTGTCAATAAGTTATGCCCCTTTACAAATGGAAAAAATGCTGAATTTTCCTTTTCCGTTCTCTTTTTTTCGTCTGTCTGACATAGTTCATCTTACCCTGACCTCATTTTCTTAGAACATTGATAATGTTAAGTTAATATGATACTTGTATTAAAATCTTTACATAACACTTGCAGAGTTTCAAAAGTAATTCAATTATAAATAAAACCAACCAGACATTTCAGGGTGAGTCTTCTTGTTTAGTCTAGGGTTAAAGTTTTTAAAGCATCAATCTGTTTCAAAAACCAACAATGAGTTGCATTAAATTGTTACTGTAACTTCTTTATAGCCATTTTGAAAGAGAAAGGATCCTGAGCTTTTTTTTTTAAATGTTCATTAAGATTTGTTTTATAGATAATCATGTTATGCTCATTGTTGAAGGATATACGGTGATCTTCTTTTGTTTATTTCTATGTCTTTGCTCTCTGGTTGAGAGTTAATTGTCTCATTGACAATTACAACACATCCTCTTATCTTTATACATAGACTTACTAGTAATTAAGTTTTGGATTCAACTTTATTCTTTTTCACTGACAGCATCAGTCTTAGACACGACAACGGGTTATGCGTATTACCATTTTTTTTTTTAAACTTCTGAGAAATCTTACATATAAGATTGAAGGGAGGGGGTACATATGCTGCCCTCAACTTTAGAAGTTGTGTTATGCTTAAATTCTTAAAATACTTAGTTCACAAGTAAACACAATGAGATACCACATTTCTTTCAACAAATTTTATAATTTTGAAAAAAAAAAAAAAATCGAAAAAAAGGGGGGGTGCACCATACCCGGAGTGATGATTTTTCATTTTGTACAAGTATATCTTCATTTATCATATATTCTCGTTTAAAATTAACAAATGTGTGTCAGAAATGCACATATAAATGGAATGTTTTAGCTTTTTAAGTTCAAAATTTTTTATTATTCATCTGAATGTTAATCTGAATTTTGGTGAAAATTGACAATTTTTGACTAAATTTTTTTTTTTAAAGAAAAAAAAACACACGACTTTCTTTTTATTTTCTTAATATATAGAGTGTGGTCTTTCAAAATTTGTCAATGACATGTCATGGTATTGTTGGTCTTGGGAGATAAACAGATTTAAAATTTTAAAGTTTTTGAAATTTTTCATTTTCGAATTTTAACACATTTTTAAATGGTTGCTATGGAAACAAACTATTTAGTGAATTCACAATTTTAACGTTTTTATATAGTTTGGGGTTTTGTTTGTCAATACTGTAAATATACATATTGTTTGTATTGATTAACTTTATTTCTATGGGACTTTAAATTCCCTTATTTTATATTTTCAAAAAGGGTCTTTTTTCACATATTCAGGCAAAATGTTGATTTGGTGGTTACCATGGCAACGGGCATAATACAGGGAAAATAAAGACAGAATTTTGACCATCTACCAAAGTTCTTATGATATAGGGCAAAAAAAAATACTTCTGTGACATGTCATGAATCACCTTCTGCATGATTTTTACAAAGACCGGTACTTAACTTTTAAAGTATGTCTTATAATGTCGCAGCAGAATATTTCTTCAGATGTAGCGATGGTACGTTTGCGTAATAGTTTAATATAATTATGCCCTTTTTTAGGTATCTTTATTTGAGTGTTTCTATTAAAAGAAACCATTATTTTACTTTGTTGGCACCGGGAGTCAAACTGCAAATTGCACCGGGTGCATTAGTATTTATTTACTAGTTCCGTTTATTGGTCCATTAGAGAAAAGTTATGAATATAAATTACATTTTATATTTAGATGATTTTACCAATCAACTGATTCTGTTACTGCATTTAATCCGTTTATAGCGGTATTCAAATTTAGCGGTGCTTCCAAGTTTGGATTTGGCGCACCACATCTATTTTCGGTGTCTCTGCACCGTATACGGCAAAAATTATATACATTGCTAAGGCAATGCACCTGGATACGAGATGACCATTTATTACTAAATTGTAAACCTTGGTGCAACAGCACCTCGTTTTTATCAGTACTGTCACTTGAACCTCGGGTGCACAGGAACTTTGGGTGTAACTGAACCTTGGTGCAACCGCACCTCATTTATATACCTTAATTAATTGAACCTTGGTGCAATCGCACCTCATTTATATACTGTAACCTAAACCTTAGGTGCAATTGAACCTCAGGTGTTTATGCACCTCACCGGAAATATAGCAAGTTAACTATGAGATTGATAAATCTCATACCTTTTTAAGTTTTATGTATCCTCTTGGGACTTCTTCTGTTTATATAATGTCATACTATTTTATAGTATAATTATTTACTATTGTTCACCTGCATAAATTCATGTTGTGCCTTACTACTGAAATAAACAGGGTGTGAACTTTTATTAGTTTTATGTCTCTGTAAAGCCTACACAGTTAAAGTTATACCAACAGATCGAACCCCTTTTAGAAGTACATATTAAATATATATACACCTTGATATGTCGTCGTCCTATGAGTGGTCAATGCGCTGACTGGAGATACACGCCTGTGGTGGCGACACAACACACTGTACAGTATTTCTGACTTTGATATATAAAAAGGGACAACTCAATAACACAACTTGACAACTGAAAACATGATATTCCCCAAAGGCATTGTCAGTGATTCACATGAGTTTCAGAAAACATCATTCTTGTTTTACACACAGGTTGTTATACCTCAACACTCTTGATCGTAGTTCTAACTTTCTTTCTTCCCATGGCATATAAATCAATTCTGTATTCTGTAAATCAATCTCTACAGTAATTTGCGTAAGTCTGCTGTATGTAAACAGAAGTTCGTCTGCTATTTATAAACGTCTTCTCTTTTATCGTCCTAACCGGGGAGTGTGCGCATGCGCCGAATTCGGACATCCTTTTTCAGCTCCGAGGAAAAACTTACAAAAGTTATTTGTATCCTTTGAAAATTTATTTAATTTCTTTGCAATTGGGTAAAGGTGTTCCATTATCTATTACATACATCATAACACAGAAATTAGGACCCATCAACATCGATCAACAACGAAATCCCTACTTCTAGAGAGGTTACCTATGTAAACAAAGAACAAAGATGGCGGCAAATACGAAATAGAAATCTGACAGATCGACAGTCAAGTGGAAGTTAAGAAGGTGTGCTAGGTGAGTTCATCTTATCACCACCTTCTTATACAACCGAAAGATGTCACAACTCATAACATTTCTATTTTTAATGTCAATTGGATTCCAATTATGTCCAGCCCAACAAAATAAGACCAAATCAATACAAGGGGAGCATATGTTTACCATTATAAACAACTACAACCCAGAGTTTGTAAACCATGTCACCATCATTGACAACATCAGAACTGAAATACTAAGTATGAACGAGAGAAGATTAGTATATCGCAAAATGATAAATAACTTAACATACATCTCAATGATACTAATCTTGATATCAAATGATGTAAATATGAACCCTGGACCTGAATGTTCAAATACAAGTGGAACTGTTTATCCATGTGGCACATGCGACCAACCAGTAGCATGGCAAGAAAGAGGTATCGTTTGTGATACATGCAATCAATGGTACCATGTCAGTTGCCAGTCTATGCAAACCAAGTCATACTTAGAACATGTAAATGACTCAGCCATTGCATGGGATTGCATCATGTGTAACTGTCCAAATTACTCCACCTTCTGCTATTCCTTAGCTTTCAGCACCTCAAATCAATTTAGCATACTATCAAATATCTCCATCAACAGTCCATCAACCGGTGTCATAAAACCACTACATACATCAACGCCAGAGAGGAAAACAAAAAAGAAAAAAGACCAAGATGATAAAAATACTAAAACTATACGGGTATTAAACATCAACTTCCAGTCTATAAGAAACAAACAAGGTGAACTAATTAATCTTATTGAAAGCACAAAGCCAGACATTATTTTTGGAACTGAGACCTGGCTAGATGCATCAATAAAAGATACACAATATTTTCCAGAAGGATATAATATTTACAGGAATGACATGGAACTTAAGTGGAGGTGGAGTACTCATAGCCGTGAATGACGCATACATCACATCATCAGTACCAGAACTGCAAACCGACTGTGAGATTGTTTGGTGCAAGATGGAGATTATTGGGCATAAAACCGTCTATCTCTCCAGTTATTACAACCCTAAAACATCAAACGAAAAGGGATATACTGAATACGGAATTAGCATTGAAAGAGCTAGCAATGTAAGAAATGCTTTTATCATCTCAGCTGGTGATTTCAACCTACCAGGTTGGGACTGGTCTAGCAAAGAAATAAAGTTGCACACTCAATGCGTTGCAAATCATGAAAAGTTTGCTGACATATTAGATGACAATGGCATGGCACAACTTGTAAACAAGCCTACTAGAGGACCAAATACACTAGACCTTGTGTTAACAAATCATCCAGATAGCTTTATGAGAATTGAAACCTTACCCGGACTTTCTGACCATGATATTGTTTTTGCTGAAGTAAATCTTAATCCCCGGAAATCTATCCAAAAACCAAGGATTATACCATTATACAGAAAGGCAAATTGGGAAAATATAAAAGTTGACCTAATTAACCTACATAAAGATATCATCTCAAAGAATGAACAGAAAGAGGGAATAAATGCACTGTGGACACACTTTCAAACTAAATTAGAAGAAAGCATAGGTAAAAATGTACCGAAAAAGACCGCTAGAAAGAAGGATGGTAGTCCCTGGATAACAACTGACATCAAATGTCTAATAAGAAAGAGGGATAGATGGTATAAGAGAATGAAAAAATCTGGTAATGGAGGCGACAAAAACAAATTCAAAGAACTAAAACGTCGCACACAGAGAGAAATCAGGAAAGCTTACTGGAATTACATCGACAGTATAGTCTCACCACCAGACCTGAATAAACCACAGGAAAAACCAAACTGCATGAAGAGATTCTGGACTTTTATAAAACACAAGAGATCAGATGGGAGCACAATACCCCCCCTAAAATCTAATGGAACTCTACACTCAGAACCAACAGAAAAAGCAGATATACTCAACGGACAATTTCAGAAAGCCTTTTCAGACAAAACCAACATATCAAACCACGAATTCCAAAAGCAGTGTAATATGTCTGGTAAATTTCAAAACATCTCCGACATCAATATTACAGAAAATGGTGTTAACAAACTTCTGAAAAACCTAAATCCAAACAAAGCAGCTGGACCAGACAACATAACACCTCGAGTCTTTAAAGAACTTGCATCAAACATTGCTCCTATACTGACAATTATATTCCGCCGCTCATATCTTACAGGGGATGTGCCAAGTATTTGGAAATCAGCTAACATCTGTCCAGTGTATAAGAAAGGGAAGAAATATGATCCAATTAATTATAGACCAGTTTCACTCACCTGTATATCATGCAAACTAATGGAGCATATTGTAACCAGTCACATTATGTCTCATGCTGATGCACAAAACATAATGTATCCACTACAACATGGCTTCCAGAGGGGACTATCATGTGAGTCACAACTCATTGAATTCATCGATGACATAACTGGCTTCTTAGATCAAGGTAAACAAACAGATTGTCTTATAATGGACTTCTCAAAGGCATTTGACAAGGTTAGTCATAGCCTTCTCATCCACAAACTGAATCATTATGGGATAACAGGTAAAACTAATGAGTGGATAAAGAACTTCCTCAGTGACAGAACACAATCAGTAGTGGTGGAGGGAGAAACATCAACCTCAATACCTGTGGAGTCCGGCGTACCCCAAGGATCTGTTCTGGGACCAAGTCTTTTCCTATTCTACATAAATGACATGCCCCAGGAGATCCAATCAACTGTACGACTGTTTGCTGATGACACAATTGCGTATGTCACAATTTCATCCGATGCTGACTCAGCAAACCTTCAAAAGGACCTTGACAAACTAGCTGTATGGGAAACAAAATGGCTCATGAAGTTTCATCCTGATAAATGTAACGTTCTCACCATCTCCAAAAAGCGAACACCAGCTAAATACAGTTACACACTACATGGCCATAACCTTGAACATGTCACAGCAGCAAAATACTTGGGATGTACCATTGCATCAGATCTCAAATGGGGTAAACACATTAGCAACATCTGCTCCAAAGCAAACAATACCATCAGTTTTCTTAAAAGGAACTTAAACATCTCCAACAAGTCTATAAAAGAAAAAGCATATGTGTCCCTCGTCAGACCAACATTGGAATATGCTAGTTCAGTATGGGACCCGTACCAACAAAATGATATTTATAGATTGGAAATGGTCCAAAGGAGGGCAGCAAGGTATGTTACTAACAGATACCACAACACTTCATCTGTTAGTGACATGCTTGAACAACTAGAATGGACTACACTACAAGAACGAAGAAAACAGAGCAGACTGATAATGATGTATAAGCTTAATAACAACTATGTAAAGATTGATACATCAAATAAACTGATACCAAACGAACGTCCTTCCAGGAATAACAACGAAAAATCATTCAGAATTCCATCATGCAAAACTAGTTCGGAAGGAGTCATTCTATCCTAGAACAATAAGAGAGTGGAACACCTTGCCCAACTGTAAGGTCTCTGCCCCGAGTCCTGAATCTTTCAAGGCTCAGCTCCGTCAGTAATTAAATTGACATGTTTTTATTTGCACTTGTATATAAAATTCACCTAGTTTTTGTTTTTGTTAAATTAAATTTTTTTTTTATACATGCGCGCACTCCATAAATGTGGCAGAATAGTCAACCAGTTGACGGTGGCCGCTTACTGGAAGAAGAAGAACCGAGAAGACTCCCGAGAATTCCGAAAAAATATTGTTTACATACGTCACCGTACTCCCAGGCAACACTTCCGGTAAAAACAATGGCCGACTTCCAATGGTGAGATAACCTATCGGAAGCAATTTTGCACACGGTACCAGATATGTGAGCAATAAGGGGGAAATTATTATTGGATTAAGTCAATACCAAAAATTATGCGTTAGGAAAACATAATTTTGAATAAACGCGGTAAGTCATTTTTACGTACGAAGCGTTTTAGCCCAACCAGAATAACCTGAAATCGACTGTAGGTTTACTTACAGTCAATGTATGTCTTGCTTCTGGTGTATTAAATCTAGATAACAGAGCGTATTTTTCAATGAATTGTCCATTTTCTTCTCCGTGACGGGAACTCCTTCATCACTAATGTTGTTTATAAATGACGTCATGTAGGAGTGCGTGATAAGGTGTTATTATTGGTCATTCAACGCAGATAAATAGTCCATTTGTTCTTTGACTTTTTATCAATTAGTTTACCAATACAAGGTATACAAAACATTGTGTTTTGTCTCCAATTGCTATTATTTCAATTAAGTGGACTGGTAAAAAGTAACTCGCACAAGTCAATGCCCTCATTGTGCTATCCGTCTATAATTCCCTCCGCCTTACGTCAGAAGGTCCCTGACGTCATTTAAAATTTTGTCAACAACTTGGAACCTTTGTTTGTACATGCATATTATGATCGCCTCATTTTTCCGTAATTTTAATTTGCAAAAAAAACAAAAACAGACAACTGCCATGTCAATACAGTGATCATAGTCGGGGAACTTGAAAATTGTTTTTCATTTTTAGATTTAGGCAGTATTCCGTGAACGCTTTACTGGTTTGCCTTGCAAATATTAACGCTTTTCTGTTTACAAGTTTATCGGGAGAAAATATAGAGGTCAGTGGTAGGCTTTTAGTTTAAAAGAAAACAACTACTGAAGTAAAGGATTTTTTGGAAACACCCAGGTTCGTATGCTAGCATACAGACCTGAGAAATACAATATATAAGTTAATTGTAGACTTTAGCATACACCAGGTTCGTATGCTGGCATACACACCTGAGAAATACAATGTATAAGTTAAATGTAGACTTTAGCATACACCAGGTTCGTATGCTGGCATACAGACCTGAGAAATAAAATATATAAGTTAAATGTAGACTTTAGCATACACCAGGTTCGTATGCTGGCATACACACCTGAGAAATACAATGTATAAGTTAAATGTAGACTTTAGCATACACCAGGTTCGTATGCTGGCATACAGACCTGAGAAATAAAATATATAAGTTAAATGTAGACTTTAGCATACACCAGGTTCGTATGCTGGCATACACACCTGAGAAATACAATGTATAAGTTAAATGTAGACTTTAGCATACACCAGGTTCGTATGCTAGCATACAGACCTGAGAAATACAATGTATAAGTTAAATGTAGACTTTAGCATACACCAGGTTCGTATGCTGGCATACAGACCTGAGAAATACAAGTTAGTTTATTACAATTCACTTCAGCATACACCAGGTGTTCAATATGCTAGATTCACGATTTTCATGTGCTTGATTAAAAGAAAAACATGTTTTTCGTATAATATTCTCGTTTTTGCATAAGTATTTCGTATAAGCAATAATTCGACCAATTTGAGTACGAATTATGACAAATGACCGTTAATGAGAATATCTAATTTTAAATGAGAACGTGTTTTTACTAAACGATTTTGCTTCTTATACAATTATATCTATAATGAACTTTGCCCATTAGTAACAGAGAACTATATTTGGTAAAAATTTACCAAATTAATGAAAATTGTTAAAAATTGACTATAAAGGGCAATAACTCCTTAAGGGGTCAATTGACCATTTAGGTCATGTTGACTTATTTGTAGATCTTACTTTGCTGAACATTATTGCCTTCTTGGTAGCTTTGAGGAAGTCAGTCAGTTGGTTTATTAACAAAGTTAGAAAATGAACTGAAATATATTCTCAATGACTCCACAAGCCTGTTTAATGCAGAGTGTCCATACCGTAATATAATTTCATTATCTCTTAATGATTAATTATGTAATGGGCACGTGTCAGTAAACAACAACCGAATTAACAATATAACAGAAGTGTGAGGTAATGATTATTTGGTTTATTGGAACATATTAACTCATTATCACTACTAAATTATATATTTGGTACTGAACATATCACTATTAAAACTTATTCAATGTATGAAAATAAAGGAAAGTAGCAATAAAAAAACGTAAATACTAATTTTAGAAGAATATTATTTCTGATTTTTTAGTAACTTAAATTAATTAAATTTAATACATTTTAAATGAAATAAGAAATAAATGAATAATACTAAACTTAGTTAAAGATTGTCTTCTTAAAAATTAAAAAAATTATTTTAATCTTCTTGTTCCATGTTTTGTTCTCTATTAATAATATAAAAACTCTAATTTCACATTTATATACCTTATAATATATAAAACAACCTATATAATATAAACGTTACGGTATGTCTGAAATATACTTAAAAAAATACTTACCTTTCTAGGGCCTTGGCCATGTCATACTTGTTGTCTGTAAAGCAGCAGTCCTTACATAGGAACTTTAGAGACACATCTGACCAGGCCAATAACAATGCATCATCCATTGGGACACAAGCACTGTGAACCCAACGATCACAACACGGAACTGCATTGAATGGTGCAATCAACACATTCTTCATCACATTGAACACACGGATATAAAGCCATTTTGAAAATGGAAGACAGCACAAATGTCTTCATGGTTTTTTATACAAAATTATAGTTACTTGTAAAAACATTTATATTTGCCAATGAAAATCTTTAATTCAGTTTTGAGAAAAATTTATAAGAACAAACATACGAATCATCCATTTAGAAGCTTTGTTTTTATTAAAACAATCAAGTATAATAATTTTTTAATTAAATTTGAATTGAATATGTGAAAATACTTAATTACATTTTATTTAATGTTGAGTAAATTGTTATGAAAAGTAATTAGTGATTGGAGTAATTGCATTGCTTTGATGTACTGGTTAAATTTTCAAATCCTTTCTGAAAAACAATCATTAGACAATTCTCTGTATATACAGTAAAATATTTAATACTATATTTTCATAGCGTTTTCCATTGAAGGCATATGCAATCTTTCTTTTTTAATATTCATTCCATACGATTTCATTGGTCGCCATCTTGGAAGTACACACCGATATCCATAAATTTATAATGATCAATATTAACTTACCTGCAACTTGTAAATCATTTTTAGGTTATAAAATACACTTCTACTATATTTTTATTCAATAATATATGTTTAAAAGTCACTCAAATGTGTTAATATTGATATTTGAAGAGTTATTCGGTCATTACATGTGTTATTCATTCGGATAATAACAGTGTTATTCGGTGATTCGAGGTACCGGCCTCCATTGCTTGTTTTTTTATCGACTTAATGCGTTCTCAACTAAAATTTCAAATTCTCATGTACAGTTTTTTTCATACATTCCGTGAAATAACTAGGAAATAGCATATGTCAATGAAAAGATGCTAATTTTGAATAATTTGTCAAAGTATTTCTCAATTTTTTAATTGCTTTCATATTTTGTATAATGTAGCATCTTTTTATAGTACATATGCTGTCTGTTTGATTTTATATGCTTCCAGCATTAAAATTTGATGTAGATGCTGTTGTTAAAATAATAATGTACTGGGGCATCTTACTTTTACTAGGATGCTAGTTTTGCATATTTTTTTTTAAATATTTTTTTATCTTTTGGGGATGCTGGATTTCCTATATATTGAAATGCTGGCATCCAGTCATATTCGGCTGCTGGCATCCCGTTATTTTGGAATGCTGACATCCCGTTTTATTGAGATGCTGGCAGCCAGTCATATTGGAATGCTGGCATCCCGTTTTACTGAGATGCTGGCATCCCGTTTTATTGGGATGCTGGCATCCAGTCATATTGGGATGCTGGCATCCCGTTTTATTGAGATGCTGGCATCCCGTTTTATTGGGATGCTGGCATCCCGTTATACTGAGATGCTGGCATCCCGTTATATTGGGATGCTGGCATCCCGAAAAAGCTGGATGCTGGCATCCAAAACTGTAGGAGTGCAGACATCGCAAAATATCCGAATGCAGTAATCCTACAAGTTCTGTTTGATATACTGTTGGCCGAATTTCTATAGATGTACTCCATTGCATAATTTTGTGTAATACAAACAAAAAAAACCAACAAAAATCCGTTTGTTGTTTTCCTCCCAACACTTTATCTAATGACGTCAGGGATATTATGACGTAAGAGGTGTTTTACCATCATGCGTAGAGATTCATGCAGAGACAGTAAACATGATAAGAAATCAAATCTCAAGAATCACTTACATTATACCGATATAAATATTTTTTGAAAAGTTATAAAACAGGTAACCCTTTTAATATTCTCTTATTTGTTAGTTTTTCTTTTGTTTAATACTGAAAGCGCTTGCACTATTTTTCTACGCTTATTGCGGCAAATCCCACCCGCATGACGTCATGTAAAAAGAATGTTTAAAATCGGCGAAGTGGACATGGTTGCAAGGGGAAGGACGAAAAACACTTCTTTGGCCAGTATGCCGCAATTTATTATCATTTTGATATAACAGAAACATATACGCAATAGAACGCTACTCATACAGGTAAGACAAAGTAGATTTGCTTATATTTTACATGCACTTCGTAGTCCGAGATTTCTCAGATTTAGCCATTCATAAGGAATATTCTACTCAACTCGACAACTGTATGTCTGTAATGGTTTCATATATCATGTATTATCAGATGTCGAATTTTTCTATAGAAGACGATTTGACTTGTGCCCGTCCGAGATTACTCTGACGTCCTACGCTCATGGGCCTAGCTTGTCTTGCAAAACAGCTGTTTGAAGTCCGAGCAATCTCGGACGCATTTCAGTGACTTGATACGCCAGCCGGATAATATAATTCTGATTACTTCCAGAGGGAAAATTACAGGCTTAAATGGTTAGGCAACAATGATTAATGTCAGTCGCCAGATCTCCCATGTTGTCGGGGAGGCCGATGCACTTCGATCCGTTTGTGGTAGCCAATGGTGATTCCAGAACTTTCTATAAATGGGATTTCGGGGGGGGGGGGGGGTGGGGGCGGCACTGACTGCCATAACAAAGGGACCCGCTAAAGTTATCTTTAGTGTTTACCTCAGTCTGCATAATAAACCAATTTTTTTCACACGAAAAAGGAGGGGGGCTGGATCCGCCCATGGTAGCGATGAGCCTCCAAGACAGACATACTTTAATATAACTATGAGAGTTTTACCATTTTTTTACATCGAGTCTATGAGAGAGAAATTATAACTGTAACAGTGCTTAGTGCCAAATTACCAAAAAACTTGAAGAAAGACTATTTCTATATTAGGGTGGGTATGGAAATAGGAAATACACATATATTTTTTTTATTTTTCATTATGGAAATATGTACTTTTTCATGAAGTTATGAATAGTTTTGACAAAAATATTATCGACATAAAGTTGATAAACCCCACCGAGACGATTAACCACCATCAATATGGCCATGGCCAGTAAAAATATTGGGTCCGCAAAATTAATTTGTTTACCCCTAGACAACCTATAAGAAAACCATTAAAATGCATCACTGGTAAGATTCCTTTGAGTTCAAGAAAAATAAAGTATGAAAAACTTAATTTCAGATTGATTTTCGGTCTAGAAAATTGAATGTGTTTGCCTTTTTTTGCAAGGGTCTAAAACCAGTTAACTTGTGCCTGTCCGAGATTACTCTGAGTCTTGACTTTCTACGCTCATGGGCCTAGCTTGTCTTGCAAAACAGCCGTTTGGAGTCCGAGTAATATTTGAGTAATGGTATGATTGCTAATGAGACAACTCTCCACCGGACTGAGACCAAATAATATAGCACTAATATGACTAAGCAGTTTACAATTAAATGTCGGCATATGGCCTCCAACAATGAACAAAACTCATACTGCATAGTCATATATGAATCAGATTGAATGTAAAATTTGAAATACCATGTTTTCAAAGAAAGAAACGCTTATCATACATAACAGATTTACCGATTTCAAAATAAATTTACTCTAATATATATACATTTTGTACTTAGCTTACTGGCAGGAATTAATAATAATAGGTTACATGTATAGTTTTATGGGTCAAGCTAGTCTTACATATATGCCTCGGAGTCATCTTTTCATAAATGATTTTAAGCTGATATTTTCGTGATATATTTCTTTTTTTTTAAACGAAGCTCGGTGGAAGCTTGATAATAAAAGCAATGCATATATATAGCAAATTTGCAAACTGAATGAAAAGAAAATACGAAAATTGAGGAAAATGTAAATATCGCTACAAGAGTTTTGTGTTCCAGGACTAGGCTAAAATAAAAAAACAACACACAAATTCAAAAAAGGTGTTAACCGAATACACCCTTAGATGGGAATTAAATTTCACGAAAGTCGCTAAATACATGTAGGATGTATTTCTAAAAAAAATCACTTTTCTCCCTTTCATAATGTACAGTATAGACCTGGATGTTGTTCCATAAAAAAAATCAATTGAACTAGTGGTTCATATGTCAAATGTATGTGTTTTGAATAGTAACAACAGGCATATATTGGTGTGGAAAACTTAATTTAAAAGAAGTTTAAATGAAGGTTTTCTTCGAATAATAATGCGTTTTTTCGTTCCCTAGTGGTGTGATGTTACAACGAAAATTTATTGTTGATAATATTTCATATAATTATTTATTTCTCTTTTCAGCCTTTGTAAAGAAGTGGCTTCACCTTTCTGGTTACTATTCATGTGTTGTGTATTAATGTATCGCAACACTTTATAGTTATTGGACAGGTTAAACTCAGACGACGAATCATCCAAACAGCACCAGATCTTTTGTGATTCCAGCTGATTTCAGGTCACTAGCAATTATACATGATAATAGAAAGTTCCAGTTCGTGTAACTGATTTGATTAACAAATATTGAAATTTTAAAATACAGAAAAAAGATACAAGTTTAATTAAAAACCAATTGTTCAGAGAACAATTGAAGGTCTTTCCAAAATTTATAAGTAACGGCATGTCTCAATTAACAATTTAGTGAAAATAAGATGTTGATATGTTATAAGGTTTTGAAAACTAGTAAAAATAAGCCAAAATAAAAATTTAGAATATGCCCTTGACCTTCGACCTTATTTTAATTATTTTGGACCAAGCATCTCAAATCAAAAGACCCTAGGTCTCTATCACTTATGGTTTACCAGTTAGAAATGCATTTCACTTATATCAAATACAAAAGGGGGAATAACTCTCATATGGAGTCTCCGGATAGCTTCGGTCAAAACTAAACTCCTAATCCTGAAGATGTAACGAGCAATTTGGAAAAATAAATTTGTTGTAATCTTGTATGGTTGCGAAGGAGTAGTGGCCACAAGAAAAACAGTGTTTGGGAAGATAACTCTTACAACGCAAAGTATTTGGTGACGCAGTTGTCAGTTTTAAAAGCGCATACACTTTACGATATCATATTCCAAATATCTAAGCGACATCTTTTGAAACATCAACAATACGCAAGAAAAAAATTAGGCGGAAGAAAAAAAGAAAAAAATAATAATCAGAACAAATTCAATAGGTCTTTCCACGGAAAGGTGGAAAGACCTAATAATGATTGTAATAAAGAAAATGTAAG
Organism: Mytilus galloprovincialis; assembly: GCF_965363235.1. Lineage (NCBI taxonomy): Eukaryota > Metazoa > Mollusca > Bivalvia > Mytilida > Mytilidae > Mytilus > Mytilus galloprovincialis. Next base: position 27,746,278 of record NC_134847.1, on the reverse strand, counting down.
TTTTGTTAATAAAATGAAAGGCTCAAGTACTAGAAGATCCTGACATGATGTACTGACTCATTGGAAGATATATACAGCAAATCCAGAGATACTGACAATATCCAGTACGTACAGATCATAGACACTGTGCACTAGTATCAATAATAGATTATTTTTAAATATTGCATTGTGGTACACGTTTTATTGTATACAGGAAACAAATCTCCTTAATTTATACATTGGATGCCAATGGGGTTTCTCATAGACACAAAACAAAATAATTATGCAGGTTTAAATATAACGCACCTCATATTTAGCATTTTAATAAAGGTACAGTCACCAATCCGTTTTGTAGAGTGTTTGTCCTGGATGACTTAGTTCATCAGAAATTCCCAAGGTTGATGGTCATTGGGCAAATTCATTTGATTGATTAAATGCCATACAAGATGAGCAGCATTTTTTTTTTTAATTTTGTCCAGTTGATTTCTGAAAGCCTTGGAAACTACTAAACTTGATATGACTGGCAATTGCATTAAGCTTATTTAAAAAAAAAAATCTATGAACATTCGAAACATGAGCATATCAGATTTGAAAATTATAGTCCTGATGTCATCATATATAAATGTATTGTCTCGAGACCACAATAGTCAATAACATGTATACCTCATGTCTTACATAATGGTAATCAAATTCAGAAAATAACATTAAAATTGGCTAATTATTGGAAACTTACCGGTAGTACATTGACATAGTTTTATAAATATCAAATTGTTGACATCAGCATTCACATGGTCAACTAGCACTTTACAATTCAGACTCAGTTTGTTGGTCAAGTATACATTTCACACTCTGACCTATGATGTCACATTCACAATATGCATTAAACTGGCCACTGGACATGAACAAAGACTAAAAATATAATCTTCCCGGCATTCATCAGTAGCTTTTTTTTATGTTTACTTGATTGTTTTCGTATGCATTCAACACACATCAAAACCTTAGGAAATGTACTGTGTGATATATTGGTGGCTTAATACTAAAATCAATTGACTAGGAAGCAGCATTTAAATTCGTGTCATAATGAAAAATGGTACATGTCTGCAAGGTTGTGATGCCAGAATCCCTATATTTTTGGGATGCCAGCATCCGGATATTTTGGTATGTCAGCATCCAGATATATTGGGATGCCAGCATCCGAATATTTTGGGATGCCAGCATCCCGATATTTTGGGATGCCACCAGCATCCGAATATTTTGGGATGCCAGCATCCAAATATATTGAGATGCCAGCATCCCGATATTTTGGGATGCCAGCATCCCGATATATTGGGATGCCAGCATCCGGATATTTTGGGATGTCAGCATCCGGATATTTTGGGATGCCAGCATCCGGATATTTTGGGATGCCAGCATCCGGATATTTTGGGATGCCAGCATCCAGATATATTGGGATGCCAGCATCCAGATATGTTGGGATGTCAGTTTCCGGATATGTTGGGATGCCAGAATCTATAAATTATTGGAAGCCAGCATCCAAACGTTGAGGTATTCAATATGAAATTAAAAGAATTACATCAGCATCTATCAAAGTTGAAGATGCAATTTTAATCGTTTTCTTCATTATCCGCAGACACTTTTTTGAAATATGCTATGTACAGAAATAAGAAGTGCTTTTTATACAAAACAATTTCACAACTACAAAAATTATTAATATAATCGAGAGAGCATCCATAATCTTTAAGACCCAATAAAATTCATTATGTAGCATCTACTATTCATAGAAATAAATGAATCAGTATGATTTTTGGTAAAATGAGCATATGTTGATACTTAAACAAATGCAATATAGTAGAAATATTCTGAATATGGAACATGGCCGTAACATTTTCTCTGGACATTGAAAAATTTATGAGAATACAACATATTTTTACCTTAAAAATTCAAAAATTGTCAAAAAATTCTCTTTAAGCATATGAGAATTACTTTTAGTTGAGAACACATTACTTCAACCAAAGAACATCAACATGCAGCTAGCATATACGTGTTAAATGGTCATGGTGTAATTAGTATGTTGTCAAAAGCAGTAGGTTAATAGAAGGTTATCATTAAAAGTTGATAGGTTTAAACAAAAACAGTAAAGTCGCGCAACATAAATTTATAATTTGAACAGTTGAACATCTGAACACAGGGCCGGGTTTACTAACCATACGAACCCCAAACCCCGAACCCCTAAAATGTTTATTTTAGGGGTTCGTATGGTTAGTAAACCCGGCAATTGTAACAAGCCCCTGTGATCTGAACACAGGGTTTGTAACAAACCCCTGTGATCTGAGTTTCAAAATAATTTTAATTTAATTATTGTATTAAAAAGACATTGCCTCCAACAGGTTTGGAACAACCCCTCAATAGACAACTTTCGAGTTCGATGCATTTCCGTCAAGAACTCTGTTTTTAGTGAACGTCATTTGTGTTTAGAGGCGTCGTCACTTCCATTCCAATGTTGAGCGAGTGGTTGGAAAACTATAATTCTATATTGTACGAATTATTCGGCAAATTGAATTCTCAAAATTGACAATCAGCATTGCTGTCATTAGGGAGCTACCATTTTATTTTTATGGGGGGGGGGGGGGGCTAGGATGAAAAATTTTGTCCTGCATTTTTTTTAGCTGTAATCTCTGTTCTGCCTTTTTATTTTTCACTCTGTTCGGTCCTGCCTTTTTTTTTTTAGTTTATCCTGACTTTTTTTTACCTAAATTGTCGTCCTGACTTTTTTTTTTTGCAAGTGTCTCATCCTGCCTTTTTTTTTTTAACTCAAAACTCCTGTCCTGCCTATTTTTTTCAAATTTCATCCTAGGCCCCCCCCCCCCCCCCATAAAAATCAAATGGTAGCTCCCTTAGGAAATTGTCATTAAGTACCTACAGAACATCCATTATTTCTAGTTTATCCTGCACAATGACGATCACTAAGACGCTTGATGAACGTAAATAGTGCAGGGATACAGGCGACCCCCTCTATCTGGTAAATGACGTCATAAAGGCGCGTATAATTGACGAGTTTTTTCCGGTGACGGATGAACTCGAAAGTGGTCTATTGCATGACTATCCCTTTTATGAGTAATCATTTCAAGTCATTAATTTTGTTTTTGTTGTAAAAGCCACTTTTTAGTACAAAATTTATGTCAAATGAGCATACGGTATATTTATATTATTTGAAGAAATGTTTCCCATTGGCATTGAAACTATTTACATCTATCTGATATTGTAAGTTCAAAACATGTCCAAGAGTTTTATAATAGGCTTGGATTTATATCTTTTGTTTTTATTATTAAAAATAATGGGACCCTAGGCCTCTTTGAAAAAGCTGTTTCAAATATAATGAGTTTTCCCCCTTTCAAGTTAAAAATTTTAATTTTTTTTTTCTTTTCTTCAACAGTAAAATGACCCCTTGTCCTCATTTGTAGGGTTCTTCCCAACATGCAGTACAATAGTCCAAATAATTTTGACACTTTGAAAGACTATTTAATTTTTTACCTTGATGCTAAAATTATAGGACTAGGCTAGTCCAAATAATCATGACGTCTTGAAAGGCTATTTTATTTTTTTCTGTGATGCCTTCCTTCTCTAAACATTCTTTTTTAAATTTGTATGGAGCTTGTGTACCTTATTTGGTCTTCTTTCAGTCCTCTTTGATTTGAAATCTTTAATATTGTATTTCTTTATTTTGTTACCCTGGAAATAGTTTATTAAATGAATAAAACACTGCAAGTATACAACAGCGGTACAAGGTCTTATTTGATTGTGTCGACCTCAGACTATTATTTTAGACAATTTTTTACACTGGTGATTTAGTATTTATTAATGTATAATGAATTTGTTTTATTTTGTAGAGCAAAGCAGTATTGCATTGATCGATTGCTGTCAATATTCTTCTATGAATTTTTGCAGGATTAAGTAACTCATGATTTTATGTAATGTGCATATGTGTGAATTGTAGTCGTATGCCTTTATATAATATACTGAGTTGCACATCAATCAACAGAATTTCACCAGATTTTTTAGGCTGTGAATGATTTTAACTAAAAGAACAGGAAATCTGATTATTTTATTTACATGCCCTTCAATTTAACATAAATCTACATACATATATAGCCACATCATATGAGATAGTACTTGTTGACCTACATGTACTTTCTATTGTATTGTTATTCATTGCAATTTTATTTTAACTTGAACTAAGTCTTAAAAATACTCCAACAACAAGGATTAGAGGCTTGATAGACTTACTATTTCAGTTTACTAGGTTATTTCTTTTTCCTAGTGTTTATAGTCATAAAGAAGGACACAACACAACAACAAAAACTAAAGAAAGCAACACAAACCCTACCAAAAACCAGGGTTCATCTCAGGGGCTCCTTAATTGTGTATTTTCTGAAAAGGAAATTTCCGCGGTTGGCAATTAGATAGATAGCTGTGTATTTACAAATCAAGCCATAAAAGGCATGCTTTCAAATTAATAGTATTATTTAACCCTTGTACAGTCTTACATGTATGCCTTAAGCTTTAGAACATCGGTATGCTACTGTTGCCTTTATTTAGTTCAGCGGTTGTTGTCATGCATGTCATTTTTAATTTTCGATATTTTTGTTTTGTAATAAATTAGGCCGTCAGTTTCTCATTTGAATTGTTCATATAATTTATGTCTGGGCCTTTAACAGCAGACTATATGATATGGGTTTTACTCATTGTTGAAGACTGTACAGTTGGCAATAATTGCTAACATCCACTTTATTTGAACTTTGATTGCGTTGTCTCATTGGCAATCATACTCAAATGTACCTTTGTTGTTGGGATATACAAGTACCCGTCCACTCTATGTAGTATTTCTATTTGTATCCATCTGATGACTTCCGCCTTTTTTAACTGATTTTTTATAGTTCGTTCTTATGTTGCACTGTTACACCACAGTCCTAGGTTAGGGGGAGGGTTGGGATAAAGCTAACATGTTTAACCCAACCACATTCTGTATGTATGTATGTATGTGCCTGTCCCAAGGCAACAGCCTCTAATTCAGTGGTTGTCGTTTGTTCATGTTTGTTTTTCCTTCATCTTTAAACAACTGTATATTGGTATTATGTTGTATGGATTTTGCTCATTGTTGAAGGATGTACAGTAACCTATAGTCGTTTAATTTCTGCATCATTTGGTTTGTCTCTGACATTGGAAATTATACATCTTCTTATTTTTATACATGTTATATAGCCTTGTAGGATTTTCCATTTTTTTTAGTTCATTTATATGTTTTGAAGTTTTGTATGACATCTATTTTCACTGAACTAGTACACATTTTGTTTCGAGTCCAGCTAAAGCCTGCCTGTGTGAGCTGGATTTTCTTCACTGTGATGAAGACGCATTGTTGTCCTTTTGCTGTTTTCTTCTCCTTAGTGGTCTCTTTGACACATTCCCCATCTCTATTCTCAATTTAATATATTCAACACTAAAGTAGATTCTTTTATTCCTACTTGTTGTTTGAATGTCCAAAGTAGGCATTTGGAAAACTCCTAGATGGTCTTTGTGTCCATGACAGAAACATGATCAACTGTAATGCCACTTATTTTCTCCATCATAACAATTGAACATTCATTAATTTAGAAATATCAGTTAGATAAACAATTTTTTTGCCATGTTAAGAGCCTTTTAAAGCTTACTATAGGCTATGGATTTTGCTCATTGTTGAAGGTTGAAAGGTGACCTACAAATTGAATGCACAATATTTGAACTCTGGTGGATATAAATCTAAGTGGCAATCATACCATATCTCATTATTCTGATAATTATAAGCATTCAATGTAATGAATATTTTTCAGAATCATATTAAGGTACACTTGATAGTGCTCTTTCTTCATTCTCTTTGGTTTTAATATTAAAATGCAATTTTTAGGATAAGTGTTTCTAGTTTCAAATTGTATTTTTTTAAGGGGGTTTTATGTCAGAAATAAACAATGAAAACGAAATACAACAAATAGCTACAGCAAATTTATTTTCATGGTATTGTCAGAGGCGGATTTAGAGGGGGGCCAGGAGGCCCAGGCCTCCCCTTTTCTGGAAAAAAATTGTTGATTATATAGGGAATCACTGAAGCATGACTGGCAGTCAGTGCCCAGTGGGCCCCAACTTATGAAAATTTCTGGATCTGCCACTGATTGTGTGATAAAGTGCTTATTAATGTACTGGAAACAAATTGAAATATCTATTTTAAATCACTCAAAAACCATACTAATTGTCTATTTAAAACTTTAAAAAAGTACTTGCACTTCATTCAGCAATGATCTTTGTCATTTGTTTTTTTCAACATTCTACTCCATTAATAACAAAAAAGTCTTTTTAGAAAATCATACAACCAAAATAACAAATGCAATTTATTAAGAAATGAGAGGCATTGTCGACCAAGATGATAATTCTGTGGATGCAGTAATGTATTATCATACAATGTAGAATGGACATCAATTACAACTATTGCACAAGTATTGTAAGCACAGTTGGTCAAATGGTGTCTACTCTTGTTTCTTCATTTCTTCACTAGTATCTGAAAAGCAAAGTAAATTCTGTGGTTATAATCAGACTACACAACATTTTTGGTAATGGATATCATGCAGTGGCTAATTGTTATTACATGTATAATTGTTACAGAAATATTATTTAAGTTAATAAAGTCAATCAATAATCAACTGATAGAAGCCAATTGAGAATTTCACTAACATTTTCATTGGAATTAACCCCACTCCACATTGTAACTTTGGATCTCTAAGTGTCTTCCCTGGTCCCAATATGCATGCATGCATGTTTAAATGGAAAAGCCTTAAAACAATATGTCATGTATGTGTTACCTGTTAGATTAATTTGACCTGTCACCATCATCAGGACTGTTGTTCTTTTTCTTCCGAGATGAAATACATGTTTTTGATGGCAAAGCCTTTTGCTGAAATATAATTTGCCCAAGTTTAATAAAATGCAATTTGTATGAGACCAATGTCTACAAAACTATACATTTGTTTAGAAATTTTACTGAATAAAGTAATTTTGCAAAACTAAGAAACAAGTTCAAGTAGATATGCAAGGTTCAAAAACATTTAGTCTGACTTCATGCATCTGTATTGGAATAAAACCAAAGAAATTATTTTTCTTATTGGTACATGTAATTCATGTCGTCCGGTATTAGGGTACAAAAAAAATATTCTTAAAAAAAACATTGTTACAATATACTCGAGATATATTTCATATGCTAAAAAAAAAGAAGTAAAAAAGTGATAAAACATATATAGTGTATGACATTTAGGTAAGTTCACATATGTCTGAGGAACATGTCAGTAACTGCTAGTAGTCCTTTAATTTATGTATCGTAATTTTGCTTAGTTTGTTTTGTTTCCTATTCTGACATAGGACTAAATATGACTTCTTTAAACTGAGATTTACTGTGCCTATTGTTTTTTGTTTTTCTACAATAGCTAGCTGGATAGGTTGAGATCTTGCAAAACATGTTTAACCCTTACACATTTTTGCGTATGTCCCAAGTCAGGAGCCTCTTGCCTTTGTTAGTCTTGTATGATTTTTAATTTTAGTTCATTTATATATTTCGTAGTATACATGTAGTAGAACATTCATTATCACCTTGACCCCATGTTACCAGGAGTAGTACACATTTTTGTTTAGGTGGCAGCTGAAGCATGCCTCTGTGTGCAGGATTTTCTCAGTGTGTTGTAGAGATATTGGTGGTCTTTGGCTGTTTTCTGCTCTTTTGTCAGGTTGTTGTCTCTTTGATACATTCCCCATTTCCATTCTCAATTTTTTATTAATAATAAAATTACCCAATGACAGTCAGTTATAATTGTGAGGCCTCTTCATTCCTCTATATACATTTGTACTAGGTTTGTATTCTCCAGCCATTCAATACAGATAATTGACCTGGAAAAGATATAATATGTCAGTATTTTACTATTTCAGATGCAACTCAATGCAGATACTTTATACATAGATTACAATGAACATAGATTATAGATAGTTATAATATTCTGTTGGTCATATTTTTTATTTCATTCTCAATACTAATCAGCCTTTTATGGCAATCAACAATTGTTACAACAGTAATCCTGTATTTGTTTAATTGTTAGTTTCAGTAAGTGCATTCTAAATGGCATAATCTATATATATAGCAGGAGGATAAATTGTCTTATTGTAAGAAGAATTTCATATTCTCTTGCACCGTCCCTTGATGATCTTTGCTGGCTGGACACAGAATCTATAATCTTAAAAAATATGCTTTTATTCGTTCATTGTTTAATCATACGTTTTTTGATTGAGTTAAGTCTGCCAATTGATATTTTATCGTATGTTCTTCTTTGTTGTGATGTTATGCTATTGTTTCAGAAAAAAGGGAAGAAGGTTTGGATCCATTAAAACTTTTAATCCCGCTGCAAATGTTTGCACCTGTCCTAAGTCAGGAATCTGATGTACAGTAGTTGTCGTTTGTTTATGTAATATATACGTGTTTCTTGTTTCTCGTTTTGTTTATATAGATTAGACCGTTGGTTTTCCCGTTTGAATGGTTTTACACTAGTAATTTTGGGGCCCTTTATAGCTTGTTGTTCGGTGTGAGCCAAGGCTCCGTGTTGAAGGTTGACTTTAACCTATAATTTTTTACTTTTAAATTGTTATTTGTATGGAGAGTTGTTTCATTGGCACTCACACCACATCTTCCTATATCTTTTTAATATATTTTAAATAATTTAGGAGTTTGACTCATCTGCATTAAGAACAAGAAGGGACTTACCTTTAAGCATCAATTCTTGGTGCTTACTGCAGATTAGTCATATTAAATAGGCACTGGCTACGGTTACATGGAAATGTAACAATAATAAAAATATTATTGTTACATTGGAGACTAAATGCCGGAATGCATGGTTGGGTAAGGACCTGAATAATTACGAATGTAACAATAATTATTGAGGCTACGGTTACATTGCGTTATTGTTACATGAAAATCTACAATGCACGATGGGACTAACCAGAGACATATATATCTCTGGACTAACTAAATAAGAAAAGTGACATTTATTCTATATTTAAAATACATACAGGTATTCCATACAATTTCTTTATTTTTTTATATTACGTCCTCCAAGGATACATGTATACAGAAGTTCACAGTTAGCAAAAATGGTTAGCAAACTTTGCTTTTGGTGTAAAATTTTTCACCCAAAACAAAATTGGTAATAGGAATCTCTTCATCCATTTCCATTCTCAATTTTTTTCAAAATATAATGACAGTAATAAGACTGTAGGTGTGCAGTTAGGTACTTAAAAGTGAACACTTTTCTCAGTCAGAGTTCTCAACAACAAACCATTGAACTATATGTTTTCGCCTTTGGCACTACTAATCTGAAGTAGTATATTTAAGAACATCAAAACCACTAATACATAAAACTATTTAAACACTATTTGTTGAATAGTAATATTTATTATTTATCATTATTACAAGTATTATTTAGCACATATGAAAAAAAATAAGCAACAAAACTATAGAAGATTTATGTTTAATAAATCTAGCATTCATTGCTGTTTTTCATGTAACGTACAATAACGCAATGTAACCGTAGCCTCAATAATTATTGTTACATTCGTAATTAATCAGTTCCATAACCAACTTTGCATTCCGGCAATTAGTCTCCAATGTAACAATAATATTTTTGTTATTGTTACATTTCCATGTAACCGTAGCCAGTGCCTATTAAATATCCTTTATTAAGTATCCTTGTGATTTGCAGTATACCTCAAGACTCAAATGTGTCAGGGCCGTGGTAGTTTTTTTTTTTTATATACAGATTTCAGCTGAGACTACTGTGTTATAGTAGTCTAAGATTTCAGTGATCGATGCATGAGGTAAAATATTTAAAACTACATACCTTAGTATAAATACAAACTGTCAAACATTTTATTTTATGATACTGGTTGTTACATGGATTTTGCAATTTTGCAAACTAATCCTTGGTTGTTATAAAGGTGTACAAAAACAGTAGGTTGTAACAACCAAGGATTAGTTTGCAACTCACATGTCTGGTCAACCACTGCCGCATGTTATCGTCCATATTCCTGAAGTTTTTACCTTCCGGGAACATGTGGTCAAGGTCATTACCAAATTTTAAAACGCCATCTATGAACGAAATCCAAAGACACAAAAATCCAGACGCTGTATTCATAATGCGTCTGGGTGATCGAGACTAATAATTACCTAGCTTTACAAATTTCAGGCATGGTGATTGCTACTTCCTCCGTTTGTTTTTATCTAGTTTTATCGCAGATGAACGATAAGTCTAGAAACATTCCAACTCGTGTGTTTGCATATTTGGACACGCCCTCACATTACAATCATTCGAACCGATTGGATCCAGACTCTACATATGCCCATACTACATCGCAACTTTATAAGCAAATCGCCCCACTCTTGTTTACCGACTCGCCTCACTTTTTGAAAAGTGTAAAATCAAATTGAACAATCAGTCGGACATCTCACTTATTAACATTAACATTAACATTAATTAAGTTTATTGATTTTTTCACATTTGTTCCGTTTCCGTGGTAACGGCAGCCATTTTTATGTTCTTAAGGATGTACTTAGGTGAGGTTAGGTAAAAATTAAGAAATTAAGAAATTAAAATTGATACTTTAAGCTGGTAGAGTATCAATTAAGGATAAAGATAAGCTAAAAATATTGATAGGTCATGGACCTCCTTTTCGAGATATTTGAGACTAAAAATATGGCGGGAAAAGCCTGACTAGGACTTTTACCTTATATTTGCATTGTATTATTTTGGTCTCAAAACAAAAGAAAGAAAATCAAGAATCTTCTAAAATTTTGATAAATGACCTTACATGAGCTATTAAAGAGGGGCGAAAGATACCAAAGGGACAGTCAAACTCATAAATCTAAAACAAACTGACAACGTCATGGCTAAAAACGAAAAAAAGACAAACAAACAACAGCACACACGACACAACATAGAAAACTAAAGAATAAACAACACGAACCCCACAAAAAAAAACTAGGGGTGATCTCAGGTGATCCGGAAGGGTAAGCAGATCCTGCTCCACATGCGGCACCCGTCGTGTTGCTTATGTGATAACAAATCCGTTAAATAGTCTAATTCGGTAGGTCACATTCATGAAAGGGAAGGGGATTGTAGTTACGACGTAAGAAAATATCCGATATCATTTGTGAAACGGTTATTCCATAACGGTCAACCAACTCGGAATATTGTTGTCCGTTCCCTTCAAATTGAACTTACGAGGTTCGACTGTGTTAATAAAACTGACTAGATTGGTACCCTACCAAGACTTGTTTAAATAAACGAAAATTGACTTGGTATTTCAAAAACAAACATTACCTGCAAAAAAAGAACATATATAAAACGTCTGGACATTAGTCTACAATCTTTCTTACAAGGGCGCTGGATCGTTATTAGTAACGATACATGTACACAATAAATAAATTGTATAAGCGCCTTAAATGTGTACAAAACAACACCAATAATAAAGAAAGGAAGCATTAAGGTAGATGGGGTGTCTAAATTATAGTCCATAGAATTTTTTAATAATTTGCCAAAATGTAGTATATATCATGCTTTTTAAAAAATAATAATAAAAAGAATGGGTCACGGGGCTAATTTACACGCTACATGTAGTTAAAAATTGACAGATTTGGTATAGATTATGCATGGAAAACCCAATTTTATGCAATAAAGCGTAAACTACATCATAGAATTTTGAGATAGCTTTAATAGTATGCCTTCAGTTAAGAAAAAAATAGGGTCACCGGACCCGTTTTCTTGCTACATAAAAATAAATAAATTCCTAACATATTGTATTGTAACAGTACCTTTATCTAAATTATCTGCCCTTGCGTTTGAGTTGTTTCCCCTTATGTGACAAAGTTGAAAAAAAATTAATCAAACTAAAGTTTTCTATTTTTCAGTAAAATACAACCATAAATATGATAAAACATGTCATTTTCTATATTGAAATATCAGTTCTTACACATGAATTACCTCTTACTCTCAAATACTTAAATATCCCAAATGAATAGAACTTTGCTATTTAAACGTCTGGTAGACAAACATAAAGGAATAGCAACAGAGATCCTCCCTAGACCAAACAGTTTTGTGGTATATGCATATATGATTTTGATGGTCAGTCGATTGAGATCCACATTAATAATGGCCAGTTGATTTCAATTGTCGACTGAGACAATTCAGAAACAATATTTCTCGTTTTCTATGTCCTGGTTTTGAATTCTTCTCATGTTTGTTGAATTAGAGAGAGTAGCCAAAGGGAACAATGTCAAATTCTGTTGGGCCATCATCGTTAGTTTCTTTAATTTCTCCTACAAAAAGAGAAAAAACAAAGTTGATGTGGCACATTCTATAATAAATATACTACAAATATGGTATATAATTACCGGTGCAACATGTAATAGGTGGATGTAACCTAACGAACTTTTGCAAGCGTTTTTTTATGCAAGCTATTTACTTTTGCATGTGTTTGTCTCTGCATATTTCAAAAAATGATTACAAATAACGTGAATATGAATTGAATATGTAAACTTGGATCTTTTACCAGTAATAAACAATCAGTAGTCGCTAAGTGGACACTTTAAGGCTGAACTAAAAAAAGTGTTTTATAAGTTGACTTTCAGTATTCAATGCTCCTTTAAACCCTTCAACATGTTAAACATGCTTGTTAAAGATTTAGAATGATGAAAACTATTATTAATTGGTGTTTGATGCCACTTCAGCACTATTGTGCCATTTTGTATTGGTCATTTTTTTATTGGTGAAAGAATGTAGAGAGTACCACCACCGTTTGGTAAGAGTACTGAGACTCCTATTCAATTAAGATTGAAATCGAGCGCTCCTGTCACGTGTGTGATTCGAAATCAAAACTTCGGGGATGACCGGCTAGGGATACAGTAGTGCGACTACAAAGACCATTCGACTAACGAGACCCCTCTAAAGAGAAAAAAAACCTGAAAATTAAGATTACAGAACAAAATTACAAATATATTAGATTTACAAGAAAAAGTGTGTATTATGAAAAAGTGTATTTCCCTTGCGATTCAATGTTGCAATTTCAAACACTTTAAATGCGTTGACTTCACAAAAATATGATACAATTGTTTTGTGTTTAGTATATTGCAAATAGAGATATTAAGAAGGGCAGTTTTTTAGTCTCATAGATTATTGCACTACCCTTTTTATCTGACTTATTTGTCGTTTAAACGGTTACTCGTTATTCCTTATATAAAGGCAACAGTAGTATACCGCTAAACAATGGTCACAAATCGATAAACCGAAAACAAATCCGAGTCACAAACCACAACGAAGGGGAAAACATCAACTATGAGAGGAAACAACTGAACTGCTACCAAAAAAAAAAACACGCCAAAATACATATAAACGGACTATTTGATAACAACTGCCACATTCCTGACTTGGTACAGAACATTTTAAGAAAAAAAAATGGTGGGTTGGACTTGGTTTTAGTGCTAGCCAAACCTCCCGCTTATATGACAATGCTGCTAAAATGACAACATTACGTGACAGGGATACAGTACAAATAAATTAAAGAACACTGAGGACAGAGAAATACATGACAAAATGATATAATAGTACATTACAACATGTAGACCACAGAATAACAACGGACAGGCTTCAATTAATTTACGACAGTACACCAGTACATCACAATAGTATTATGAACTGTGCACCACACGAATGTATGAACGCCACAAAAAGTGACGTCACTGTTAAATTTCTGAAAATAAATAACAAATTGGGATTAAGTTTGTGATGTTGTTATTTTATGTATTTTCCAACAATTGCAGGAATAATAATATAGAATTGTTTTAGAAATGGTGTAATTATTTGGATTTTCTAACCATATCTGTTTTTATTCTAAATCAAAACTGTGTAAAACATTCATACAATAGATATATGAAGATGTGGTATGAGTGCCAATGAGACAACACTCAAACCAAATCACAATTTGTAAAGGTAAACCGTTAAAGGGTCAACGTACGGTCTTCAACACGGAGCCTTGGCTCACACCGAACAGCAAGCTACAAAGGGCCCCATAAATGACTAGTGCAAAACCATTCAAACGGGAAAACCAACAGTCTAATCTATATAAAAAAAAGAGAAACGAGAAACACTTATAAACCCCAACCATCAGGTTCTTCATTTATCAGATATCTATAAAACAGTGAACAAACTTTAAAATAGCTTTCTTGTATGTTCAAGCAAATTAATAGAAATACAGATACCATTAACTAATAATTATTCATACCTCAAACTTGATTTAACTGTCATTGATTCCTTCATGTTTTGTTTGTCCATCTTGAAATATATCCGATCATATCGGCACACTATAATCGCTACGATAAGCAGCACACATACCACAACCAGTATCATTGCTTGAAAAATGTTTTCCATGCTAAAATGTAGAAAAACTTTATTAAAACAATCAATGAGAAAGACAGTTAAGGTAGATCATAAGTAAATGTTTTTTGAGACAGAATTTTCTTATAATTTGCCAAAACAAAGATTTTACTATGCTTTTTTCAAAAATATAATAAAAAGTATGGGTCACCGGGCTATTTTTCAAGTTATTAGTCGTTGAAAATTCCTTAAATTTGGTTAGTTTGTTCATGAAAAAACACAAAAGAGAGCATAAAAAAAGTTCTATGACATAGAATTTTGAAAAAAAAATTGTAAGAAGATAAGTTTCATAATATATTTTAAGAAAATAAAAAGAAAACATGGTGTCACCGAACTTGTTTTCTTGCCACGAGTAAAATTTAAAAAAATCCCTATTAGCCCAGTATAAATTTTGTACTAAAAGAGTTATCTCTCCTTAAATGGCTCACTTGGAAAAAAATGATTTTAAAAACCAAAAAGGTTGATATTTGTTAAAATATTTTGAATAATACAATAAAGGAGTGGGTCCGGTAAGACCCCTTTTTGGCCCCAAAATATAACAGTTTTACAAAATTGTTAAAATGTAAACTTTTAGTTATTTATTGGACAGTTGAATGCTTCTGCTACATAAATATGGGCTGTTTTTGACAATACAATGCACATATATCGGGTTGTAGCACCATTAAGTCATGCTAAATTACTGAAATCTTCAAAATTCTATCACTTTAGTTAAATTTTTGACGGTTTCCTTGTAAAACGAAAGTGGCCGCATTCGTGTTCATACTTAATATTGAAATGTAAGTTACATTGTAGGAGATACACAACATTTGTAGTCTTGCAATTAACATTGCAAAATATGGTGTATTCTGTACCAGTGGAGTGACTGTTAAAAGTCTGGATAACCAGTATTTGTTTGCAAGTCAGACATTGTTTGTTTCCACAACCCTTACAAGAGCCCACTGACAAAGAGCCTGCTTGAGAGGATAACTCAGCTCTCACCAGCAAGTTTTTAAGGCTTTTTGGCCTACGGAAAGCCAGTACAGGTGGCTCGGGAAAGATCTTGGATAGTTTAGGATGTTTTTCGATATCTTTCCAACTTTCACGGATAAGGTGAGATAAGTTGTCAAATTTTGGATGGTAAGTCAACACAAAAGGCACCCTCCTGTAGACCTTTTTGACTACGGAAAGCCAGTACAGGTGGCTCGGGAAAAATCTAGGACAGTTTAGGATGCTTTTCGATATCTTTCCAACTTTCGCGGATAATGTGAGATAAGTTGTCAAATTTTAGATAGTAAATCAGCACAAAAGGCACCCTCCTGTTGACCTTTTTTACTACGGAAAGCCAGTACAGGTGGCTCGGGAAAGATCTTGAATAGTTTAGGATGTTTTTCGATATCTTTCTAACTTTCGCGGATAAGGTGAGATAAGTTGTCAAATTTTGGATGGTAAGTCAACACAAAAGGCACCCTCCTGTTGACCTTTTTTATTAGTCTCATACATGGCTGTGTACATTTTGTATATACAACTCGTCTAAACATCAACCCAACAATGTTAGATCTGTAAATTTGCTTTCGCAAATTTTTTGTTCTTCCCTCGCCGGAATTCGAACTTATTCTACTGAGATATCATGACACCAAATCGCCTGCACCATAACCGTCGCGCTAGACCACACGACCACCTGGGCTTCATAAAAAATGAAGATTTCGGTGGCCGGGTGTTACCTATCCACGTCAGTTTTAATCTAGCGTCGTACTACAGAACATAATATAAAGTAAAATCACAAAAATACTGAACTTAGAGGAAAATCAATTCGGAAAGTCCATAATCACATGGCAAAATCAAATAACAAAATGCATCAAAAACGAATGGACAAGAACTGTCATATTCCTGACTTGGTACAGGCATTTTCAAATGTAGAAAATGGTGGATTGAATTTATAGCGCTTAACCTCTCACTTGTACGACAGTCTCGTCAAATTTAATAATATTGATAATGATGCGTGAACAAAACAAACAGGTACAATAGGTAAAAATGTCACAAATATATAAGGCATGAAGATGTTATTTTTTACAGATCAGCTAAATTATCTATAGCAAAGGATCCTACAAATTAATGTAAGATACAGTCGCAGAAATAACTTTTGTAATGAAGATAATTAGCAAAGTTTTTTTATGACATACGTTTTAAGTGCTTGCTAATTTTGATTCTTAAAATACTTTCGTTTGAATGAAGGACAACTGATATATAAAGAAAAACAAATGGCAATTTAAAATGATATTTCTTACCCAGTTAACTATCCATTCACAAATGTATACCAAATACATGCCATGGATCTTAACGCTTAAATCCAATGTAAAAAGTAAAAAGCTGGAATATTGATTGTTGGTTGCTTTACGCCGCATTAGCACAAAAAGGCTATATCGCGGCGATAAAAGCTGGAATATAATCCCTTTTCACACTATCTAAACAGTAGTCTGATATTTAAATTTCAACATTGTTCCTATGATCCCTGTGTTGCAGCAGTAAGTTGATCAACTGACAGCAGAGATATCAGGAATGATTGACTGTATTTTAATATCCAAAAGGAAAATAAGATGAATGTGAAAAGTCTAGTTAAGAGGAATTTATGCTCTTAGTATCTTTGAGCACAGATGATACCAAAACAATAATTACTTATTCAGTTAATGTTCTCTAGTTATGTTTAATTATGTTTACAATTTGAATTGAACATTTTCACAGATAATAAAAAATCTTACAAAATTTTCTTTTATGGATAAGTCATCGATATTTGAAGTCAAACATGTTATATTTTTCTCTACTATAAATATTGTCAATCAATCTGTTTCCAATAGACTTAGATGATGTCATTTGCACCAACATAATATCGTATTTTGACAACAATATGTCCAACATACATTTCATATATTTTTTCATATATCCAGCAAGACAAGTGACATGGTGACAGATTCATTTTGACATACATGTATGACCATTTGAGATATGAAATCAATTATATTGCATACGTGGCAAGCATGCCCGTGGTATGGTCTTTCGTGCAAATGTTCTAATCAATTGAATTTGCATATGTGTCGGACCAAAAAGGTTGAGAATCCCGGAACGAGGAAGGGTTTATCAAGGTCTCATAAAATATCAATGACTTTAAAAGTTGGATATTTATTGAAATATACAACACACGTTAAGTGAATGGTTATACTTCGGTTTCAACTTGTTCAAAGGCAAAGACCACGGAGATAGTTGTAATCCAATAACCGTTTTTTATCGTACTTATTTGTTTACATAAAGATACAGAGATATTTTAAGACATTGAATCTTTCAATGTAAAGTGGTCCTGCTTACAAGTTGAATGAGTGCCAAAGAGACCAGCAACCCGATTACTTTAGAACTTTATGTGTGGTTTACTTGGATGTTTAACTTATTGCAGGATTGCTTTCAAATGTAACATAAGTAGTAAAAATGACTAGAAATAATTTCTTTGGCAGTCCTAGTAACAAGTCCTCTTTTTAAGACAACTTGATTTTGGTTCTAGGACCATCCGAGTAGTCTAAATCCTGCAGCAACTTCACTTTGACAAGTCTAGATGACTGGTTATTAACCAAGCCTGTTGTACAGGTTAGGACTGCCGTTTACACGAAATACATATAAGCTAACGCCTAAATATGTTTTTCGATCATTTACATGATAATCCTGATCTGCATTCAACAGTAGGATACCAACATAATAGTTCTTAAGGTGAAATTATTTAATCTCTAGCTTTTGTCTCAGCGTTAAATTTCATTCCTTTTTTTGTAACTTTACTTTGAATTTTTCTGAAACGTGAATTTGACATTCTTAATAGATATACAAAAACGTGGAATGAGTGCCAATGAGACAACTCTCTCGCCTAGGTCACAATTTGTAAAAGTAAACCATTATAAGTCAAAGTACGGCCTTCAACACGGAGCCTTGGCTCAGACCGAACAACAAGCTATAAAGCTATAAATATACACACACATGTCACGATATCTCAGTAGCATTGGTTCGAATCCCGGCGAGGGAAGAACAAATAATTTGCGAAAGCAAATTTACAGATCTAACATTGTTGGGTTGATGTTTAGACGAGTTGTATATACATGATGTACACAGCCATGTATCACCATCATTGCTGGTGATCCGATAGATAAATCTGTTGTAGAGTTGTCACTGACTCAGACGTACTTATAAATATAAATATTTTCTGTGACTCTATCTTGCATTAGTTTGTAGGATCCTTTACTATAAATAATTGAACTGATCTGTAACAATAACATCTCCATGTCTTATGTATCATGTACTGTAGTACGACGCTAGATTAAAACTGACGAGGAAAGGTAACACACGACCACCGATAGCTTTATTATTGAAACCCAGGTGGTCGTGTGGTCAAGCGGGACGGCTACAGTGCAGGCGATTTGGTGTCAGGATATCTCAGTAGCTTGGGTTCGAATCCCGGCGAGGGAAGAACAAACAATTTGCAAAAGCAAATTTACAGATCTAACATTGTTGGGTTGATGTTTCGACGAGTTGTATATACATGATGTACACAGCCATGTATCACCATCATTGCTGGTGATCCAATCGATAAATCTGTTGTAGAGTTGTCACTGACTCAGACGTACTTATAAATATAAATATTTTCTGTGACTGTATCTTGCATTAGTTTGTAGGATCCTTTACTATAGATAATTGAGCTGATCTGTAACAATAACATCTCCATGCCTTTTAAATCATGTACTGTAGTACGACGCTAGATTAAAACTGACGAGGAAAGGAATACACGACCACCGAAAGCTTTATTATTGAAGCCCAGGTGGTCGTGTGGTCTAGCGGGACGGCTACAGTGCAGGCGATTTGGTGTCACGATATCTCAGTAGCTGCGGTTCGAATCCCGGCGAGGGAAGAACAAAAAAATTTGCTTTCGTCTAACATTGTTGGGTTGAAGTTTAGACAAGTTGTATATACAAAATATACACAGCCATGTATGAGACTTATCAAAAAGGTCAACAGGAGGGTGCCTTTTGTGTTGACTTACCATCCAAAATTTGACAACTTATCTCACCTTATCCACATTAATTTTAACTCGAATATGACCAAAGCTGTGAATTCCCGACCCAATATTGTCTCTTTGCAGTATATTGGGCACACCAGATAAGAGACATGTATTGTCGAAATGTGCATCTGGTGCAGAAAAATTGGTACCGTTATTGTTATTAGACCTCATAGATTCAAGATATTTTTCCTCTATAGACATGGTGTCACGTGATGCAAATGATTCTGTTAAAGAAGTGAAAAAGATAAATATCTTAATTTTTGTCTACTTTTTTCAGTTTGACCAGTGAAGTGTAAACATTTTCAAAAAAATATTATAAAGATCATATTGAGTCTCACCCTTTTTTTAATTTTTGTACTTCCACAAAAAAGTATGAGTTAATTATGTTTTGAATAAGAAAATTATTAAAATTTGAAGACTTGTCAGATAAATATATATTGATATTTGGAATATAATTAAGAAAATACTTTATTTCAAGAAAAAAATCACTAAATATACATAAATTACAGATTTCACTTATTGCCTAAAATCATGTTCGCCAATAGGATGAATAATCATCATCAGAATTTAGGTAATAAGCTTAATGCCTGAAAATTTCAGGCAATAATTTAATGCCTAGGCGTTAGCTTATTGCCTAGGATTTAAGCTTAATGTCTAATTTCACTTTATTGCCGCTAACCTATATAGCAATTGACAAAAAGGTCTTTTCTTAAATTTGAAGTTAATGTTTGTCCTTAGAAACAGTGTCTTATTTCTTCTATACTAACAACTAAGGGTTGATGGCTAAACAATTGTCATGATTGCATTTAAAACAATATAAACATCTAACAATTAACCTTATACCCGTTTTTCAACATGCTGGTTCCAAATCAAGATCATTTTAAGCAGTTGTTTTATGTTTATCTTTTTGGGGAGCAATTGGTGTAAATGGCAGATCGTTTGATCATCACCACTTTGAAAAAAAAAAACAATAATGATTTAGAACTTGGAAAATCTAAATGTGTTGTGATGTGTTTCTGTTATTTTTAGGTCGTTCCACTTTTGTGTGGGAAGAACTATAATTGGTTTTCTTCTTCTGATTATTACTTTTTTTCTTCTTCCTCCACATACGGTTCGTTTTTGTTTCACAAGATGTCGACAACATATATGGCAGATCTTTTAATCTTTACCACTTTGAAAGAAAGATTTAGAAACTTGGAATATCTAAATGTGATATGTATTTTTGTTATTATTAGGTATTTCCACTTTTGTGTGGAAAGAACTATTGGTTCTCTCATGATTATTATTATTATTATTTTATTTCTTCTTCCTCCACATACGGTTGTTTTTTTGTTTCACAAGATGTCGACAACATATTTTTGCTTAATTGTTAGTTGCGACATGTCGTTACACATAGATATTGGTTTAAACGGTACGCTAACATTAAATAAGAGTTTTCTACCATCTTATATTTTAAAATACGCGTATGGTGATATAACACATTAACCAAATATAATTAAAACATAGGGTCTTTTGATTTGAGGTCCTTGGTTTATGACCTTGAAAGCTCAAGGTCATAGGTTCATTTGACGTTCTAGATTTTGACCTTTGCTGTTACCTCATATGTATACATTATAAAGTCATGGGACTTTTTGCATTAGGTTTCAAGCCACTTAGCTGTGGAAAAGCCAACCGAAAGTGACATTGTGTAAACCGGAAGTTGATAGTTTTTGTACTTTATTAATGTTCCAGACCGTATGAGTATTTGGACCGTACGCGTACGGTCTGGACCGTATGCGTATATTTTCAAAATACGCATACGGTCGGACCGTACGCGTACGGTCTGACTAATATTAAGAAGTTGGTCATGTTTATCAGATACAAATGTATATAACAGATCAACATAGCTTACATCTCAAATTAATGTAAAAAGTTCAATAGTAATTGAAATAAAAAAAAATAATGTTATAACTATTTTAAAAAATCACGTTTATTTAATCTTTTAATCTCCTGTATTTAGCATGTCAGTAATTCATATATTGAAGCCAAGTATGCTAATTAAAATTGAAGTTATCGGAAGTAAACTTAGAGTGGGAGGACAATGGTTTTAGAATATTAAGGAACTTTACAAAAAAAAATGCAAAGCAACGTGAATGAACAAATTATGTTACTGTAAAAAAAATATGACGTTCTTTGTGGAAGTCAGTGTCACCTTGAGTACCAAAATAGGAATCACGGATATAAAAATAAACACATATTTAATTTCAATTGTTCGATTAATCATTTCATCCATATACATGTAATAAAATCAATTTTTATAACTAAAAATAATGATTTTGATAAATATTTGTTTAAATTTAACCAATATGAGCCCAAAACATCAGCTGGACCGTACGCGTATACTCATACGGTCCGACCGTACGCGTATGGTAGGACCGTACGAGTATACGTATACGGTCCGGACCGTACGCGTACGGTCCAAATACTCATATGGTCTGGAACATTAATATAAAAGTATATAGAACCATATATTCTTCGAATCAGTGTGGAAATAACAAATTATCTCCTTTATTTTAAAAGCATTGTATAGAAACCATATATTTTTTGAATCATGGTACAATAAGCTATCATTTGATGCTGGAAATGACATTTTAAACCAAATTTTTAATTTTCATATCAAAATATATTTTTACGGGTGGAAAGCCCTTTAATTGTTCTCTGAACAATTTGTTTTTATTTATTATTATTATTATTATTATTTTCTTCTTCGGAAGATGTCGCTTAGAATTTTTTGCATATGATATCGAACAGTTATTACTATTTTGAAAGAGACCCCGTTTAGCCGAACACTTTTTATTGTAAGAGTTAATTCCCCAAACACTATCTATCTTGTTGGCACATATCCTTCGTAACCGTTAAAGATTACGACAAAATTATTCCACCAATTTGCTTGTTATATTCTTAGGCTCTTTAAAATAACTTGTAAACCATAAATAATAGAGACCTAGAGTCTTTTGAATTGAGGTCCTTGGTTAAAAAAAAAAAAAAAAAAAAAAAAAAATAGGGTCAAGGTCAAAGTTCAAGTTCATGCTCTAAAGTTTGATTTTGGCTTATTTTCAATTCTTTTCAAAAAACGTATAAGATATCGACAAACGTTTTTAATAAATTATTAGTTGCTACATATCGTAACACATTAATTTTGGTTGAAAGGATAAGTAGACATTAAATGAGAGTTTTAGTCCCTCTAATATTTAGAATTATGCGTATAGTAATATAACTCATTAGCCGTGTATTCTAAGATCTAGGGTCTTTTGATTTGATGTCTTTAGTTTATTAACTTGAAATTGAGGTCAAGGTCATAGGTAAATTTGACATTCTAGATTATTATCTTTGCTTTAACTTAATTTGTATGCATGATAATGCTATGGGACTTTATGGATTTTGTTGCAAATTCTATGGCTTTAAAAAGATAACCGGAAGTGACACTTGGTCAATCGGAAGTAGCTATATTTTGTAAATTTTATTGAAAAGGTATAGAAACATAATTTTTTTGAATCAGTGTCAAGTTAACTATCAAATGAAACCGGAAGTGACATTTTTCCAACCGGAAGTAATAAATCAACTCCCTTATTTCCTAAAAAAAATTGTAAAGAAGCCATCAGACTCTGCAAATCACATTTTAAACTCGACTTCAATATTTTCCTATCAAAATACATGGTTTTATGGTGGAAATACTTTCAATTGTTCACTGAACCATTGGTTTTTGATTGTTATTGAATAATTTTCTTAAAGGTTACGTACAATACCTTACATCTCTTTTTACTGATAGCTACATGTGTGCCAACTATCTTGTACTAACAGTAAGATACATGTAGATATATTTAAGTTTTAAGTGCTCATGCTGTTATGAAACTATAATCAAATTAAACTAGTCATTTGCCTATTTCATCTAGGATTTTCTTATTTGTTACCCTTGTGTTATAAAAATGTTTTTTTTATATCCATTGTTTAAAGCTGAATTAAAAATAACCTGGTTTGGTTGTTGAATCAAACGAGGCCAATTAACCTAGCAATACTTGAATGTTGATCATTCTAATTATCTGTCCAAGTACAAAACAATGCTAACAAGAAAATGCACATGAGCATAAAGAAAGTACTTGAAACGTTTCTGATTGTTTGGGGTCTGGGGTAGTTTCCTCTATTCTGTTCAATGAGGCTCATCGGATTTAGGAGAAAAAATACTATTATCGTGTTTAAGTCGCGACAAACAAAAGTCACTTAATGCTGTTTCTTCGTCCCTTATACAATGAACAGAATGATATACCAAATTAACTTTGTCATACATTTCTTCTTATTTGGTGTGGAATAAAAGCAAAAGACAAATGTCACATATTTACCTGCTTCTATATATTTTACTTGTGTATCAAGGAAGCATTTGGTGGGTTGAGATGGGTTAACTGTTTTGCAGATGGTGTCAAAAGTTACACATTCTTTCAGAGTTCAGAGTTCATAACATGTGTAATAAATGTCCTCAAATCTCCATTATATTCATAAGGGGAACACGTTACAAATATCAATGTTGGAGGCATTAATATAATTATGAGGGAACACACTGAAGACCATTGAGTAAGTATGTAAAGAAGTTGTTTAAGATCAACTGTGCAAACAGTTTTTAAACTGTGATACCCTAACGTATTGGTATGAAATTTTGGATAGATTTCTCCGACCTGCAGGTAAAAATGAAACTAATTTTGGGCAAGATAAAAAAATTACTTGACAGGGCCTTTAGCTTCATGCAATTTGGGACCTCCTAAGTGTATTACACGAATCACTAGTATTACATTACTTTATTGAAGTTAAATCTATATTATTGATAAATATTTCAGCTACCATTCACAGTGAACATGGTGAAGAATAACCAAAACAGGGCACAAAAGAATACCTCAAAAACATGGGAAATATTACAACAAAACAATATTTTGATTTAAGAAGAAGACATTTATTTTGACATCCATGTACTGGGAAAGCAGAAGAAATTAAAATGTGTATAAAATCCGTTGAAATTAAGTTAGAAGTTTTCAGATTATATGTCGCTGCTTGTACTTAGAAAGTTTGAAGAAAACAGATACATTCAAAACTGTAAAAAGGAAATTATACATCTTTTACAATCACTCTTGAGATCAATAACTCTTAATATATAATTCAAAAATCAGCATTAAAAAAAGAACAGAAATTTGATTAAATTGGCAGACCAGTTCACATCATAATACAATACATAATACTCAGACTAGTAGTGTTTGGCGAAAGTTGCTGTATTATAATAATGCAATAATATACAGTTATACCAAACATGGTATCAATAAGCTACAATGAACAAAGTGTCGATATGAAGCACCTTAACCCAGTCTGGGTAGCATTAAATATAAATTATAAAAAGAAAAAAATAAATGATCAAATACATAATAAAATGTGGCTGGAACATCCTATTTGCTTAAACCATATGCTAACCAAACACCGGATGACATAACAAGGGGAGGCAAATCTAGTACACAGAGTTACCAATAAGGTACAATGAGAGTTGCCTCCCATTGTACGCAATGTATTATAATTGTGTTTTTAAATACAAATGTAAACATAATGATGATTAATAACAAAGTAAAGCCTTAAAAGAAAACATCTAGGCCTTTAGAATTAAAGAATAAAATATGGAAGTAAAGACCAAATCCATCTAGACCCTCATTTATGTTTTGTAAATCTCATTTACAAATATTTGTATATTTTTATTTTTATCAATTTGATAATCTCAGTAAGTTATGTAAAAAATTAAAGTAATTATGCAATATCACAAGTAGTATGTCTCTATTTTACAGCGAAACATCAGTCATTGTCAGTAGTGGCTGATTCAGAAATTCAGAAATTTTCATAAGGCAGGGGGAAGGGTCTCACTTACTGCTTCTATAAGTAACTCCCTAAGTAACCAACCAAATTTTTCCAACAGAGCCAAACAGCCCGCCAAAAAAGATTAACAAAAACAACAAAACAAACTTTAATACCTAAAACAAATTATACACACACGCAAATAGGTGAATTGAAACCCAAGGAAAGAAACACTTCCTTGCAAGTTCAAGCTAAAATGAAAAGGAATCAGAAACTTCCTTCATACGACACACTCAGAGAATATGACGGACTCCCCTGTAAGTGCACTAACTTCAAGTAAGCTTATGATCCAAAAAGGATAGCACAAGCCTTTGTTAGATCAAAATCCTAAGTGATAAACTTGCTTCCTTATAAGATTAACATCGATGACCTAACGATGTACAAAGCATACAAACAAAAATTAAAATTATATATCATAAAACAAGAAGAAGACTTTACAGATTATATATGATTGATAACATGTCGAAAGCATCTGCGAAGCTCGTATAGACCAGTCCCAATAAGATGCAACCCTCTGTCCTGAAAGGCAAAACGAGACATTATAGGACGCCCTTTTACAAGCAACCTTTTATAGGATTTTATAAAGATCCCATAGGGGGACGCGGGGACCCCTAGTCCCCTAAATTCTCCTCTGATCAGCATACAGGGTGTTTGACTGAAGCATCAAATATGTAACCGAATTAAAATGATTTGTTTTCTTTTTTTAAGGGGAGTTGAGAATTGGTATCCAGTATAATGTTTAGCCTTATACAGAGTGGTATCACTTTGAATGTTTTTAAGAGACTGGTTTCCATGAATTTTACCAGGAGCATTCAGAAGAGGCGAAGAGGCTGAGCATTTAAGACCTAATGGACTGTTTTGACTACCTTGACGATGACGATAAAATGAAATCAATTTATAAACTACAATCAGAAATTGAAGCCAATTGGTGTACATGGAAAGTGACGATGAAGGGTTTGATATTTCAGACGAGGATGTAAAAAAAGTGAAAAAGAAGAAAAAGAGTCTACGCAGAAAAAACCAAGAAAAATTGAAAACAAAAACTGATAATAAAGATGTTGAGAAGGACAAAAGAGAAAACATAGAAAGGAAAAAAGGTTGAACATGAAATGAAAGTTAAAAAAGAAGATGGAATTGGCAGCAAAAAGGAAAATGAAATTGGCAGTGAAAAGGAAAATGAAATATGCAGTAAAAAAGAAGATGAATTGGGCAGTAAAAAAGAAGATGTATTGGGCAGTAAAAAAGAAGATGATCACACATGTCAAACAGAGGATGAGAGGAATTGTGGTGCAAAAGACACAGGAAAAAGAAAAAATTTAAGAAGAAGAAAAGCATCTTCCAATATTTGCAGTTGCTGTGATATAGCTCATAGTAGTAGTACTAGTAAGATCAGAAAGTAATCGCAAACAATTGAGCAGTTTACATTGATAACCACCATCCTTATGGAAAAATAAGGCTTCTTGCAATATTTTCCGCAATATTGCTGCAAATATTTGCGGCAATATTGCTGCAAATATTCATTTTTCGTATGCAAATTAATTTTCTTGCAAATAGTTGCTGCAACATTGCGGCAACAAATTGCTGCAATATTGCGTCAAATGTTTGCGGGAAATTCAGTAGCTGTGATTGTTGCAGCAACATTGCGGCAAATCTATGAGCTGCAATGTTGCAGCAATATTGCAGGGAAATTAATTTTTCTTGCAACATTGCAGCAAATCTTTCAACAATATTTCAAAAATTTAGGAATTGAAAACTAAGCATTTAAAAAAATATGATTTAATAATAAAACACAAATTTTCTCTGTCATCTATAGATTGTCGTGTTACATCTGTGTATCTTTTAGTTTCGTTTGCCATTGTACTCGCTGTCCTTAAAGTTGAATTTACTGATTTCAAATACTGCAAAAAAAATTTGAAGAATTTAGCATACATAAAAAGGACAACTTAACATTATAAAAATATAAAGTTACTACTAGTATATATTGTAAATTCTGGACTTGTAAATGAAAATAACACTTTATAAAGAGATCTATAGAGCAAATTTTTCCTGCATTTTTTTTACTTAAAGGGTCAATGTCTAAAAGTTATCACGTCCTTCTAGAAATTGCATGTTTTTCAAATTTCTGGATCTGCAATTAATATATATAACTGTAGAATATATTTAATCTCAAGCCAGTACTAGGTTGTAATTGCGGTTTTTTTTTAATTTTTGTTTTTCATTGAACTTAAACACAATTGGTCTTGTCTTTTTTTTAAATTTTAATGTTGGTGTTTAGTTGTGTATATAAAAGCTATATTTTTGTTGTCATTTGTTGATAGATGTCTCAATGGCAGTCATACCACAGATCTCTAATTTAATACCAAACTGCTTTTATTAGAAGATTTCTTGTTTTAATTTAAGTAATACTTTCCAAAACATATTGTCTTAAAAAGATTTAAAAAAATCTCTTGTCTTTAATACACAATTTTAATAATATTCATATGCCTAAATCTATTGTCTAATATTATTTTCCACTCTATAAAGTTAAGAAGACACTTAAAATATCACTATTTAAATATATAAGAGCGTGCACTTATTCAAAATGGTGGACATTTTACTCCATTGTACTTACCAAAAGATGTTATCCAAAATATGTGTAAACACCAATCTTTCGAAATCCAAGAGTCATGTCATCAGAAGGCTACATCTGCACTATCCAGTGTCAATTGAATTAATTGACACTTTTGGATCTAAATCCATTGTAAAATTCATATTTTGTTCATGATAGAAGACATCTTTGTTTGTTGTGTGAATGTTCATGTCCAGTTCAAATTTTGAATTTGTTGATCGAGGTTGTTTAGGGTATTGTGACAGTGTGATCCCTTTGAAATTTGCCCGTAATTATAAATATTAATTGCCTAAATCTTGAATATTTGTTATATATTATAACAAAAAAAAAAATTATTTATTTTTTATTTTTTTTATCTTTGATGGAAATATATTAATTTTGCCTCAAACTTAGTCGCATCCCAAAACTTGAGAATTTACGGGGGTTGGTAAATAAATTTACTTATGCTTATACAATTAATTATTTTGAGAAAATTAAGGGGAGATTATTCAAACCAAACAAGGAAATATGAATTTGACAAATTTACGTATTATTACAAAGAATGCTAGTGACCTAATACGATATATACAGGGTAAGTAAATTCCATATAGGGCACTAGCACACTATGTAACGAATTTATCTGCCGACTTTCTTTATTTGTTCAATTTAAACTAGAGTTGTCTTATTTGTAATCATACCACTTCTATTTATTTTTATATTAAATTGTTCAAGTGTTCAATTTTAAGAACCTACTTTCATTGGCCATCACAAAAAAAAACTAATAACAATTTAATATCAACAACCTTGATATAACAATATTAAACAGAACTTTCAATACAATTAAATAATCAAATAGTGCCAAAGTCGAACCTCAACTACTAACCGTGAATTGAAATAAACCCCGCCTCCCTACTAACCTTGTATGAAATATACACGGTCTCCACGCGGACACTTTTAACCAATCATATTCCTATAAATGTATAGGAGGTAAGATAAATAAGTGTATCATTATTTACCTCTTCATTTGTCTTTAAACAAATAAAAGTAAATTGTTCAAGTAGTACTTCAGTGACTGACCACAGGCATATTAAGGGTGATGCTCCTCTACTTTATATTTAAGCACCAACCATCTACTCGTGGATTTTCCATCTTGACCATGAAAAGTTTAAAAAAATATTTCTTAATTGGCATCATTCTGATGCATGGATTTTTTACATTAAATGAAGGTCACATATTAGTATATACGTGTAAGAGGGCCTTGATGGAAGTCATTAATTACTGTTTTCTTTATAATTTAGGGCATTTTTCTTTATCTTTAAAAATAATGTTTATTCTGTAAAATGTTCATATAAAATGATCGATTTTATCTTAATTAGAGAATTTCTCTATTCTGTACATAAAATATAAATCAGTGGGAAAGCTACAGATCAGTTCTTCGCCTCCGTCCGTATGACGTAACGGCCAAAGAATCAAGGGCGACAATTGCGATTTTGACATAGACGGCGACAGTATCGCGCCATCTCGGTAATAAAATAAATAAATAAAAAAAATAATCTTTATTTCAAGAGGATGATCCCATTAGTTAAAACTAATCTTCCTGAGAGTCCTCAAAATAATAATAGCATATTTATAAGTACATAGAGTATTATAAAAATATATTATACACAAGATACAATTGTATTTAAATAATAATGAAAAAGCATATTAATTTGCACAATGGATGAAAAATTTGTAACATTTTGTTTTAAAAGATACAAGTGTATTACTCATTTTTATTTCATTTGGTAAACTGTTCCATATTTGAGAACCTGAATATGTAAATGTTTTCTTTAAAAAATTTGTTTTTGGTTTTGGAAGATTTAATAGTTTTTCATCAGCTGAACGTAAGTTATAATTTTGATTATCAGTAAAATGAAAATTTTCTTGTAAATAGTTAGGAACCATACCATTTAATGATTTAAATACAAGTATTGCCTTTTGGTATTGAATGCGTTTTTCCATATTTAGCCAGTGTAATTTGTTTACATCGTGTGATATTCAAGAAATTTATTATAAAAAAACAATTAAACTTGTGTCATTTCATCATCAATTAGTTATACAGGTAAGTATTACAGGAGACCATGCGATTTTATTTAACAAGAAACAAACATCTGAAACTGGCAAGTGACGTTGTTATTTTCAAATTGGAAGATAAAAGTATGGCGGGTGTTTTCCACTTAAAATATCTGACACACTCGCATCCTATTGTCTATTTAAATATAAAATGACTAAAAATAGTATCTATGATGATAGGAGTCCCTAAATATTTGCATAGATATCTATCACTCCGTGTCAAATTATCACTGAGGCTGCGAAAAGGAAGCACATAAATCGACGCAATTTCTCAACTGATCAAGGTTTCTGAGGGTCACGAAATCCTAGTATTATTACTTTTAATGGTTAGTTGAAATATATGAACACTATTCATAACATAATTTATTGATCACATCTGGTTATGGCTATATGTTTGCCTCTTTTCGAAGCTAAAATCCAGTAAATTTCCACAGACCACATGTGAATAAACGCCCTTTTCTCAGCGTGATATTTCAATTTTGATAAAACTTGAATTTTGGCATGTCAATGTTAGCATTTAAATTTTTATTGAATTAGTATGGTTGTGTAAAGCAGTGTGCTGGATTGTTTGGTTGTCTCGAATAGTAAAAAGGTTGATATGCAAAAAGTGTGGGACAAAAAAAACAAAAACAAACAAAATAAAATTAAAGGAACTACACAACTACATTAGTATAGTTTAATTTTATGCTAAACCTCTACCCATCATTTCTTACAGTTAGTACAGGGTTCACAAAATAGGGAACCAGGGGCAGATCAAGCCATTTTGAAAAGGGGGTTCCCTACCCAGGATAAAGGGGGATTCCAACTATATGTCCCCATTCAAATGCATTGATCGTCCAAAAAAAAAGAGGGGGATTCCAACCCCCGGAACCCTATCCCTGGATCCGCCACTGGGAACTATGACTAAAAGCATAAAGAATTGGAGAACTATGACTAAAGGAACAAAGAATAGAGAAAATTTACTATAAAATAATAAATAGAGCAAATGACATGCTAGTCCAAATAATTATGACGTCTGACAAGGCTATTTTTTTCTTGGACGCCTTCCTACACATCCCAGAATAAAATTAAAATATCCTAGCCAGACGTCATAATTATTTGAACTATTGATGTGCTTATTCATTATATTGAGAAAAGAGAAATGATGGACAAAAAGTATAAAAAAAGTAGAGACAAATGAACTTAAAGATTAAATGAAGTTGTGGAGAACACCCCATCCAGACCCTTGTTTATGTGAACAACAGTACTATTATTGTTGCTGAATAGTGCATATGTGCATGTTTTACATTGTCTTATCAGGGGCCTTTTATAGCTGAGTATGTGGTATTGGCTTTGCTCATTGTTGAAGGCCATACGGTGACCTATAGTTGTTAATGTCTGTGTCATTTTGGTCTCTTGTGGGCAGTTGTCTCATTGACAATCATACTACATCTTCTTTTTTATATGTAAAATATCTTTTAATGATTTCAGGTATATGAAATATTAACCAGTAGGAAAGTATAAATTCTACCCCTCCTTCCATGCTAAAAATAAAAACAAATGATGCGATTTATTGTTGAATTTTATTGCCACATTCAGTATTGGCTAGGTGTTGTGGTCAGGTTTAATTAGTGGTGGATATGTTCCAGACCATATGAGTATTTGGACCGTACGCGTACGGTCCGGACCGTATACATATACTTGTACGGTCCGACCATACGCGTACGGTCGGACCGTATGAGTATACGCGTATGGTCCAGTACGAGATAACCATTTATCACAATCTTAATTTTTAGTTTTATAAATTGTTATCATTACAATTACTTTTAGATGGATAAAATGAACACCTTATATCAATTACTGGTATGAAGAATTAAAGATATGAAGGATTAAAGGAAAAGTTACCTTTTTAATAACAGATACATGTAAGGTAATTTAATGTTGCATATCAAGTTATACTTCATTTAAACATTATTTATATCTATTAAAAAGATTGATATGTTATTATGATGATGAATTTAGGATATAAAATGATAGTAAATGAATAAATAAATAGAACATTTCTCCAAACATCTGTTGCTGTATATGATAATTACCTTTACTTTAGGGAGGGCAGGACCTTTTTCGGGACGTCTGAATTGGGTGTTTTTAAGCTCAGGATTTCGGGATTGATCCTTTTATGATCCGGGATTTCCTTTCGAGGTTTATTTTTTTTCTAAATTCTGGACCTTTGGAAGATCGTGTTTTTTTAGCGGGGATTTCGGGATCAGGACCCCTGCAACATCCCCCATCCCCTCTTTGACATATAATATAAAGTAATTAAAATAACTTATTTATTTACACCAAAAGTCTATAATAATTTCTTTATTTATGTTGACTCATATAAACATCATTTTGATTATTTTAGATTAAAATAAGAATAATTTCAATTAAAAAAAATGATAACAAACATCTAATACATTATGGGATTTTCTCATGTTTGAAGGCTTTTGTGCAGCATTAAATTGCCTGTTTATCCACTCCAATTGAATATTTTGGGATAGTTGCCTCATTGGCAATTATTCGCATCTGATTAGTTTTCCATTAGTGAAATTCAAATAAGAAACATTCAATTTCAATTTAAATGTGAACCTTCTCATTGTTGGACCACATAGAAATCAGAAGACAATAAAAATATATTATAATTTCATGTTACAACTCTACAGAAGTTTGAAATTATTTTCATTTGATAATATCATCTGCATAAATTATATATTTTTAGATAAGAAGAGCAGGATTTCTATTTTGAGGATTTACATGTTTGGGACAGAGGACTATTTGACTTGATTTTACTTTAACTTGGACTTTTTTATAACAATACTCTTAAACTATTTAAAATACTTTTTACATATGTTTCATTTTAACATTAATTTTACGACTTTGTATTTATTTACCATTGAATAAACTTTTATTTCTATCCATTTTTATATTTTTAAATATACAATGGGAAACACTCAACCATTTCATATTGATAACGTGGGGTAAATGTACATGAGACAATAATGCCATTGCAATACAATAAACTTAATGTAATTGAAAAACCTGAGATTCATAGATGCAAAGCTATCATATTCATAGGGCCCCTTTCGTAGGAAAAATTTGGTTGATTATATAGGGAATAACTGGAGCGGGCCCCTCTTAAGTCAGCCAGCGCCCCCTCCCCTTTAGAAAAAGTTCTGGATCCGTCACTGATATCAGACATAAACATGTATGATGTATGTACTGTTGTATTTGAGACATAAAAAAAATCAAAGATATAAAAGTCAACTTGATGGTCTTTAATGATTTATTAGGTGTGAAGGACTGAAACGAAAAGGTTTGATAATCGTTCACTTCTCCTAGACGTAGTGAGGTATCCTTGAGGTCTCTCAAATGGCCTAAAATACAAATTAGAAAAAAGAAAACTGAGCAACTTGAACCCACAACATATAATTGATCTCAGGTGGTCTGGAAGAGTGTAGTATTAGTAATGAGATGTCTTGTTGCCCTTTTCCTGTATGTAATCACATGATTTTTGCAAATTATTGCAATTGTGTGCTTTTAGAATTGATTAAAATGTGTCAAAAAGTATTCTATTGCAGAAAAATCAGCACACAGATATAGGAATGGTGTAATTCTGATTAAAATATAGATCCTGTGTCCAAACTTTGTTTTCTTGTAGACTGGTGAAAAAATTAATATCAATGCAACAAAACAGGATCACCAAAATCAGAGCGAGACATTCATACATGTATGCCATTTTCAAAGTAGACCTTAGAAGTAATATGGCATTTTCTTAATGCTTTAAATGGTCATATAGCTCTCACATTTATTAAGAATTAGATGTACTTAAGAATTGAATGCTTCTTTTTGTAAATTTATTGGGGTGTAAAAGCGTTGACCGAAGTACATTTTGTATGAAGCGCGGAAGCGCTTCATTCTAAAAATGTGCGCACGGTCAACGCTTTTACAACCCTATAAAGATACAAAAAGAAGCATTCAATACTTATAATTACATTTTTTAGCTATGATCATGAAAACACGAATTTCATATATTTTTTTATTCAATTCACCTGTGCACTTTATTGTTGCACCACGTGTTATCATGAATAAAAAGTTGTATTGAGCAATGCAACTGCTTACGGAATAACACGTGCTATGCAGTTAGCCAATCAGAATAAAGTATTATAATGAACCCTACATCTAATGTAATTATTAGGCATTGGGCATTTCTATTGAATGTTAATCTCAGTATCTTTTTTTGTATAAACAACAAGAACAAAGACTAAAAATCAAGTGGAAATTATTGATGCATCAGATTTTCGTACCATAGGGGTAGGCAGGCAATGTTTGTTAATTGGTACTTTTTAAAATTGACAAGTTGAAACATTTCAGATTAATATTTACAGAATCAGAGATGACTGTAACCATTACCCAAAACAAAGATTAACTGAGTGCTTACACTTTGCACTTGTTTAGGCTTTTTATTCAGACAATAACTTTTGACTAACTATAATTTCTTGAAAAGTTGGGAAAAAAAGGGGGTACTTCCAGATAACTGAAGTCATTTATATGGACAAATCCGTTCATAGATTAAACCAGTTTCAATGTACTACATAAA
The DNA here is from genome assembly GCF_965363235.1 of Mytilus galloprovincialis. Lineage (NCBI taxonomy): Eukaryota > Metazoa > Mollusca > Bivalvia > Mytilida > Mytilidae > Mytilus > Mytilus galloprovincialis. The sequence continues at coordinate 27,711,458 of NC_134847.1, read as the reverse complement.
TCTGTAATACACTGCAGCATCCGCGTTTTTTGGAAATCAACGGAGGAAGTCTTTTGATTTATCATATTTCAGTAGCGGAGTACTTATTTTAATACCTAATTTAGCAGTCGTATGCCAAAATAAATTCTAACGAAAAATCAACCTCAAATACTGATGGATGATGAGTAGTTTTTAATAAATTTATTGTCTGAAGCACAGACTACATAACTGTTTACACGATGGTAACAGCGCCACCTCGAAATTTTGATATTATTTCCCCTTTCCCGCTTGATCATCGGAAGACGCTCTTCAATGTCACTGAATTGTTCATTTCTGTAATCAGTTTTCTGCTTTCGTCTACTATTACATTGTATTATTTAAAATGTGTAACTCATTTATCTAACATTCTTAAATTATTCTGAATTGTGCTATTTTATGTTTGTTGTTATTTTTATTCATTTAAGTTTTAAGCTTATTTTTGAGAAAAAAAATATATTTGCATATATATGAAATAATTGAAAAATATATATGGGAGTGTCAAAGTAGTTGGGTTGAAATTATGTGGATTCGCGAAGCATGATACAGTTCTTCTTACCATAGGTGCCAACTATTTTAGTATTATTATTTTATTTAGTTCAAAAGTTTCATAGTTACATTGTATTCTTATAGTTTTTCAACATTTATACAATGTAGATCTATATCCAGAGGCGAGTCCAACGGGCGTAATGGACGTACGCCCCTTTTCAAAAAAAGAAACTAAAAAAAAATATCGTAATCTGCTATTATTGTATTGAATATGGCAATTTATCATATTCATTAATTGAACACATACTCTCATTTCTTTTTATACTGATTCCCCACCCGATGAGTGACTTGGACTCATTTTTAAACAACCAAAACGGTAAGTAAATCTATACATGAAATGATTGTTTTGTGTGACAATTCCCCAATGGCCATTCTACATCTACCCGGGGGATACTCGCTATATATATGATACCGGGTATGTTCCGACAAACGGGGTTGCATTTTCAGCTAAATTGTCTGGAATAGGGTTATGTTTTTTTCGTCTTGCATTGGAAGTGGTCAGATTTGACTATCTAGAACGGGGTATTATGAATACAATGTTACACTATTGTTTCAGATAAGGGTGGATGTTTGATACCATTCAATCGTTTAAACCCGCTGCGACTGTTTGCACCTGTCCTAAGTCAGGAATCTGATTTTCAGTAGTTGTCATTTGTTGATGGGGTTAATAAGTGTTTCTCGTTTCTCGCTTTTTATATAGATTAGACCGTTGGTTTTCCCGTATGAATGGTTTTACACTGGTAATTTTTTAGGCCCTTTATAGCTTGCCGTTCGGTGTGAGCCAGGGCTCCGTGTTAAAGACCGTACTTTGACCTATAATGGTTTACTTTTATAAATTGTGACTTGGATGGAGAGTTGTCTCATTGGCACTCATACCACATCTTTTTATATACTAAATTGAAAACAACGTTCATACCTATGATTGTGTTGGATAAAAACCGCAATATTTATACGTGTGCATGCAAAACAAATGTCTTGGTAAAGGGGTCTAAATACAGCAGAAATATCATTTTCCAAATCACCAAAACAGTGAAAAGATATATTTTAACAAAACGGGTATATATATATATATATATATATCAAAAGTTCAGAAAAAGTTATCGTTAAAGATTTATTTTTCATTTTTCATGCCCATTTCAGATAACCTTTTAACTGAATTTACAACTTCTTCCAAATATTTGATATCCACATGTTAATCAATTCCTAATTTGAATGATCCGAAGGCAGACTATTTTGTCTATCATGGAGTCTGTAATAATACTTCATAATGTGATGCTAAATTGTTGAAATCCATGAGCTTCTGACCGTCTCCATGAACCCTATACCTGGGTAACCGGAATTACGCCTCACGTTCATAAAATCCTGGCCTAGGACTATTGAAATGTAAAGTAACGCCTTATACCCTAGAATTTGGAATTACTCGTTATAAGTCTACTGCTGTTAAGATCCATCCAATCATTTCAATATACCATAGACAATTAATAGAGAGAATTCGGCATAAAAACTATCAAACCCTGACACTTAAACTATAAAATATACATGCTCCAAGTCAGGAACCGTTACATTAGTGCATTTCACAATTATTTTATGTTTTTTAGCCAAAAAAGGTCCGAAACAAAGTTCGTCTCGCTCCGCTCGGCGAAAGATTGTATTCTACTCCCCCTCTTTCAATTATCCTGGAAACGCCTCTGAGTATTATGACGATTCCCTCAAACTTGTCCCTGATGCACATCATTAGTTTTTCATCACTTACAAAAGTGATTTAAAAATCACTTTCAGTTCAAGTTCAAGTAAAATTACCGAATACCATTGACATTAAAGGTTCATCTATAGTTTAGTTTAACAAGCAGGTGCACACTCACTTAGTTAAAATATTTAGTTGAAATATTTACAAAGCAACGCTTGATTTCAATGTTTAGATCAAGTTTTTGTCAAAAATATAGGTCTTTCTAACTTGAAAATACTTCTCAAAAACAAATAATGGAATTTAAACCTTTTGTTTATGTAAGAATCTCTCACATTTTCATTTTTCGTACCTGCAAGCATTACACATCTCTTTATTTATATATCAATTGTTACAAAAGATTCTTTGAAAGTCAGAAAAAATCAAATTTCGATACGCACCTGATGACACTTCACTTAGCCAATATAACTGTAATAATGCTTGCAAAATTTAAAAAAATACATTAAACGAAGTTTAATTTGTTTTTGCATTGTTGTATTAAATGCTACTAACTTGGCGCATCGATGTAAATATAACGGAATTTGATGAGACTGTCATCAAAGTGAGAGGGTTAGCGCTATAAAACCAAGTTTAATCCATTAAACTGAACTTAAGTTGCCTGTACCAAGTCAGGAATATGACAGTTCTTGTCCATTCGTTTTTAATGCGTTTTGTTATTTGATTTTGCCATGTGATTATGGACTTTCCGAATTGATTTTCCTCTTAGTTCAGTATTTTTGTGATTTTACTTTTTGATATCTAATTTTCAATTATCCTAATCTTTTTTTATTAAACACCCTAGCATTCCATTATGTCATTGAAGAAAAATACAATTACCATTTTCGAAGGAGGTATTTAAAGAAAATGGTATAAAATACTTTTAAATTTAAATATCAAATAACTTAAACAAGGTCGGAAATCTACATATTAACAACAGCCATGGCTTTCATGCGTTACATCCTACACACGATAATACATGTAGTCGTATTACTCTTGTGTTTGTCTAACACGGTAAACAATCGAAGTTTTTTCATAGTTGTATTTTTGACAAGGAATTACAATATTTAAGTTTTTAGATTTTGTTTTTTTAACGCGAGTTATGGCATTTTTGCATTTATTAGATATAATTGTTTAACACATAAGAAGCTTGATCAAACTGAGGTTTTCTTCATAACACTCAACACATAAAAAGAGTGGCTGATAGTTTGTACTATCTACTTGTTTAATTGACGTATTTTGTTTTCAAATTTGATATGCACTTTAACATTTGGAGGACCATAGATATAAAGAAAAACAAATGGCAGCATAAATAATTTCTCTTTCAAAGTTGACTATCCATCCACAAAAGCACAACAGATACATATATTATGGATCTTAACGCTTACATTCAATGTAAGACGCTGGAATATAATCCCTTTTCACAATATCTAAACAGTAGTCTGATATTTAGATTTCAAAATTGTTCCTATGATCCCTGTGTTACAGCAGTAAGATAATCAAATAACAGCAGATAGATCGCGGATGATTGCCTTTATTTTAATATCCAAAAAGAAAACAAGATGCACGTGGAATGTCTAGTCAAGAGGAATTTATGCGTGAATGTATCTCTAAGCACAATCGATACCCAAACAATAAATGCTTATTCAGATTAATGTTATTTTGTTTCAGTTAAATTATGTTTATAATTCAAATTGAACATTTTCACAGATATAATTAACCCCTGGATGAGTCGTTATCAATATTTCAAGTCAAACATGTTATATCATTCTTTACTTATGTTAGCAATCGATCTGTTTCCAATAGACTTAGATGATTTATTTGCGCCAACATGCTCTCTCATTTTTTGACAACAATATGTCCTATATTCCTTTTCCCCTCTGAATTTCATATATTTTTTCATATATCCAGCAAGTCAAGTGATAATGTGATAGATTCAACGTGACATACATGTATGACCATTTCAGATATGAAATCAGTTGTACTGCAAGAAAAGAGGGACGAAAGATACCAGAGGGACAGTCAAACTCATAAATCGAAAATACATGGTAGTTGTATGATCACTTGTGAAAATGTTCTAATCAATCGAATTTATACAATCCCGGAACGTAAAAGGGTTAATCAAGTTTTCCGAAAATATAAATGTCTTAAAAAGTTGGATATTTATTGAAATATACAACACACGTTAGGTGTTTGGTTTTATCGGGGTTTCAATTTGTTGAAAGTCACAGACAACTTGGATACTTGTACTGTATTGTTTAAAAAGAAGCAATGATGTTTAAAAATAACGTATATATCAATTTAAAGTTGTCCTGGTGACCTTAGAACAGTTGTGGTTCAATCGGAGGTTAACTTATATGTTCCTTACGTGGTAAATACTATCCCCTTCCCTTTCATAAAAGTAACCTACCGAATTAGACTAATAACCGGATTTGTTATAACATGAGCAACACGACGGGTGCCACACGTAGAGCAGGATCTACTTGCCTTTCCGGAGCACCTGAGATCACCCCTAGTTTTTGGTGGGGTTCATGTTGCTTATTCTTCAGTTTTCTATGTTGTGTCATGTGTACTATTGTTTGTCTGTTTGTCTTTTTAATTTTTAGCCATGGCGTTGTCAGTTTATTTTCTATTTATGAGTTTGACTGTCCTTCTGGTATCTTTCGTCCCTCTTTTATTGCAGGATTGCTTTCGAAGTTGACAACAGTAGTGAAAATGAATACAACTAACTTCTTTGGCAGTCCTGGGACCAAGTTCTCTTTTTAAGGCAACAACCATTAGAACAGGCCTAATCCTGCAGCCCACTAACTTTGACCAGTCAAAATAACTGGTTATCAAGCAAGCTTGCTGTTCAGGTTAGGACTGTCGTTGTCGAGAAGTGCATATGAGTTAACGCCTTGCTATTTTTTTTTTCGGCCATTTACATGTTAGGATTCATGTGCATTCAACTGTAAGATAACGCGTAACATGTAGTTTTATTTTTTTCTAATTTTCTTTAGAATTTGTCTGAAACGTGAACTGAATATTCGTCTTAATAGTTTACTAGACATTAAATACTTCCTTTACAAAGTGAGGCCCGATAAAAAAAAACGTTTCATTTAACACATTAGCAGACGGTAAAGTGACTCATTGGGAGATTTTAAAAGTTAACCTTGTTATCAAATACTTTAAAATTACTGCATTTAGAATGTGTTTTTATTTTCCAGCAATTCAGACCCTGTGAAATAATGTACAAAGTATGATTTTCCCGAATTCAATTTTTGTAAGAACACTTAGAGATTTAGTTTTGTACTTTTCATTACGTATGTAACTATTTTCTAATGCATCTCCTTCCACCCCCCCTCCCATAACTCATTTTATATTCAACAAAAAATCTTTATATGAAACAGTAGAACTAAACGAAGTTGGTTTCGTATCCTTCTGCTACTCTATATGATTAAAGTTCACAAATGGTATTTTTCAAAATTTGTGTGTTTTTTTTTTTTTTTTTGGAGTTAACACTGATCATTTGCAATATGTCCTTTTCGGTTTTCATTTTATTTGACACTTTATGCGCATTGACATATTAGCCACAAGTTATTTGCCTGTATGAAGTTTTTGATTTTGGCAAAACTGTTAACTGATGGCCTTTATAAACAGAAAAAAACTCAAAATATTTGAGATGTAATTAACAAGCAAACCAGTTCACATCATTATGCAATGCATAAGCATTATGACGATTCCATCAACCTTGTTCCGAATGCACATCATTAGTTTTTCATCACTTACAATAGTGATTTAAAAATTACTTGCAGTTTAAGTTCAAGTAAAAATTATCATTGACTTATCATTAAAGGTTAACCTGATAGCTTAGCCTAACAAGTAGGTGTGCACTCACTTATTTAAGTATCAACTTTTGATTTTAGGTTAACGAATTACCTCTTTGATGTGCACTATTTGAGCTGCCTCTGAAGTATTCACTATATTCTTAAAACGTTGAAAGGATTAACTAGAACACTTGTTTTCAATGTTTAAATCAAGATTTTGTCAGAAATCCAGAAGTTACATACAAATTAATAGTTTTTAAAAACATATAAAAACTTGTGTATGTTAGAATCTCTCACATTGTAATATGACAAAACTAACAACAAAAATACTAATTTTTGTGTGTACTTGCGTTTACAGTCTTACTTCAATAAGTCCCTTTTTGTATGCCCCAAAGTGCCTCCATTAAAAAATTTTATGCACTTTTCGAAGAAAACAAGTTATGACAATTTTTATAGTCAATTTTCAGTCTCTTCTTTATAGATATACTGTCACACACAGAGAATGACAAGTCTCGCCATGTTTGTTATTTTCAATAGATTTATTCCAATGACTAAATAAAAATGGTCATTCTTTAACATGTAAACTATGGAAAGACTAACGCAAATAAACCATGTCTGATGTTGCAGGACCTTATGATTCCCATTTAAAGAAGACAACATATCAAAATGTCAATAATTTACTATAAGGGGTAAATCTCAGAGCAAACGTTAATATGTTTATGCATTCGCAAAGTAGAAAGGTCAATAGACTAAAATACGGGACCAAATACTTCCTTTAAAATTGAAAACATCAATGGCATTACAAACACAAATGTTGTATCGTAAGTGGTTGCCTTTAAACTGACATACCCACACACAATGTCAATGACCCATAAATGATGGTAACAAAATTACATTCCCAGAGATGTAACATCTGATGGACAGGTGCAAAAACAATGTTTAAGACTGTGAGATACAACAAATCCAGTCTCAATTATTCCTTATTTCAATGATAAAAAAATGTAATTCTTCAAAGATTAATTCCATAACCACGTATCTAAGTCTTTTTGAAGTTTGAGTATACCATGTAAACCACCTGTTTGATGATTTCTGTATTTAAAGTATATATCAGAACTTTTCCTGATTATGACAAAACTCTACAATAATGTCTTTCATATATTAATAATCCCATAATTTCTGATGATCTTGAATTCAGTGGAATGCATTCTGGATTAATAATTGTGCAGCTTGAAAAAATACCGCCTTGTTCCTGTAGTTTAGTATTAATGTTTACTCTTTCACAAAGACTTCAATGAGTTTTCCAATTTTGCAATGCTTACAAAAGAGATATTGAATAACATAGTTAGAAAATTTTATGTCTCATAATTAAATGTTTCATAACTTTAATAGAGAGGCGAAAGATACCAAAAGGAAATAAGCCATAACTAGATGACAAACTGACAATTTCTGTTAAAAAAAATAAACAGTTAAACAAATCACAAATTTGGAACGAACAAAAGAGCTCATTTATTCCGATTAAACAAAATGATAGTCAGTCAACTTGAAAAGAATGAAAACATTTCATGTTTATTAAGATATTTAAAGTGTGTGTGAGATAGTGTGATAATCGAGAACATTATTCTTTCTTATACATGCAATTGATACAAACACCCTGAACTTGTAAAGAAAAGTAATCTGATACTCAAATCAACTAGATCTATCATTTCCTATCTCAGATGACAACCTTTGTAAATATGATTGAAAAGTTACTTTATATTGTTATATTTTCCGATGGTAAGTAACGGGTGGATTATTTGGAGAAATTGTTTTATAATTCATGTAACAATGAGCGTCGTAAGAATGATTATACTGCAGAAAATGGCAGCGAGACAAATGTATTTTCTTATTCACTTGCAGCCCCAGCACCTCTGTTAAAACAGCTTGTATGAATACTAGTAAATGAAAGAATATCATACTATCAATGTAAGGGTGCGTAAGCTCCTATACATTTTCCTTTAAAAAAAATCAAATTTGCAAAAAGGACATAGCTTAAGTACACACCTGTATGATTTTATATCCACACCTTAACTTGGAATATGGTTGAGGTAAAAACAGTTATTGTATTCTTATTATCATGAGTAGTATTATAAACATTAATATAAATACCACTTTTATTATTATCAGTATTATTTCAGTTTTTATCATGAATATTAGTTCAGTGTGTAAATTCATACTTACATTTGTAAAAGTTATAAAATTTAAGATTTGACTTACCTTCTTGTTTAGAATAGTTATCCTAATATGCCAAACTGTGTTTTAATGGGACAAAAGGAGAAAGGGTGTACTATATATACCTACATTGACTTCCGGGTCAAAATGCGTAAGAATTTCAAAAAAACTTGAAAAAAGCCTGTAAAAAAAAACTTGTCTGATAAGATACTTTTGACTGCATACTTTTCTTACCTTATATTTTATAATGTTTATTCCTTATATACAACTCTGTGTTGAAATGGCGCGAAAGGCAAAATGTACTATATTACCCAACACATACTTCCGGGTCAAAAACGCGTAAGAACTACTTAAAAGTTTAAAAAGAAAACTTTTTTTAGATAAATTTGACTCCATACTTGATTTGCTTATTGTTCAAAATTGTACTTTGATCTTGCAAAATTGAGAAAAATATATTTAACAAAGTTCAATTTGTTTTTTCATTGTTGTATTAAATGCTTCTAACTTGGTATATGCATTGTACTTTAAAAAAAATCAAATTTTGTAACGCATCTTGTGACAATTTACGTCCCAAATTTTGGTTCACTTGATGTTTAATTTTCAATTAGCCTTATACTTTGTTTTTATTAAACACGCTATAATTCCATTATTTCATTGAACATTTTAAAGAAAATGCAATTCATTATTTTCGAAGTAGGTATTCAAAAAACTGAATGGTATACAATTCTTTAGAATTTAAACATCAAATAACATAAATACGCAAATCCACATAAATACAAAAGCCATATAGAAAAATAAGATGTGGTATGAATGCCAATGAGACAACTCTCCACAAAGGACCAAAATGACACAGAAATTAACATCTATAGGTCATCGCATGTCTTTCTATACATACATGTAGTCGTATTACCCTTGTCTTAAAGTTGAAATTTTAACCACCGTGATCAATCGAAGTTTTTCATAGTTGTATAGATGACAATGAATTATAGTTCTTTATTTCAGGATTTTGATTTTAAACGCAAGTTA